>NC_135725.1:37345508-37656585 GCF_964656455.1 Halichoerus grypus | reverse complement strand
TTGGAATGAAAGAATAGAAAAGACTGGGAATATATAAGATAGGACAACTGATGGATTGATTTTTAAATATCCAGAATGTTCTGAGGGACCGACCCTTAAGAATGAGGAAGAAAAGGAGAAAAGAAGGCAGAATAATTTGGATTAACAGAACTGGAAATTCATCAATTTTTGCTTTTCAAAGAGTCATAAGTCTATATGTCTTTTCACAAATAAACCACTACATAGATTTATGAAGTTCTAGTTCATCCAGCATTGTCTATGGGCTTTTTGCCATGGAAGAGTCAAAATTTCTCATGGAATCCAATTTAGATTTTTAGATAGTTTCTGATATGAACATGATGGCAAGATCAAGAGGCTTCACTTTGCAAGGATCTTTTAGACTGAGAAATTTGGCAGCTCAACACCATGGTCCAACCAACTCACTAACCAAGGCTATGTTTGCCAGCTATCAAAGGCCGATCAATGTGTTTAGACCAAAGGGAGGAGTGAACACCATTCAAGTGTGTTATTTGATGAATCACTTGTGAAGATATTCTTTGGAATTCTAAGCCTTAGCAAAAACTTTAACCCATGCTGAAAATATCTAAAAAAGACTTCCTGTATTTTCCCCTAAATCAAAATAAAATATTTAGGGAGTACTTTTATTCTTATATTCAGATTTTCTTCTGTTTTGGTGATCATATTTCTTATAATTTACAGTAGTGATTAACTAACAATATTGCCATCCAAGTTAGTGATACTCAAGTCAATCCAGTGTATTTTTAATAGCCCAAAGGAATATACAAGCATTCAATGTGAAAGATGAGTATGGGGATCAACATGGCAAAAGACTGGAAAAAACATGCATCTATTGTTATCTTAGCTTAAATGGAAAAAAAGTATGCTTGCAGAGAATAAATAGTCATTCTTCCTTTGACAGAAAGTATCTGAATGGATATGTTCCATTTTTTTCTAAAATGAAACACTGGCTTATGAATTACTTAATCCTTTAATCCAGATCAAAATCCTTTAATCCTGCTGAGTATAGCCCAAAATGGGAGTTAAGAATAGTATTTCAAATGCATTCATAATTATGCCAATGAAAGTGTAGTCCTTGTCCAGGCTGATCCTGTTCTCCATTGCTTTTTAGGCTTTCATCTGTTCCAGAAAAACAAATAAACAAACAGATTAGCAGAGAGGGATTGAAAGAACTAAAAAAGTAAATTTTTGTTTTCATCAATATTGAAAGTATAATCTAAACTACTCTTTTTTTTTATTTAGACGTATGTTTAGGATTTTAACGGTGTATTGTTGAACAAACTGTTTATTACAATTACTGATAATGATAATAATAATAATAACAATAATAATAAAAATAATAATTTAAAGTTGGGATATAGAGTGTGAATATTCCAAAATATTGACTAGAAAATATCTTACTAGACAATAGAATTAAATCTAACCATAATAACTGGTCTGAAAAGTGCTTCATAATTTTTTAGTGCTTTTGGTTTTCTCTTTGACAAATGGGTATCCAGAAATGCACAGTCTGCTGCTTGACTGAGAAAGTAAAATACATGTTTTTGTATGTGAGTAGAAGAAAATGTGTTATTAAATGGTGGTTACCTAAAGGAGTTTCATAAATATCTGTTGAGTGATTAACTATTTCATCCTGATCACACTAAATCATTGGGCTGCTAGAGTTCTTCCTATGATTCGATATGATATATTTTTTGCAGTCATCCTATAGAGTTCACCTCCAGTTGGAAACTTCAAATAATTTCATATTGGTATTTACTATTTCACAGCATTTTTCCCCTCACCAACTGTGAGGAGTATAGGAAAGATATCTAAAAAATGTAACATATAAAATTGCCTTCATATTTACCTCAATTAAAATCAAGGCTTTTGGGGGGGGGGTGCGGTGGAGCAAGATGGTGGAGGAGTAGGAGACCTGGATTTCGTCTGGTCCCAGGAATTCAGCTGGATAGGGATCAAACCATTCTGAATACCTACAAACTCAACAGGAGATCAAAGAAAAGAATAGCAACAATTCTCTGAACAGAAGTGACTTACCTTCTGGAAGGTAGGACCTGCAGAGAAGTGAATCCGAGGCAATATTTGGGAGGTTAGACGGCAGGAGAGGGGGCCTCCCTTGGCCGCTTCTGGCAAGTGATAGAGCTGCGGAGCACAAAATCAGAACTTTTAGAAGTCGGCTCCGCTGAGGGACGTCGCTCCAGTGGCTAAGCGGGGGGTGGAACCTCGTGAGACAGTGTGGTCTCAGGACCCTCAGGGTCACAGAAAGACTGGGTGTGCCTGAGTGCAGCAGAGCTCCCAGGTATCGGAGCAGGGAAGCCGGCTGCAGAGACAGAAACGAGGCATGGGCTCTCAGCTCGGGGGTTGCCATAAACCGTGATCCACGGCACAGTCGGGCCACTGCTCCTCCAGCAGGGACCCAACAAGCAGCAGATCCGGGGAGACTCCCCTTCCTCCCCTGGGAGGAGTGGCGTGGGATCTCACCACACGGATCTGCTGGGTTTGGAGACTCCACATGGGGTCGTGTGCCAGAGATAGAAAGGCTCAGTCACAGACTGGGTGAGCACAGAGTGCAGGCAGAGAGGGGAGTGATTGACTGCTTTTCTCTGGAGCGCACTGAGGAGCGGGACCTGAGTTCTCGGCTCCTTTGGGGCGGAGACTGGGAGGCCGCCATTTTCACTCTCATCCTCCAAAGCTATAGGGAAAGCTTGCAGGGAACAAAAGCTCCCAAGAGCAAACCCGAGCAGATTACTTAGCCCAGACCAGGCAAGGGCAGGGCAATTCTGCCTCCGGCAAAGACATTTGAGAACTACAGCAACAGGCCCCTCCCCCAGAAGATCAGGAAGAACAGCCAGCCAAGACCAAGTTTAACCATCAATGAGAATGTCAGAACTCCAGTGCTAGGGGAATACTGCACTTAGAATTCATGGCTTTTTTACCATGATTCTTTAGTCTTTCAAAGTGAATTTTTTTTAACTGTCTTTTTTTTATTTTTATTTTTCATTTCCCCTTTTTCAGCCAACATCTTATCAATCCCTTTTTTAAAAAAACATTTTTATTTTTCATTTTTAGAGTCATATTCTATCTCTTCATATTAGTTGCCCTTATTTTTGGTGTATATATATATAAGTTGTACTCTCTTTAAAATTTTGAGATACACTTTCTTCTAACAGATCAAAATATACCCTAAATCTCTAGTGTGTGGCTTTGTTCTAATCTCTTGCCTGATCACATTATCTCTTTTTTCTTTTTTTTAAAATCCTCTTCTTTCTTTTTTCAAAAAACTTCTTATTAATTCCGTCTATAAAATTTTTTATAATTTTCATCTTTACAGACATATTCCATCCCTTCATCATATTAATCCTTATTTCTGTACATATATAAGTTTTTCTTTCTTTAAAATTTTGGGAGGACTTTCTTCTAACAGACCAAAATATACCCAAAAACTAGTGTGTGGCACTGATCTATGCACCAGCCTGATCATATTTGATCATATTCTGTTTTTTGTTTTGTTTTGTTTTGTTCTGTTTTTGTTTGTTTTTATCTTTTTCTTTTTCTTTTTCTATTTTTTTCTTTTTCTTTTTTCTTTCTTTCCCTTTCTTTTCCCCTGGCTTCAGGTCTCTTCTGATTTGTTTAGTGTATATTTTTCTGGGGCCACTATTACCCTGTTAGCATTTTGTTCTTTCATTCATCTGTTCTCCTCTGGGCAAAATGACAAGATGGAACTCTCACCTCAAAAAAAAAGAACAAGAGGCAGTACCAATGGCCAGGGACCTAATCAATATGGACATTAGTAAGATGTCAGAACTAGAGTTCAGAATGATGATTATAAAGAAACTAGCTATGCTTGAAAAAAGCATGGAAGATATTAGAGAAACCCTTTCTGGAGAAATAAAAGAACTAAAATTTAACCAAGTCAAAATACAAAAGGCTATTAATGAAGTGCAATAAAAAATGGAGGCTCTAACTGCTAGGATAAATGAGGCAGAAGAAAGAATTAGCAATATAGAAGACCAAATGATGGATAATAAAGAAGCTGAGAAAAAGAGAGATAAACAACTCCTGGATTATGAGGGCAGAATTGAGAGATAAGTGATACCATAAGACAAAACAATATTAGAATAATTGGGATCCCAGAAGAAGAAGAAAGAGAGACAGGAGCAGAAGGTATATTGGAGCAAATTATAGCAGAGAACTTCCCTAATTTGGGGAAGGAAACAGGCATCAAAATCCAGGAGGCACAGAGAAACCCCCTCAAAATCAATAAAAATACGTCAACACCCCAACATCAAATAGTAAAACTTAGAAGTCTCAGAGACAAAGAGAAATCCTGAAAACAGCTCGGGACAAGAGATCTGTAACCTACAATGGTAGAAATATTAGATTAGCAACAGACCTATCCACAGAGACCTGCCAGGCCAGAAAGGACTAGCATGATATATTCAGAGCACTAAATGAGAAAAATATGCAGCGAAGAACACTATACACAGCTAGGCTGTCATTAAAAATAGAAGGAGAGAAAAAAAAGCTTCCAGGACAAACAAAAACTAAAAGAATTTGCAAACACAAAACCAGCCCTACAAGAAATATTGAAAGGGGTCCTCTAAGCAAAGAGAGAGCCTAAAAGCAACATAGACCAGAAAGGAACACAGACAAAATACATAACAGTCACCTTACAGGCAATGCAATGGCACTAAATTCCTATCTTTCCATAGTTACCCTGAATGTAAATGGGCTAAATGTCCCAATCAAAATACACAGGGTATCAGATTGGATTAAAAAAAAGACCCATCGAGATGCTGTCTGCAGGAAACTCATTTTAGACCCAAAGACACCCCCAGATTGAAAGTGAGGGGGTGGAAAACCATTTACCATGCTAATAGACATCAAAAGAAAGCTGGGGTGGCAATCCTTATATCAGAAAAATTAGATTTTAAACCAAAGACTGTAATAAGAGATGAGGAAAGACGTTATATCATACTTAAAGGTCTTTCCAACAAGAAGATCTAACAATTGTAAATATCTATGCCCCTAACATGGGAGCAGCCAATTATATAAGCCACTTAATAACAAAAGCAAAGAAACACATTGACAACAATACAATAATAATAGGGGAAGTTATCACCCCCCTCACTGAAATGGACAGATCATCTAAACAAAAGATCAACAAGGAAATAAAGGCTTTAAATAACACACTGGACCAAATGGACTTCACAGATATATTCAGAACATTCCATCCCAAAAAAACAGAATACACATTCTTCTCTAGTGCCCATAGAACATTCTTCAGAATAGATCACATCCTAGATCAAAAATCAGGTCTCAACCGGTACCAAAAGATTGGGATCATTCCCTGCCTATTTTCAGACCACAATGCTTTGAAACTAGAACTCAATCACAAGAGGAAAGTTGGAAAGAACTCAAATATATTGAGGCTAAAGAGCATCCTACTAAAGAATGAATGGGTCAACCAGGAAATTAAAGAAGAATTTAAAAAATTCAGGGAAACCGATGAAAATGAAAACACAACTGCTCAATATCTTTGGGATACAGCAAAGGCAGTCCTAAGAGGAAAGTATAGAGCAATACAAGACTTTCTCAAGAAACAAGAAAGGTCTCAAATACACAACCTAACCCTACACTTAAAGGAGCTGGAGAAAGAACAGCAAATAAAGCCTAAACCCAGCAGGAGAAGAGAAATAATAAAGATCAGAACAGAAATCAATGATATAGAAACCAAAAGAACAGTAGAACAGATCAACAAAACTAGGAGCTCATTCTTTGAAAGAATTAATAAGACTGATAAACCCCTGGCCAGACTTATCAAAAGGAAGAGAAATCACCCAAATCAACAAAATCATGAATGAAAGAGGAGAGATCACAACCAACACCAAAGAAATACAATTATAAGAACATATTATGAGCAACTCTATGCCAGCAAATTAGATAACCTGGAAGAAATGGATGCATTCCTAGAGATGTATCAACTACCAAAACTGAACCAGGAAGAAATAGAAAACCTGAACAGACCTATAACCACTAAGGAAATTGAAGCAGTCATCAAAAATCTCCCAAAAAACAAAAGCCCAGGGCCAGATGGCTTCCCAGGGGAATTCTACCAAACATTTAAAGAAGAATTAAGACCTATTCTTCTGAAACTGTTCCAAAAAATAGAAATGGAAGGAAAACTTCCAAACTCATTTTATGAGGCCACCATTACCTTGATCTCAAAACCAGACAAAGACCCCATCAAAAAGGAGAATTACAGACCAATATCTTTGATGAACATGGATGCAAAATTCTTACCAAAATACTAGCCAGTAGGATCCAACAGTACATTAAAAGGATTATTCACCACAACCAAGTGGGATTTATCCCTGGGCTAAAAGGTTAGTTCAACATCCACAAATCAATCAACGTGATACAATACATTAACAAAAGAAAGAACAAGAATCATATGATCCTCTCAATAGATGCAGAAAAAGCATTTGACAAAGTACAGCATCCTTTCTTGATCAAAACTCTTCAGAGTATAGGGATAGAGTGTACATACCTCAATATCATAAAAGCCATCTATAAAAAACCTACAGCAAACGACAGATGTTGGCGGGGATGCAGAGAAAGGGGAACCCTCCTACACTGTTGGTGGGAATGCAAGCTGGTGCAACCACTCTGGGAAACAGTATGGAGGTTCCTCAAAAAGTTGAAAATAGAGCTACCATACAACCCAGCAATTGCACTACTGGGTATTTACCCCAAGGTACAAATTTAGGGATCCAAAGGGGTGCATGCACCCCGATGTTTATATTAGAAATGTCCACAATAGCCAAACTGTGGAAAGAGGCAAGATGTCCATCGACAGATGAATGGATACAGAAGAAGTGGTATATATATACAATGGAATATTATGCAGCCATCAAAAGGAATGAAATCTTGTCATTTGCAATGATGTCGGTGGAACTGGAGGGTGTTATGCTGAGAGAAATAAGTCAATCAGAGAAAGACATGTATCATATGACCTCACTGATATGAGGAATTCTTAATCTCAGGACACAAACTGAGGGTTGCTGGAGTGGTGGGGGGTGAGAGGGATGGGGTGGCTGTGTGATAGACATTGGGGACGGTATGTGCTATGGTGAGCGCTGTGAATTGTGCAAGACTGTTGCATCACAGATCTGTATCTCTGAAACAAGGAATACAATGTATGTTGAAGAAGAAGAAGAAGAAGATAGCATGAGGGGAAGAATGAAGGGGGGGAAATCAGAGGGGGAGAAGTACCATGAGAGACGATGGACTCTGAAAAACAAACTGAGGGTTCTAGAGTGTAGGGGGTTGGGAGGATGGGTTAGCCTGGTGATGGGTATTAAAGAGAGCACATTCTGCATGGAGGACTCGGTGTTATACACAAACAATAGATCATGGAACACCACATCAAAAAGTAATGATGTAATGTATGGTGATTAACATAACGATAAAAAATCAAGGCTTTTGATACCCAGCATAGTTAGAGGACTTACTTAGTCCTAATATTATTAGGGAATAAGAATTAAGTGATAATAATGTGTTCCAAAGTACTTATTGTGAGCTTAGTAAGTGTCATTCATTGATTCTTTCCTTAAGAAGACAATCCAACTAATAAATCACACACTCAGGAAATAATGAGTACACCAGGAAGTACAAATAGCAGCAATCACAAAAACATACCTAGCATACCATATTCAAAATTGCTAAAAACCAAACACAAACAGAAAACTTTGAAAGAAGCCAGGGATTGAGGGTGTACCTTACCTATAAAGGAGCAAGATAAGAATTATAGAGGACCTCTCATCACAAACCATGCAAGCAAGAAGAGAATGAAGTGAAGTATTTAAAGCGCTGTGTATTGTGTAAGACTGTTGAATCACAGACCTGTACCTCTGAAACAAATAGTACATTAGATGTTAAAAAAAAAAAAAAAAAAAAAAGATAGTAGGAAGGGAAAAATGAAGTGGGGGGAATTGGAGGGGGAGACGAACCATGCGAGACTATGGACTCTGAGAAACAAACTGAGGGTTCTAGAGGGGAGGGGGATGGGGGAATGGGTTAGCCTGGTGATGGGTATTAAAGAGGGCATGTACTGAATGAAGCACTGGGTGTTATACACAAACAATGAATCATGGAACACTACATTAAAAACTAATGATGTAATGTATGGTGATTAACATAACATAATAAAAAAAAATAAAGTGTTGAAAGAAAACAACAACAACAACAACGAATACTAAACTAGAATTTTACATCAAGGAAAATTATCTTTCTAAAAGAAGGAGAAACAAAGATTGTCTCCACAATTAAAAAGTGAGGGAATGTATCATAATTCCTGTAATATATATTAAAAGTATTTCAAGCATAAAGAAAATAACATTGGGTAAAGACTTGGATCTACAGAAGGAAAGGAAGAAAGTCAGAGAAGGAATGAATGGAGATTTTTTTTTTTTCTTTTTCTTCCTCTAAATTGACCTAAAAGATAATTATCTCAAGTAATAATAGAAATGCCAGTTTGATATACAGATTCAACACAATTAAGATGCAATGAAAACTCAGCAAACTATTTCATGGATATTAAAAAAAAGGATTCTAAAATTTACATGGAAATGCAGAAGACACAGAATAGTCCATACAATACTAAGAACAAAGTTGGAGGCATCACACTACCCAGTTTCAATAATTATAAGGCTACAGTAATCAAATCATTGTGGTATTGGTTAAAATAAAGACACTAGAATTATAACATAAATAAGATATAAACATAGAACAATAAACACAAAACATAGAACATAGACTATAAAATATAGACATTGCGGGGCACCTGGGTGGCTCAGCGATTAAGCATCTGCCTTCGGCTCAGGTCACGATCCCAGGGTCCTGGGATCGAGCCCCGCATCGGGCCCCCTGCTCAGCCGGGAGCCTGCTTCTCCCTCTCCTGCTCCCCCTGCTTGTATTCCCTCTCTAGCTGTCTCTCTCTCTGTGTCAAATAAATAAAATGTTTAAAAAAAAAATTAAAATAAAATAAAATAAAATAAAATATAGACATTGCAACTAAAATATAAATCAGTGAAACAAAATATAAGTCCAGAAATGACCCATGGAAACATAGTCAACTAGTTTTTAACAGTGGTAAAGACACAATTCCAAGGAGAAAGGATTGTCTTTTCAGCAAATAATGCTGGTACAACTGGATATCCATACACACATATACACACATGCACACAGATGAACCTAGATACATACCTTACATATTTCTTAACAATAATGCAAAGTCTATTATTAACTTAAATGTAAAATTCAAAACTGTACATTTTCTAGAAAAAAAGTAGGAGAAATTTTTATATGATGTTCAGTTTGGTGATTATAAACTCAACACCACCAAAAGCAAAAAACATGAAAGAAAACTAAATATGTTGAGCTTTATCAAAATGAAAGATTTCTTCTCTGAGACATTGGTAAGAGAATCAAAATGTCCCTGCAGATGAGGAAAACTATTTTCTAGACACTTATCTGATAAAGACACATATCTGATAAAAGATTTATATTTGAAATGCACAAAGAAATCTTAAAATCAATAACAAGGAAATAAGCAATCCAATTAAAATTAGGCAAAAGCCTTATTTCACTTAGCATAATACCCTCTATGTCCATCTATGTTTTCACAAATGGCAAGATCTTATTCTTTTTGTGGCTGAGTAATATTCCGTTGTGTGTGTTTATGTGTACATATAAACATCTCATGTCTTCTTTATTCATTTATCTATTGACAGACACTTGGGTTTTTTCCATATCTTGGCTATTGCAAATAATGCTGCAATAAATATAAGGGCACATATATCTTTTCAATCTAGTGTTTTTATTTTCTTTGGGTAAATTCCAGGTAGTGGAATTATTGGATCATATGGTATTCCTATTTTTATTTTTTGAGGAGCCCCCATATTGTTTTCCACAGTGGCTGTACCAATTTATATTTCTATCAAGAGTACACAATGGTTCCCTTTTCTTCACCTCCTCTCCAATACTTATTTCTTGTCTTTTTGATTCTAGCCATTCTGATGGGTATAAGGTAATATCTCATTTAGGTCTGGTGTGCATTTCCCTGATGATTAGTGATGTTGAGCATTTTTCATGTGTCTCCTTGGCAAATACCATATGATTTCACTTATGTGTGGAATCTAAAAAATAAAACAAATAAATAAAGAGCAGAAAGAGACCCATAAATACAGAGAACCAACTGATGCTTTCCAGAGGGGAGGTGATGAGAGGATGTGCAAAATGGGTGAAGGGGAGTGGGAAATCCAGTCTTCCAGGTATGGAAGGAATAACTAATGGAGATAAAAAGTATAGCATAAGGAATATAGTCAATGGTATTGTAATAACATTGTATGGTGACAGATGGTAGCTATACTTGTGGTGAGCTATAGTATATAATGTATAGACTTAGTAAATAACTATGTTGTACACCTGAAACTGTTGTAACCTTGTGTGTCAACTATACTTCAATATAAAAAATAAAAATAAAAGTAAAAATAAAAAATAGGTAAAAGATCCAAACAGATACCTTACTGAAGAAAATATACAGATGACAAACATATGAAAATATGTTCAATATCATTTCATACTAGGGAAACACAAATTAAAACAATAATGAGATGCCACAACATATGTAATAGAATTGCACAAATAAAAAAATAATGAATAATACTATTTGCTGGTGAAGATGCCAAGGGGCACGTGGCTGACTCAGTCAGTAGAGCATATGACTCTTGATCTCAGGGTCATGAGTTCGAGCCCCACTTTGGGTGTAGAGATCACTTAAAATAAATAAATTTCTCTAAAAAATAAAAGAAGCTGAGCATTAAAATCCCTCATTCAAGCATGATGGGAGGGCATAGTGGTGCAGCTACTTTTGAAGACAGTTTGGCAGTTTATCCAAAGCTAAACATAACCCTAGTATATGATCCAGATATCACACTCCCAGGTCTTTACCCAACTGATTTGAAAACATTTCTACACAGAAATCTGCACCTGAATGTCTATAGCAGTTTTATTCATCATTACCAAAATTAGAAATAACCAAGATGCCCATCAGAAATGACTGGATGGGGCGACTGGGTGGCTCAGTCCATTAAGCGTCTGCCTTCAGCTTAGGTCATGATGCCAGAGTCCTGGGATGGAGTCCCATGTCAGGCTTTCCACTCCCTTCTCTCTTTCCCTCTGCCCCTCTCCCTGCTTGTGCTCTCTCTCTCTCTCTCTCTCTCACTGTCTCTCTCAAACAAATAATAAATAAAATCTAACAAAAACAAAGAAATACCTAGAAAATAATAGTGGTACCTCCATACAATGGAATGTTATGGAGCAATAAAAAGGAATGAACTAGTGTAAAGACATGGATGAATATTAAAGGTATATTGCCAAATGAAAATAATGAATCTGAAAAGGCTGTATGTCTTAAGCTTACAACTTTATGGCATCCTAGAAAAGGAAAACTACAGATATGGTAAGCAGTTCTATGCTTGCGAAGACTTTGGGGAAGAGGAAGTTAAATAGGTGAAGAGCAAGGGATAAGTTAGTGTAATAAAGTTATTCTGCATGATACTATAAAGTTGTATAAATAACACTATCCATTAGTCAAAGCCCATAGAACTTTATAGCACAAAGAGTAAATCTTAATGTATGAGACTTCCAAAAATCCCTTAGGGATATGGGGAACACAGGAGGGAATGCAGACTCTTTAAAGAATCTACTACAGATATATGAAACAGTCTCACTAAATAAGGTGGGGAAAATACATGTTGCCCTAAGAAACAGCAGAAAATAAGACTAAAGAAAAAAAAAAACTGCATAAAAGCTATAAAATTTCCCACTCAAGTATCACTTGTGGCACAGTAACTTCCTTCTAATAAAGTACTTAATGAGAAGTAGGGTGAAAGAGTAACTTTACAGTTATTGACAGACACTACATCAGCCACATGATCAAATTGAACATTCACAATGATGACATGTTGATGGTATGTATGTACACTTGATACCCTGTTATAAGAATGTCACTTGACTTCTGGTCTTTCACCCAAAAAACCCATAACCTAAGTTTAATCATAAGAAGAATAGCAGTCACATTCTAATAAAGGGACAGTTTGAAAAACATCTGACCATTAATCTTCTAAACTGTCAAGGTCATCAAAAACAAAGAGTATCTGAGAAACTATCACAGCAAGTAGGAGTTTAAGGAATCATGATAACTAAATGTTATGTGGTATCCTGGATAAGGTTCTGTATAGAAAAAACATTAGGCAAAAACCAAGGAAATAAAAAGAAAGTATGGAATTTACTTAATAATTATGTATTGATATTAATTATGACAAATGTACTACACTAATATATTAATATAGGGAATGCTGGGTGTGGTGTGTATGGGAATTTTCTATACTATCTTTGAACTTTTCTGTAAATCTGAAGCCATTCTAAAATTATAAGAATATTTTTAAAAAATGAAGAGAGAATACTTTTTTAGAAATACTGAAACTAGAATGGGAAAATCAGAAAAAGGAAGTAAGAAATATTAAAGGACTCTTACATGGAAAAAATAATATTCCCACGTGGGAAACTGGATCCAGGAAATTGAATAAAAACCAAATATGTAGGCAAATATAAAATCTTTTTTCTAATATTTAAAATATAATTTGATGTCTTCATCAAAAGTAATTAAGTGTTTTGTGATGCTTAGAAAAACCTTAGAGGTAAAATATATGACAGCAACAGCAAAAGATGAGGAGTAAAATGGTAATATGCCAATGTAAGTTTCTTAGAATTTACATGATGGTATAATATTATTTGAAGACAGATTGTGATCAGTTGAAGGTGTGCAATATAAACCCTAACTGACCATTAAACAAAACAAAAAGCGATAGCTAATAAGCCAACCAAGTTTACAAAATGAAATGATTTAAACAAACAAACAAACAAAAAACCTCTTTCTTCAGAATGCAGAAAAATAGGAATATGAAGAGGACAAAGGGACATTTGGAAAATAGAAAACAGTAAGATGGTAGATTTAAATCCAACTATGTCAATAATCACATTAGATTAAATGGTAAATACCCTAATTAAAAGGTAGAGATTGTCAGATTGGAAAAATCTATATCTATATATTAAATACAACAAAACCAATTAAATTTAAAGGTATAAAGTAAAAAGATGGAAAAATATACCACACAAATAATAATCAAAAGAAAATTGAAGAAAAAAAGAAAATTGTAGTTAATATCAGTAGTTTGCTCTAGATTTTAGAGCAAAGAATTGTCATATGAATAAGACTTTATGGATAAGACTTTCATTTTGTAAGTTCATCAAAAGGACATAGCAATCCTAAAGATTAATGAATGCAATAAAAAAGATGGAAAATACATGAAGCAAAAACTGATAAAACTGCAAAAAGAAATAGACCAACTCACAATTATAGTTGGAGACATCCCAATAATTGAGAGAAAATTGTGACATAAAATCAGTAAGAATATGGAAGATTTGAACAGCCTATCAACATATTTGACCTAATTGATCTAGGAATCAGGATCTACACTGTTGTGTAGAATGCATATTATTTTTTTTTATTTTGTTATGTTATGTTATTCACCAGACATTACATCATTAGTTTTTAATGTAGTGTTCCATGATTCATTGTTTGCATATAACACCCATTATTTTTAAGGCAACAAAGAACTCTTATCAGGATACACCATATTCTGAGCAATAAAATTACCCTCAATACATATGAAAGGGCTCAATCTGAAAACTGATTATAATAGAAATAAGTTCAAAATGAATAACAAAAGACATTTTGAAGATTTCCAAATATATGGGTATAAAATAACACATTTACCAGCAACCCAACACCAAAAAAAGAAAGGGAAATTAGAAATTATTTTGAATAGAATGAAAATGAATACACAACATGTCAAAATTTATAGGAGGGAGCTAAAATAGGGCTTAGAGGGAAATTTATAGCACTAAATGTCTATATTAGAAAAGAAGAAAGATCTCATATTAATGACCTAGTATTCTACTTAACAAAGCAAAAAGGAGAAAGAAAGAAGAAGAAGAAGAAAGAAGAAGAAGAAGAAGAAGAAGAAGAAGAAGAAGAAGAAGAAGAAGAAGAAGAAGAAGAAGAAGAAGAAGAAGAAGGAGAAGGAGAAAGAGAAGGAGAAGAAATAATGAAGTCCAATATTAGAAGAGTTTTTTCTTAGAAGAAATAAAATAATAAGGATAAAACCACAAATAATAATATAGGGAAAAAAACAAGGAGACAATCAATGAAATAAAAATTGATTATTTGTGGAGATTAATAAATTTAATCCATTTCTAGCCAAGTTGATGCAGCAAAGAATGGAGATGACAAAATTATCAATACCAAGATTGAGAGAGAGAATATCCCTACTAATCAGATAAAATAGGGGAGAAATTTGAATAACTTTGTGGTAGTTTTGAAATATTTCCATAATTCTTTATTGATTTCCCCATTTAAAAAATAGAGACTTATTGTTCTTTCCAACAATTGTGAGCTGGATTCAGTAATTTGCTTCTAATGAATTGTATAAACTGAAAACAATGGTGTGCAAATGCAGAGGTTAGATCATGAAAGGCACTGTAGCTCCCTCTTCTCTCACCCTCTTAGAGTACATGCTCTGGGAGAAATTTCCATGGTGGGAGGACACTTAAGTACTTAGGCAGCTTATGAAGAGGCCCGTGTGGTAAGGAACTAAAGCATCCTGCCAACAGTCATGAGGGAACTGAAGTCTTCTTCTGACAGCCATGTGAGTGATCCATCTTGGAATCGGATACTCTAAGTATCAAGTCTTCAGATGACTGCAACCAAAGGCGACAGCTTGAACCAGAATCATCCAGATAAGCTGTTTCTGAATTCCTGACCCAGGAGAACTTGGTATAATAAATGTTTGGTGTTTTAAGTATTACATATTGAGAGAATTTGTTACACAGCAATAGGTAACAAAAACATTACAACAACCAGTTGGGAAACTTAGATTAAATGGACCAATTCCATGAAAGATGGAAAATACTGACACTCAAGGAGAAATAAATAACCTGAATATTTTCAAATCTATTAAAGAAATTGAATTTGTAGTTTAAAACTTTCCCACAAAGAAAATGTCAAGCACAGATGTCTTCACTGGTGGTTTCTATCAAACATTAAAGAAAAAATAATGACAATTCTATAAAAACCCTTCTAGAAAATTGAAGAGGAGGAAACAAATATCCATTTATTCAGTGAAGTCATCATTATAACCCTTACACCAAAAATAGAGGAGGTCATTCTATCTCTTTGCAAGTTTCTTTCATTTAGATGAAAAATTCTTATGCAATTTTAGTATGTTTAATCCAAAAATATGTAAAAATATTGTATTTTATAGCGAAGTGGGTTTATTCTGGGAATACAAGATTAGTTCTACATTTGAAAATCAATGAAGTTCATTTACCGAATCAACGGAATAGAGAAGAAAACCATATGAACATCCCAATACGCAGAAAAAATATTTGACAAAATTCAATGTCCATTCATGATAGAAAATTTCAATGAACAAGGAATAGGAAATAACTTCAATTGCTGAAAGGACATCTACCATAAACCTATATCTAACGTAATATTGAATGGTGAAAGACTGAATATTTTCTCCCTAACCTAAAGAAAATAGCAAGGGTGTCTAGTATAACCACTGCTATTCAACATTTTCCTGTAGGTCCAATCTAGGGCAACAGAGCAAAGAAAAGAAAGCAATGCCATAAAGATTAAGAAGAAAAACATAAAGCTGTCTCTCCTTGTATCAACATGATTGCCCATGTATATTCCACATATTAAAAAAAAAAAAAAGAACTCATAATCGTCCCTCCTAAACATCCTTGTAGGCCTGGTTTTCCTTTTTTACTTAAGGGCACCAGCACCTACCACCAGATTGGCTGAGTCAGAAAATTCCTGTTCACACTGAATAACATTATCTTAATTACTTTATTCTATCACCAAGACCAGTCAAGTTCTCCTAATATCTATCTTATCCATTCCCTGCTTTCTATTTCCCCTTCTACTGCTTTTGTTCTGACACTCATTTTTTGCTTAGGATAAAGCAACAGAAGCTTATCTGGTCTCTGTCTCCAATTAGGTTCTGTTCCAGTCTTCCTACCCATGCTGACCAAGACAGATCTTCAAACACAAACCTAATCACAGTATACCCTTATTTTAAAAAGGATTCCAATGCTTCCAAAAGATTTCAGAATAATATCCAATTAATTTAGCTTTGTCCACATTGTATTCTATCGCATGAGCCCTCAACATTTAACCCAGTCATAAACAATGACTGCAGCTTCTCCATTTGCATGATACCATTTAACACCAGAATGGCTATTAACATTATTTGGAATACAAGTTCTTTTCAAACCCAGTGCCCAATATGTGCCCAAATAACTCTAATTCATCCTTAGAGACTGAACTTTTATTTGCTCAGAGAAGTTTCCCTTGATCCTCAACTCTTACCCTCAAGGTTCCTAATGTAAGTGCTTCTACCTTGTGATCCAATAATCCTCCTCATATAGATCTGTCATAACTTGGATTATAATAAATTGTTATATTTAATTTACTTTTTTAACTCCAGATACTAGCTATAATGTTACTGAGGACTGAAACCGTGTTTAAGTAGTTCTTAGAATCATAATGTCAAGGATGATTCTGGAATTTCAAAGTTTCCTAATAAATGCTTATCTGATAAAATGATAATCAAATTGTTAAAAAATACCTTAAAAGTAAAGCATTAATATGACATATATGGTATCACATTTTCCTCTTTTTTTTTGCAACTGAAATGCCAGTGTACACATAAGTTAATCCAATAATTTACTAGAGATAAAACAAATAAATGACATGAAAATATAGTGATATATTTTATTGTTCATGTATTTTTCCAAGCATATAGTCCCAATTTATCACTCTTTAAGGAGCTTAACTACAACTTCAAAGATTTGTCAAGGACCAAGAAACAACATTAATCCCAGTGTTTACAAATGTCTGATATTTTTTCTAGTTTCCTCATCCTGCCTTTTTAAAATTAGAGTTTTTGTTGAAATTACATATATTTAAAGAAAAACTCAGAAAGCTCCAGTTCATTAATTTCCCCTAGATTTTGATTCTTTCCCGGAAATTTAAAGACATTCCACTAGAAAGATATCCATAACTGAAAGTAGTGCAATGCAGGTTTAAATGATAAGTATAAACGTTGGTTTCACACCAGTGAAAAGAAGCCCTTCAGACAAGATGACTCTGAAAGAGGAGTAAGAGAAATGGATGGAAAGGGTAACAGTATACCTGTAGGTTCTAACATGGGATTACAGCTACAGCTGTTGAGGCTTATGGATATGCCCATATTCACTAGAACAACGGATTCTCAGTTTCCAGGCAAAAGAGGCATCAACACGCAAGGACAGACAAAGTGCCCTCGCTCTGACAAACTGAAGCAATTCACACACCTTATACTCTTCCTTTTGAAATTGACAATAGCAGAACATCGTCCCTCAAATAGTTTGCCCCAGTTAAATATATGAGTAATTTACAACTCCTGGATATCTCATTACTTCATTGTAAGACTTAAAGCTGTACATTTCAATACAAAGAAGTCATAGTATTTCAGGTTTTACATTTTATTGGCACCATACTAATCCATTTTTACATAAGCATTTATATTCCCTTTACTACTTTTAAAAGGAAGTATGTTTTACTACTGGTTGCTGGAAAACAGATACAAGGCAAAGGCTTTTAGTTTACAAAAGACTACTAGTTTACAGTGGAGTGCAATTCCAAAGAGTAGAAGTTGAAGGCAAAGGGGATTGGGACAGGGAAGAAAAGTCAGTTCAAGGATCAATTCCTCGTATCAAGTGTGATTGGTTGTTCAGTCTTGCCTGATCATCTTCTAAAAGGCCATGGACACTACTTTTTCTTTGGATAGAGTATGGAATTTGGGGAAAAACTCACACAGAATTGAGCACAATAGCCATGTGTGGGATTTAGGAAGTGACAGAAGTCCCAAAGACAAGAGATAACATGACAGATATAGGACATTGAGGTGATCTGATGTAGCACTTAAAAGGTATCCGATACAAAATATCACTTAAAATGTCTTAGATCCAGATTCTTGTTTCTAGAACTAAAGTCAGTATTCTGCTCCTTTCTAATTATTGCTTTCAAGTTCATAACTACTTACATAGTATATGGCTGTTTGCAAAATTGTAAAATATAGCATGGCTGATGTGATTATTTTAGCCATCTCTGTGGACAATGCAGTATGTTCCCTTGGTGTCAAGATTGCTTTGGTCACTTAGTTCAAGGATTGGGTTTCCTCATTTATAACTTTGGAATAAGTGGGGAAATTGCCCATTGTTTTCCTTTGTCACTCATTGCATTAATTAAAGACGAATGCAGTTTGTAAAAGATCTCCAGACTATAGGGGGAAAAAAATACCCATTTGTCCTTAATATCAAAGAGAGGAATGGAACAGCCTCATTTCAACCTTGGGAAGATTACATGGAAGCCTAAGAGTTGGCAGTTAATATAAAATAAGGCATTTGCTACCCTGTACTTGGCCAGATATGTGGCTATTAACTGCTTTCTGAACTTGAGAGTAAATGGATATGGCACAGAATCTGACCTATTTATCATGTGCTCAGTATAAACTGAAAAGTAGGAGGTCATTAGAAGTATAAAGAAACTCTTTTATGTACAATATATGAGAGGGATAGATATTTGGCTCCTGGGGTCTTGTCTCTGGAGATATGCAGACATACTATTTCTTTGAAAATACCACCTCTGTTTTATCATTTCTGGTGGTATATCCTATACTCTACCTGCAGCTGTCTCTGTCACAGTCTACAAATTATTTTGTCAGTCTTTCTCTTGAGCTCAGCTGAATTTTAAGATCAATGAACTTACTTGCCAATTTGACAGGGCCATCAGTTGTTCCAGCAATTAATTAAGCCTTACAAATTATTTTAACCCACGACTAGCAGTCTCTACACTGCTTAATTGCCACTCAATCACACAGTTAAATTTGCCTGAAATTAACACCGTGTTCCACAAGAGAGACAATTTGAACCAGTCTGTCCAGTTACTAATTTTCCGAATATTTCCTTAGGCATAGCTTTGAAAAAAAATATTAAAGCTTCAACACAGGAATCTTACTTTTCTGAAAGCATTTGAAAATGATCTTTTCTCCTTCAAAGACTAATTTGAGGTCAAGCAAAGTGTTGATGTGAAAGCATTTTTCTGTCTTTGTTATATTTAGCACTAATTTAGGGGAAATAAAGCAACTGGAGAACAGAATATAGAAGGAAAGGGTAAAGAAGGCAAACATATACAAACATGCATATCCGCAGTTTCACTTATCTGGTTCATTGACTTTGTCTTGTGAAATGATAGCCAAGAAAGAGAAACTGGTCATGTGAACAAATTCACAGCTGATCTTCACACTTAAATATCACTCATCATGACTGACTTGGAAAGCTGACAATCTACCCACCTGTAAAAATATATATTTAGACCTGTTTAGTGCTAGCAAGCATTCTTCACTGGCATGGATCTAGCAGATATGCTCCCTTTGTAATTGAATGGCAAAATGGCAGTATTAGGGTTTTTAAAATCACTCTTTGTGCCTGGATTTTTAGTTCAAGCTGTATAATGCATGCAATATTATGATCTGCCTTTGAGATAGCTATTTAAAGATGACATGGTTTCCTTTTCTAAGCACATAAATATACATGTTAATCAGTGCCCAGCAGGAGAGCTACCTCTTCATTCTTTGCTCACCTGAAAGAGTGGGTTGTCATTGGATGGGGGTGTACTGGGGGGTGGGATTATGTTATAGAGGAAAATCATCTTCCTTATAGAATTGGAGACTAACTTTCCAGAGATGAGGAACTAGTGAAGGGAATCTACCTAATAAGTGCCTAATAGATTCTGTCACTAGATATTATTATATACATATTCTCTAATCTTCATAACAAATTTGAATGTAGCCACTATTATCCTTTTTATTTTTAGATGAGTAAGCTAGGCTCAGAATAGTTATGCAATTTAATAAGGTCTTACAATTGATACGAGGAGTAATGTCTTCATCACCTTTGCCCTTTCCAAACCATTTGTCACATGTCTAATGGAGTCATATGATCATATTACATTCTTGCCTAAAATCCTCCCATTATTCCCTAAGTCACAGAGTTCAAAGCAAGATTCAGTCTTTACCTACCTCTCCAGCATCATCCATCAACTTTGTGGACATTGCACTAAGTTACATCAATAGTTAATTACTTGTGGTCCCAGAAAATCTCTGATACAGATTTAATATAAGCTTTGGCATATCCTTCACCATTGAGAGATCTGGTGCCTGCCTCCTTATCCCCCTCTTTCTGACTCAGTATACTTGTATATTTCCCCTGACTAATTCCTCATACCCTTCAAAATTGAGATCAGGCTTTACTTCCTTTTTGATCCTTTGGAGAACCTGGTCTTGCTTCAGTTTCTTTCCCGAATGATTCCTTAACCACTTGTGCTTGCATCATCCCTTGTGATTGTATTATTGTATATTAATGTATCTGTCACACAGTACACCTTGGATCTTTGAAAGAAAGCCATGAATTATACCTAGAACTAGCACATTACCTGGCACTTCATTGATACTACAATTTGATGAAACGAAGGAATTGAATCAGGCTAAAGTAGGTGTCAAAGTAAAGACAGCCCAAGAATGCTGGGTTTGAAAAAAAAGAAGTTTCCCATGCAGGAGAAACTATCCTGAAATAAAGAAATGTGTATGTGGGCGGGGGCGCGGATCTTGTAAAACTTGATTATAGGAAAAGTATTAAGGAAGGGAAGATTTCTCAGTTATACTAGATTCAGTTTTCCTTATGCAAGATTCACTACATTTTAGAGTGTTAAGAATGGCAATTTTGCTCAAATCTATTATTTTTTTTGTTTTCGTTTTTTTTTTGTTTGTTTGTTTTGTCCTCAGGTTAAATATGTAGACCAAATCATACCTAGCCTGGAAATCTGCTAGTAAGTATTTGTGAGTTGGTTGTAGGGTGGTGGTGGGTGAGGGGAAGGAAAAGTGGATGGAGAAGTGAAAGAAGAAGGATATGAGTTTCATCAAATGAATCTCAATTAATAAGTTTATAATTTAAATATCTTAGTAAATTATCTTTTATAGTTATGGAATTTATTAGTTACAGTTTTATACTGTTTTGATAATCAACCACATTCCATTTTTTAATAAAGATTAGAGAGTTTTTCTTCTTTTTTGTTTTTAATAAACTATCTCAGAAGAAACAAAGTTTTTCACATATTTTACTGAGCATTGTATTTGTCCAATGCATTTTAGAATTTCAGCAGATAATATCTATTTTTGAATATTTTCTTTATTTGCTGGTTTAGAAGTTTATAAAGAGTTATAATGGCTTCTGTGTGTACTCTTCTACCCTAGAAAATTAGTTCTGATTTTTCAATGAATTGCTGATATTTCATTCCTGATTCGCCTTCTAAAAACTATGAAAAAAATAACTAACCCCATTTTCTTAGCTAAATCTCATTGCATTGTCATTAAAGAACCCTATGTTTTCCTTCTAAAATCCAATTGATGTTTTCCAAACTTTTCATTATAATTTACTTAAAATATATTTATTTATACTCCTATCTTAGTAAATAGATAATGATGTCATAAAGCATACAGCTAGAGGGTATTTTGGTTGTTGGGAGTCCAAACACATGAAGTTTAGTAAACTTGCAAGAAAGTAAACTACCCTGACCAAGGGAAATTTGATTTAAAGAGATTGGGCCATAGTTGGTGTTTCTGAGAACAGCACAGCATATGCCTTAAATTGTTCTCCAGCCCCATGGAACATCAGTCAGTTTTTAGGCAGAAGGAATGTAATCGCGAGCTAGGTTGTAAGTCTCTACGTAGAACCTGGAAAGCTCAATGTTAAGGGAAAATCTGATTCAGATAATTTATTATTCCTCATTATAATACTTTAACTCACTTTTCAGCCCATCTTTGCCCTAAAGAATAGAAAATATATCTAGAGCAGTAATCCTTTATAAATATGGATTTGGGGAGGAAATGCATTTTTTAAAACTCCACAAAAACAGAATGTTTTAATAAATAGGCATTATTTAGAAAATCGTTGCTTTCATTTACATAATAGCAAAGTTGAAAGTTAGCTCCAAATATTTAAAATACAATATACGTATACTTAAAATAATTTTTGGAGCTAATATTAAAATATTTTTAAACTGACCAATATTAAGTGGTCTTAATCAATGTTTATTGTGTTGTTATTTTTTTCCCCAAGGAACATAGCCTGCATATCAGAAATTATATGATAAATACAATAAGGATTGGCAGAGTTTTGAGATGCATCTCCCAACACTCACACTCACACTCTGCCTCTGTCTCTCTCACACACAGGCATGCACGTTTTTCATTAGGCACGAACTGTTGTTCAGCCAACATTTGGCAATATCATGTAGATGTATTACAGTTGTCCCCTTTCTTCTCTTTTTGGAAACCTATTCAAATGCTTAACAACCATTGCCCACTAGGGATATCTTCCAATGGTTAACTTAAATCACTCTTGTAATCTAGAGCCATTTACAGTTTTGCCCTCAGTCCTCCTTAAAAGGAGAATTGATAGAAGATGAGCACTAAATTATCTCCCATTCACCTTCTGGTGCTTTTTTCCTTTACACAAAACTTACTAGTATATGGTTCTCACAAGTATTTGAACTCAGGCATTTGCTAAACAAAGTTAGAAATTACAGGAAAGGGGCGACTGGGTGGCTCAGTCGTTAAGCGTCTGCCTTCGGCTCAGGTCATGATCCCAGGGTCCTGGGATCGAGCCCCGCATCGGGCTCCCCGCTCAGCGGAGAGCCTGCTTCTCCCTCTCCCACTCCCCCTGCTTGTGTTCCCTCTCTCTCTGTGTCTCTGTCAAAAAAATAAATAAAATCTTAAAAAAAAAAAAAAAAAGAAATTACAGGAAAAAAAATGAGGGCCTTGACAGAGGCTTAGGAGAAACAGAATGAGATTTTTAAGTTAGACGTTGTCATTCAGGAACTAAAAATAAAAACTCAGTCTCCATAGGTTTGTAATATTTTTTTTCATTATTTTGGAAACCCCCTGAACCAAAGTTGCCCATTCCTATTGTGATTGAAGCCTTAAATTGTTTAGTATATTTCTAGCTTCTATGGATTCTTCCAATTCCATTTTTTAATGCCTATTTCTTTTAATGAGCATAACATTAATTTGTACCCAACATTTGGGTCTGTCATTTTAATTTACCAAAAATAAATAATCTTTTTAGCATTCAAGGGTACATGATATATTGGTTATTGTTTAATAAAAGTGATCAATTATATTCAAATTACCTTCTATCTATAAATCAACAGAATTATTTCTTAAAAGCTAATTTTTTTTTGTAGATTGTCTTTTAAGAGTTTAGTTTGATAAGTGGATTTTACTTATTGTGCAAACTTTCTGGAAGTTACTATGGTTATAAATATGAAAAGAAATTCACTTTCAAAATTTCATTTAGGGCTCACACTAATATAGTTTTAATAAAAGAGTCTCATTAAATATAAAGCATAAAAAAATCAGTGGTATTACTGCCATCTGATACTATCCATTCATGCAACAAAAATTTAAAAGCAAACTACACTTATGCCACTGTTTGACTTTCACTGGGAAGCAGACTCTGAGGCAAAGATTACTTACTATTCAAGATGTTTAGAGAAGGAGGGCCATTTGAATCACCACTGTGAGAAAGAAAAGAAAGATGCAGGATTGGACCAAAAGCCTCAGTCTACACCATGGGAAAGTTTGAGTTAACATAGCCATCAGGGACCTTCTGTACTGGGCTGAAATGATTGGGTCTTTACACTTCCTCTTGATCAGGCATTTGATATACCCTGAAAGAACGTAACTTTGGGTGAGGTGAATGTCTGTAACTGAAGTGATTCCTGGAGGGGATAATTTCTGAAAGTTGGCCCTGAATAGCTCTCCTAGAAGCTAGGTCAACAACTTCTTCCTTGAAGGGGAAACTGAGTGATGTATATCCAAGTACACCAACATTTATATAGTTGTGTGCCAGACATTGTTCTAAGTTTGTCACATATATTAACTCATATAAAACAATAACCATATGAGAAAATCACTCATATGATACTAATTTTTCAGATACAGAAGATGAGGATCATAGAATTTAAGTGACTTGCTCAAGGTCACAAAACTAGTAAATGGTAGAGTTGTGGAATTCAAGCAGTCTGATTCTAGAGTCTACTGATTACCCTTATGTACTGCCTCTCGGAGCCACTAATTCAAAGGTTACCAAAGACCTTTTAATTGCTAAAATTCAAGTGTCCAAGTTTTCAATTCATTCTTTATGTTATTTATCTTTCTGAGTTGTCTGGTATGGTTTAACTTGTTTTACTTCTTAAGATTCATTCCTAGGTTAATTCATGTCCTCATGTTGATTTTCATACCTAGTTTTCTGAGATCTTTCTGGCAACTCCTTTTCATCTCTCTACTTCCTAAATGTTGATGTTCTTTAAGTGTTCATTTCTGTTCTCTACTCTCAACTCATTTCTGTTCTCTACATGCTTTACTTTAAGTGTACTTCAAGCATATTTCATCCATGCTGCCACCAAGTCTTATTATATTACAAAAGCCTGAGGCATCAGGTTATATTAGGAATGGAAGTGGTAGGACTAGAGAAGATAGAGCTAGAATTTCTCCATGTAAAGGCTGATGAAAAAATCCGAGCAGCAGTTTCAGCCCTTGGCCCCTGGGAAGGGTCAGGAGTTAATATCCAAAGGGCACCTGTTATAAGGGATGAGAGTAAAATACGATCTAAGAATTATGGAAACAATAGCAACGGGAATAGTAGCACCTAGTGAGGCAATTAGATGGGAATTGCATGATGCCAGAAACTTTAAAAATTAAATCCTTCACCCTACAATCACCCAGTGGAGGTATGAAATTGATTTTCAGGAGTCCAAAATCAGAAATAGAATTTAAATGTGGAAGAGATTGATAGGAACTATTTGAATTCCAAGATTAAAAAAAACTAATAAGATTAGGATAATTTTCTATTTTTTTTTTCATTGTATTAATTTACTTGAGAGAGAGAGAGGGAGAGAGCACAGAGGGAAAGTGAGAGGGAGAAGCAGACTTCCTGCTGAGCAGAAAGCCCAATGGGGGGCTTGATCCCAGGACCCTAAAATCATGACCTGAGATGATGCTTAAGTGATTGAACTACCCAGGTGCCCCAAAGCTAGGATAATTTTCAACCATTTATTATTAGCCTGCTCATTTAATGGAAACACATATAGGACTTCATTTGTATTTGAAATAAGAGTTGGGGGGTTCCTTCAATAACTTAAATTCTGTACTGTTGATTTATGAAAGGAAAACTTGGCTGTTTTCTTAACCTTCATTAGTCATAGTCTAATATATCCATCACTATATGTAAAAATGCATTAAAGACATATGTGTGTAATTTCCTAATGAAGAGTTTTAGAAATAAAAAATTCACATGCCATGAAGCTGATTTAAATATTACTGATAGTAGGGGCGCCTGGGTGGCTCAGTTGGTTAAGTGTCTGCCTTTGGCTCAGGTCATGATCTCAGGGTCCTGGGATTGAGCCCCACAATGGGCTCCCTGCTCAGCGAGGAGTCTGATTCTCCCTCTCCTCCTTGGTTGTGCTCTCTCTCACTCTTGCTCTCTCTCAAATAAATAAATAAAATCTTAAAAAAAAATTAAAATAAAAAAATAAATATTACTGAAATAAAACAAAAACAAAAACAAAAAAAACATGAACAGGTAGACCTCATTGTTTTAATACTATAGATTTGCTTGCACATACAAGCATTATATGTATTTCTAATTTAAAATATTCTTAATTATCTCACTTAAATATGCTCTAAATCAATTCTTCCATGAGCTTTGTAGTATTTTGTTTATTGCATCATCTACACTAATATATTTTTAAAGATTTATTTATTTATTTTAGAGAGAGAGAGAGATAGCATGAGTGGGATGGGCAGAGGGAGAGGGAGAGTGAATCCCAAGCAGATGCCCTGCTGAGCGCAGAGCCTGACACAGGGCTCGAACCAGGACCCTGAGATCATGACCTGAGCTGAAACCAAGAGTCGGGTGCTTAACTGACTGTGCCACCCAGGCACCCCTCATCTATATTAATATTAGGAGAAGTTTTGGTGTGTGCATTATTTTTCATTATCCTTTATAGTTTGACAAATTTGTTTCTCAAAAACTTAGATGACCCTTTTAAGTCAATAAATGCAGAGCAAAAATTTTCAGAGTGTTAAAATATTAATGTGAACAAACATTCTGATATTATGTAAAACTTTTGGTGAGGTATTTCTATTCTTTCTTTGCCATTGTTATCTCTGACAAATATGCTCATTAAAGTTAGGAATCAGTTCTATAAAGTATCACTAAGACATAGGAATAATAACTCTGTAAGATAGCAAAAATTCTAGAATTTACTCATTATACTGTATGAGGGAAAGTGCCTAAATCTGAGCCATTCATGTCACCAAAGAAATGTAATGTGCTCATTGCTTAAAAACATCGACTTGTTCATGGCATTAAGGTGTGATGAATGAAGAAGGATGTTTTGACCGCATGGAGGGGGAATGGATTCTAGGCAACAAATAGTAAATGTCCATTGTAGTGAATATGTGTGTATTAGGACTATGACTTAGAAATATGTGACAATGGGGTGCCTCGGTTAAGCGTCGCTCAGTTAAGCGTCTGCCTTTGGCTCAGGTCATGATCCCAGGGTCCTGAGATCAAGTCCCGTGTCGGGCTCCCTGCTCACCAAGGAGTCTGCTTCTACCTGTCCCTCTGCCCCTTCCCCCTGCTCATGTTCTCTCACTCTCTCTCTCTGTCTCTCAAATAAATAAATTCTTTTAAAAAAAAGAAATATGTGACATTACATAATAAAATAATATTTAACTATTATAGTTAATGCTGTTATACAGAAAAATAGCATTACATTTTGTACTTAAAATACACTAAAATTTACTTTTTGTTGTTTCAATTTAACAAGCCATAAATTCACTTCTTCCACTTATAACATGTCAGAGAAAAATCACTGATAAGAAATACTATGTTTTTTAGGCTAAAAGATGGTTTAACTCTTGAAACTAAACCAAGTGCTCCTGAATCACCTGGAAAACTCACAGGTGCTTCAAAAGAGAGAAGCATTTTTTAGTTCATGATTTATCTGTGTTTCCCTCATTATTGTAGGATTTTATGGTAAAATTGCTGGTGTTGTCAAAATTTCAATTCCATAGAAGTGGTGAGTTGTCAGTTTCAAAGTGGAAATGTATTGTTATAGCTACTCATTGTTACCATGTATATAGTCTGGAACAAGTTAATATATTCAATCTTTCATTTATTTCTATGTTTTTTTAAAAAGTACTTATTTATCATCCTTATTTTCTAAGCAACTTTCTAGATGCTCACAATGTAAAGATGAAGAGGACAAAATGAATGGCATGAATAAAAATATGAGTTTAGATAGCAGATGGTATATTGGGGAACTATATTACGTGTGCTGAGAGTAAGGGGAGATTATATTGGGGTCAAAGTTTGAAGGATCTCTCATGTCATGCTAAGGAGTTTAGAATATATCTGATATGGTGAAGGTTTAATGAAGCTTTTTAAGTTCTGAAATAACATGACCAGATCTGTATCTTCTACAGGAATTGATTAGAGAGAGGGAAAGACAGGAGAAAGGAATTGAAAACCCATGCCAGGACATGGAGATATAAATATTAATAAGACAGATTTCAGCCCTCAAGTAATTTAGGGTTGTGAAGAAAAACACACTTATAAAAATACAAATTTAACAATGTCTTTACTAAAGGAATAAACACTGAAGGGGGAGTGCCTAACTGCTTGTTTGTGGGTATGTGCCAGGGGTCCTAGTAGGGAGGAGTGTTCGTGAAGTTAGAAGATAGTCAGGGCAGATACCCAAAAGTGATACATGAATTAGAACTTGAAAGAGATAAAAGATTCATAAAGGAACAAGAATTGGTATTAAGATCTTTCTTAGCAGAGGTAATAACATTTGTAAAAACAACAAGGTATGAGAAAGGGTAGTGTACTTGAAAATATCAAATAGGCAAGGAATACTCAATCAAGCAAAGTTGTAGAGAAAACAGGGAAATTATGCTAGCAAAATCTACAGGGGCTAGACCAGAAAATGTTGCTATTCTAGAAGTATTATTTTTTTAATCAGGATCATTATCTTTTCTTTTTTTTCATTATAAAAGGCTTTATCAAGCATATATACTTTTTTTAGTTTTTTTTTTAAATTTTATTATGTTATGTTAATCACCATACATTACATCATTAGTTTTTGATGTAGTGTTCCATGATTCATTGTTTGCGTATAACACCCGGTGCTCCATTCATTTAATACCCATCACCAGGCTAACCTGGAGGGCACGTACTGCATAGAGCACTGGTGATTTACATAATAAAAATAGAAAAAGATAAAAAGCTTTTGCACAGCAAAAGCATATACACTTTTAAATAACAATTGTATATATTTGAAGTATACAACATATATATATGTGTGTATATATATATATATATATATATATATAGTGAAGTGATTACTATAGTCAAGCTAGTTATTGTATCCATCTCTTACATGTGTTTTTACATTAGGATACAAGAAGCCTTTGTAGGATTTTATGTAGAAAAATAGATATTGTAGGATCTCTGTTAACAGAAGTAGACAAAGACTAGAGACAGAATATAGTAAGAAAAATATTATGAGGGATGAGAACTAGTACTAAATGGATGAGGAAGAAAGAATGGGAAAGAATATATAAATATATATTCTATATATATAAATTTAAGGATATTTAAAGGATAGAAATTACTTTATTGGTGATCTCTTGGATAGTCAGAGAGAGGATTTCTGATGGGCCAAAATGTGGAAGTTAACAGACATAACAAAGGCAAGTGGCAGAAGGAAAAGTTGGGGAAGATTATTCATTACTTTAGACATAATGATGTTTTGGTACAATGTGATATAGCCAGGATATAGCACAAAAAAGTACAAACTATGAAGCAAGGCAAAAAATTGAGTTTGGTTTGTCAATTTTGGATTAAAACCTGAGTTCCTGACTTTATCTAAATTATTTTGCCTTGTCCCTCAACCCTAGCTGACTTGAGTGATAATTAATACAGTCTGGGCTTAAGGACAAATTTTAGTCAATGGACAAAGGACTGAAAGTATATATGGAATCCATTCCCCATTAGCAGGTAGGATTTGGACATGATTTAGATTCTAACTGCCATATACCCAAAGGTCTGAAGATAACTAAAACATTATTTTCTTCCCTGAATCTTCTTCCTTGATCATGATGGTCAGTATTTTTGCCAACTTCTTTTCAAAGCTAATGTGGTTGATAAATGTCTGCTGGAAACACTCGTGGGGATGATAATATACACAATGTTATGATTTAGAGGTAATCTAAGTCTAGCTTTCTAGGCTTAAAAAAGACCGCTACTTGAAAATCTCTAAAGTCACAATTGATGTCATTATATCCCATCTAGGGTATCCCTGGGTGCATACATACATATTACCTGCATAGGAAATAATACTAAATTCTAGTAAAATCCTGTTGTAGGTCTTACAAAAAATATAGATATAAAACAAAATCAAAATATTAATATAGAATTCACTTAGATATATTTTTAAATTATTAATTTCAGGTTAAAAATGCTTTATCTTTTCAATAGTTCCCTTCAAAATCATCTTCTCTGTGTGAAATAAGTTTCTTTCAGAAATAGCTATTTCCTTTGTTTTGTAAAGTTATATAATGTGGTTTTTTATTAGATTAATATAAACTATCAGTCTGGTGCTCTGAATTTTAAGTACATATTATTAAGATACCAAAATCTTTTTTTTTTTTTTTTTTTATGAAGAGAACTTTTTTTTTAAGATTTTATTTATTTATTTGACACAGAGAGACACAGCGAGAGAGGGAACACAAGCAGGGGGAGTGGGAGAGGGAGAAGCAGGCTTCCCACGGAGCAGGGAGCCCGATGCGGGGCTTGATCCCAGGACCCTGGGATCATGACCCGAGCTGAAGGCAGACGCTTGACGACTGAGCCACCCAGGTGCCCCAAGATACCAAAAATCTTAAGTAAAAAATAAATGAAATAAAATCTGCTGTGGGACATTTCCTAAAGGCATCCAAACATAAGAGGGGACAGGAAGACTGCAGATGCCCAAAGAAAAAGCCTATATCTATGAATTTCTATCTCTGAGCAGAAAAAGAAAAACAAAAAATAAAAAAACAAACTAGTCCATTGATCCATTAGCTTCTTCATGCAGAAAATAACTACCATTTAATGTCTTAAAGATTGCTATGTGGCATTTTTATATCTGTTCTAAAGATAACTATATATTATAACTATAATAGTGGGTAGGTTATACAGAGTTACAGCAACATAAACTGGGTAACCAGACTTCGGAGATGTTAAATCCCATAGGGTGGGCAGCCACATGATACAGATATTCTGGATAGGATTCTTTTTTTTTTTTTTTTTTAATTTTTTGATTGTTATGTTAATCCCCATATATTACATCCTTAGTTTTAGATGTAGTGTTCCATGATTCATTGTTTGTGCGTAACACCCAGGGCTCCATGCAGAACGTGACCTCCTCAATACCCATCACCAGGCTAACCCATCCTCCCAACCCCCCTCCCCTCTAGAACCCTCAGTTTGTTTTTCAGAGTCCATCGTCTCTCATGGTTTGTCTACCCCTCCGATTTTCCCCCCTTCATTCTTCCTCTCCTGCTATCTTTTTTTTTTTCTTAACATATATTGCATTATTTGTTTCAGAGGTACAGATCTGAGATTCAACAGTCTTGCACAATTCACAGCGCTTACCAGAGCACATACCCTCCCCAGTGTCTATCACCCAGTCACCCCATCCCTCCCACCCCACCCCCCACTCCAGCAACCCTCAGTTTGTTTCCTGAGATTAAGAATTCCTCATATCAGTGAGGTCATATGATACATGTCTTTCTCTGTTTGACTTATTTCGCTCAGCATAATACCTTCCAGTTCCATCCACGTCATTGCAAATGGCAAGATCTCATTCCTCTTGATGGCTGCATAATATTCCATTGTATATATATACCACTTCTTCTTTATCCATTCATCTGTCGATGGACATCTTGGCTCTTTCCACAGTTTGGCTATTGTGGACATTGCTGCTATAAACATCGGGGTGCACGTACACTTTCGGGTCCCTACTTTTGTATCTTTGGGGTAAATTCCCAGTAGTGCAATTGCTGGATCATATGGTAGCTCTATTTTCAACATTTTGAGGAACCTCCATACTGTTTTCCAGAGTGGCTGCACCAGCTTGCATTCCCACCAACAGTGTAGGAGGGTTCCCCTTTCTCTGCATCCCTGCCAACATCTGTCATTTCCTGACTTGTTAATTTTAGCCATTCTGACTGGTGTGAAGTGGTATCTCATTGAGGTTTTGATGTGGATTTCCCTGATGCCGAGCGATGTGGAGCACTTTTTCATGTGTCTGTTGGCCATTTGGATGTCTTCTTTGGAAAAATGTCTGTTCATGTCTTCTGCCCATTTCTTGATTGGATCATTTGTTCTTTGGGTGTTGAGTTTGATTAAGTTCTTTATAGATTTTGGATACTAGTCCTTTATCTGATATGTCATTTGCAAATATCTTCTCCCATTCTGTCGGTTGTCTTTTGGTTTTGTGGACTGTTTCCTTTGCTGTGCAAAAGCTTTTTATCTTGATGAAGTCCCAATAGTTCATTTTTGCCCTTGCTTCCCTTGCCTTTGGTGATGTTTCTAGGAAGCAGTTGCTGCGGCTGAGGTCGGAGAGGTTGCTGCCTGTGTTCTCCTTTAGGATTTTGATGGACTCCTGTCTCACATTGAGGTCTTTCAACCATTTGGAGTCTATTTTTGTGTGTGGTGTAAGGAAATGGTCCAGTTTCATTCTTCTGCATGTGGCTGTCCAATTTTCCCAACACCATTTGTTGAAGAGACTGTCTTTTTTCCATTGGACATTCTTTTCTGCTTTGTCAAAGTTTAGTTGACCATAGACTTGAGGGTCCATTTCTGGTCTCTCTATTCTGTTCCACTGATCTATGTGTCTGTTTTTGTGCCAGTACCATACTGTCTTGATGATGACAGCTTTGTAATAGAGCTGGAAGTCCGGAATTGTGATGTTGTCAGCTTGGCTTTTCTTTTTCAACATTCCTTGGGTTATTCGGGGTCTTTTCTGGTTCCATACAAATTTTAGGATTATTTGTTCCATTTCTTTGAAAAAAGTGGATGGTGTTTTGATGGGGATTGCATTGAATGTGTAGATGGCTCTAGGTAGCATTGACATCTTCACAATATTTGTTCTTCCAATCCATGAGCATGGAACGTTTTTCCATTTCTTTGTGTCTTCCTCAATTTCTTTCATGAGTGTTTTATAGTTTTCTGAGTACAGATTCTTTGCCTCTTTGGTTAGATTTATTCCTAGGTATCTTATGGTTTTGGGTGCAATTGTAAATGGGATCAACTCCTTAATTTCTCTTTCTTCTGACTTGTTGTTGGTGTATAGGAATGCCACTGACTTCTGTGCATTGATTTTATATCCTGCCACTTGACTGAATTCCTGTATGAGTTCTAGCAGTTTTGGGGTGGAGTCTTTTGGGTTTTCCACACAAAGTATCATATCATCTGCAAAGAGTGAGAGTTTGACTTCTTCTCTGCCAATTTGGATGCCTTTTATTCCTTTTTGTTGTCTGATTGCTGTGGCTAGGACTTCTAATACTATGTTGAATAGCAGTGGTGATAGTGGACATCCCTGCCGCGTTCCTGACCTTAGGGGGAAAGCTCTCAGTTTTTCCCCATTTAGAATGATAGTTGCTGTAGGTTTTTCATAGATGGCTTTTATGATATTGAGGTATGTACCCTCTATGCCTATACTCTGAAGAGTTTTGATCAAGAAAGGATGCTGTACTTTGTCAAATGCTTTTTCTGCATCTATTGAGAGGATCATATGATTCTTGTTCTTTCTTTTGTTAATGTATTGTATCACGTTGATTGATTTGTGGATGTTGAACCAACCTTGCAGCCCAGGGATAAATCCCACTTGGTCAGGGTGAATAATCCTTTTAATGTACTGTTGGATCCTATTGGCTAGTATTTTGGTGAGAATTTTTGTGTCCATGTTCATCAGGGATATTGGTCTGTAATTCTCCTTTTTGATGGGATCTTTGTCTGGTTTTGGGATCAAGGTGATGGTGGCCTCATAAAATGAGTTTGGAAGTTTTCCTTCCATTTCTATTTTTTGGAACAGTTTCAGAAGAATAGGTCTTAATTCTTCTTGAAGTGTTTGGTAGAATTCCCCTGGGAAGCCATCTGGCCCTGGGCTTTTGTTTCTTGGGAGATTTTTGATGACTGCTTCAATTTCCTTAGTGGTTATAGGTCTGTTCAGGTTTTGTATTTCTTCCTGGTTTATTTTTTTTTTTTTATTTTTTTTTTTTTTGTTTTTTTTTTAATTTTATTTATTTATTTGAGAGAGAGAGAATGAGAGAGAGCACATGAGAGGGGGGAGGGTCAGAGGGAGAAGCAGACTCCCTGCCGAGCAGGGAGCCCGATGCAGGACTCGATCCAGGGACTCCAGGATCATGACCTGAGCTGAAGGCAGTTGCTTAACCAACTGAGCCACCCAGGCGCCCTTCCTGGTTTAGTTTTGGTAGTTGATACATCTCTAGGAATGCATCCATTTCTTCCAGGTTATCTAATTTGCTGGCATAGAGTTGCTCATAATATGTTCTTATAATTGTATGTATTTCTTTGGTGTTGGTTGTGATCTCTCCTGTTTCATTCATGATTTTGTTGATTTGGGTCATTTCTCTTTTGTTTTTGATAAGTCTGGCCAGGGGTTTCTCAGTCTTGTTAATTCTTTCAAAGAACCAGCTCCTAGTTTCATTGATCTGTTCTACTGTTCTTTTAGTTTCTATTTCATTGATTTCTGCTCTGCTCTTTATTATTTCTCTTCTCCTGCTGGGTTTAGGCTTTATTTGCTCTTCTTTCTCCAGCTCCTTTAGGTGTAGGGTTAGGTTGTGTACTTGAGACTTTTCTTGTTTCTTGAGAAAGGCTTGTATTGCTATGTACTTTCCTCTTAGGATCACGTTTGCTGCATCCCAAAGATTTTTAACAGTTGTGTTTTCATTTTCATTGGTTTCCATGAATTTTTTTAATTCTTCTTTAGTTTCCTGGTTGACCCATTCATTCTTTAGTAGAATGCTCTTTAACCTGTGTTAAAGGTTGTAGGTGTTCAGAATGGTTTGATCCCTATCCAGCTGAATTCCTGAGAGGAGATGAAATCCAGGTCTCCTACTCCTCCGGCATCTTGCTCCGCCCCTCTCTGGATAGGATTCTAATAAGTGATTGGATTTGAATAACTTTTATGTCTTCTTCTTAGTGCTGCTTTTTAATATTATATAATGCTATGAATTATTGTCCTTATTGCTATATTGATTTGGCAATATCTGAAACAAACTTTCTGAGTTTGTGGTAAGGAATAATGTTGTGGATAGGGGAAAAGGGAAGAGGACTCTACTCTAGAAAATATCGATATTATAATATAGTAGTATAATTTAAGTTGATCTCAACTAACTAATAAGAGGAGTCAAGAAAATCCCAGAAGCCATATTCTTTTTTAAAAAATATGTGGATTTCCTCCTCAGCAAGCAAGCACAGGTGGAAACAAGTTGATACTATGCCTTATAAAAGGTTAAACAACAAAACTGAAGCATAAACCCTTACCTAGGTCACATCTGGGATAGATGCCCATAGAGCCAATCATTTTTTAAACTTTTTATTTATTTATTTTTAATTCTAGAGTAATTAACATTTAACAGTTCTGTACATTTTCATCATGATAAGGGTACTCTTAATCTTCACTTATTTCACCCATCCCCTGGCCCACCTTCCTTCTGGTAACCATCAGTTCTCCAGAGTTAAGAGTCTTGTTTGGTTTGTCTCTCTCTCTTTTTTCCTTTGTTCATTTGTTTTGTTTCTTAAGTTCCACATATGAGTGAAATCATATGGTAGTTTTCTTTCTCTGATAGAGCCAGTCTTTACAATCTATTCTCTTAGCCATTCAGCTACTTTTCTTTGGAGAAAAGGAAATTTTTAGGAATTTTTCTTTGGAAAACATGTTACATATTTGAAAAAACATCTTGCCAGAATTAAATCTCAAAAGAAAATTTTCACCTGGAATCTTATATAAGAAATATAGTCCTCCGTGTTCCTTACAACAGCTTTGTGATGAATGACAAACTCACTTCCACATGGCAATTTCTTACAATAGAACTTAGCAAAAGCAAAGGGTGAACCATTAGAAAGGACCTTGGAGAGGATACTGCATGGAACTATCCACTTTTTATCTAAGTACACAATATTCTGCTAATCTACTTCAATCTAAAGGAAGAATTTAGAGTTGAATTGCTGGTCTTTTTGACCATCTTCTCTAAAGATCACAGTCTCAGACCCTCTTTTGATATAGCATGACAGTCCATTCAAGAATATACCCTGTGAATTTTTCAAGTGTTGTGTTCTATATTGCTGAAGGAAGATTCACCCATATTGTCTATAAAACAGAAATTGGAAATGGGGACCATTAACATTTTTTTGGCAATTATATTTGCAAGTAATAATTGGCACATAAATTAGCAAGAGGTTACTTTCTTGAAGTCATTTTATATACAACACATGTGTAAATAATCTATTCTCCGAAGAAGTGGTAGAGAAAGTGGTAAATAATTTTAAAGGAAGATCGTAACAAAATTATCTTGTCAGACACTTTAATTTGTCAAAATAACATTTAGCTCATTTATCTTAAAGATAGTTGCCAATAGTCACTCATCTTAGACTAGACTGATTTAATCCAGTTGCACTCATTCTTAATTTTACATCTGTAATCTTCTAGAATGGTTTATGCTCTAGCTGCTCTGGCTTCCTTATTTCCTGATGGTGCACCTGATCTTTGCCTTCTTAAGATATAGGAACCAAGCCATTAACTTAATTACTGTACTTCATCTATCTCAATGTGAGTTTCTTCAAGTCTGGAAAGGTTTTGACTTCTGGTAAGGTCTGATTGCAACTAAATTAATCTTGAAAGCAAGGTAATGACACCCATTTACTGTCTAGTTTTAACCGTCCTAGTGGCCCTATATTTGCTCAACTTCAAATAGAGTCTCATATTCATTAAACACATTACAGCCTTAGCTTTCTAGGGCTTAAAACAAAAATGAAACAAACAAACAAAACAAAACAAAACAAGGGGCGCCTGGGTGGCTCAGTCGTTAAGCACTGCCTTCAGCTCAGGTCATGATCCCAGGGTCTTGGATGGAGCCCGGCATTGGGCTCCCTGCTCAGTGGGAAGCCTGCTTCTCCCTCTCCCACTCCCCCTGCTTGTGTTCCCTCTCTCGCTGTGTCTCTCTCTGTCAAATAAATAAATAAAATCTTAAATAAAAAAAATTTTAAAAAAAGATAAAACTTACAAAATATTATTCCTGAATCACTGAGGGAGAATTTGTTAGTGATGGAATATAAAAGCTCCACTGTCCCCTGCCCACCTCCAATTCTTTGGGTATTTGCCTATTTTCCCTCTTCCTTCTTGACTCTTTTCTGCCTCTAAGGTTTCCAAGGTAAGTATGAAAATCCTTACAAAACAGGGGCGCTTGGGTGGCTCAGTCGTTAAGCATCTGCCTTCGGCTCAGGTCATGATCCCAGGGTCCTGGGATTGAGCCCCGCATCGGGCTACCTGCTCTGCGGGAAGCCTGCTTCTCCCTCTCCCACTCCCTCTGCTTGTGTTCCCTCTCTCGCTGTGTCTCTCTCTGTCAAATAAATAAATAAAATCTTTAAAAAAAAAAAAAGAAAAAAGAAAATCCTTACAAAACAAAGACAATACTGAGCGATTTACATTTCTAACCAAAATATTTTTAAGGAAAAATATTTTGAATGTCATTTTATAATACAGTTTTAATGACAGAACTGACCAAAAACAGTTGTTTTTGTTGTGATGGTTGTTTTATTTATTTATTTTTTTACACAATGTCATCATAGTAAGTTATAAGGAGTCATTTGTATTTATTTTATTTTTTTACTAGAACTTGAAAAAATATAATAATAACCTCATACTATGACCATCTCCAGCTGACACTTTTTGTAAGAGTTCACCATACATCGTCATTTTGTAGGGAAAGGTTTCTGAAAAAGGCACTTATGCTACCCCACAATTACCTTCTTCAATTTATCACAGAGAGATTGCTTTTATTCAGTAGGTAGTATTTGAAAAGCTAGTCTTTGCCCTTTTTTGCCCATTGAACTCTTTATAATGATTACAGAATGTGAGCTAGTTCTATTTTTTCTATCATTTTATCATTTAGTGCCTATGTAAACAATTCCCACTTTATTAAGCACACTCACCGTCTGATATGTTTTGGACTAAAGTACTTCTAAGTGTCAGGCACATAGTTATCAAATACAGCTGTTCACTGCCTAACCCAGAATACAAGGTACAAACTAACATTTAAAGAAATGGGCATAAGAATAAATATTCAATAACTATTTCTAAGATGCATTGAATTTCTGTTGTTCCTTTCTAAAATTGTTTTTCCTTCTCATTCTAAATATACAGCTTCATAACTTGGACCACACAGAAATTTTTCTGAATTTCAGATTATGTCTACCAGTGTTGATGTACTCAGTTAGAAACAAAATTAGTATCTTTCATATATATTAACCTTTGCAATTACAAAGCACTTTTAGTAATGACATCACATTTGATTCTGTAACAACTCAACCTAGAAAATGCTTTCAAAACACATCTCCTATTATAGGCCATATTTTAAGTAGAAGGGAGGGTGAGGTAGGGCAGTGGTTAGGAGAAAGTGGAAGTAAAGGGGCCTGAATGCAGATATTTTGAGAAAGATCCTCTCGTGTTTCTGCTCTAGATTTCTAAGCTAGTTGTAAATAAATGGCCCATATAATAGTTCTTGAAATATGGCCCCCATATCAGCCTCGCATCACCAGACAGGATTTATTGGAAATGCAAATCTCCAGGCTCCATTCAAATGTACTGACTCAGAAAGCCTGGGACAGTGTGATAATCTGTTTTAACAAGCTCTGCAGGAGAACCTGACATATGCCAAAGTTTAAGAACCACTGGTCCACAGCTATGGTTCACAAACTTTTGTGGAGATCAGACCACCTGTGTGAGTGCCTGGATTTCTTCCAGGCCTACAAAATCAGACTCTCCTAAAGGAGGGAGAAATTTTTGCAACTGAATATTTTGAAATTCTACAGGTGACTCTAATGCACATTAAAGTTTGAGAAATACTAACATGGTACACTTTCTTTCTTTCTTTTTTTTTTTTTGATAAACTCTCTCTTTTTTTTGGTGCAAAATGGTGGTTGGTAAATTCTTTTTTTTATTATTATTTTATTTTATTTTATTATGTTATGCTAATCACCTACATTACATCATTAGTTTTTGATGTAGTGTTCCATGATTCACTGTTTGCATATAACACCCAGTGCTCCATTCAGTATGGGTCCTCTTTAATACCCATCACCAGGCTAACACATCGCCCCAGTCCCCTCCCCTCTAGAACCCTCAGTTTGTTTCTCAGAGTCCATAGTCTCTCATGGTTCGTCTCCTCCTCCGATTTCCCCCCTTTCATTTTCCCCTTCCTACTATCTTCTTTTTTTTTTTTTTTTTAACATATAATGTATTATTTGTTTCAGAGGTACAGGTCTGTGATTCAACAGTCTTGCACAATTCACAGCACTCACCATAGCACATACCGTCCCCAATGTCTATCACCCAATCATCCCTCCCACCCCCCCACCACTCCAGCAACCCTCAGTTTGTTTCCTGAGATGAAAAGTTCCTCATATCAGTGAGATCATATAATACATGTCTTTCTCTGATTGACTTATTTCACTCAGCATAACACCCTCCAGTTCTATCCATGTCGTTGCAAATGACAAGATTTCATTCCTTTTGATGGCTGCATAATATTCCATTGTATATATATACCACTTCTTCTTTACCCATTCATCTGTCGATGGACATCTTGGCTCTTTCCACAGTTTGGCTATTGTGGACACTGCTGCTATAAACATCGGGGTGCATGTACTCCTTCGGATCCCAACATTTGTACCTTTGGGGTAAATACCCAATAGTGCAATTGCTGGATCATATGGTAGCTCTATTTTCAACTTTTTGAGGAACCTCCATACTTTTTTCCAGAGTGGTTGCACCAGCTTGCATTCCCACCAACAGTGTAGGAGGGTTCCCCTTTCTCTGCATCCCCACCAACATCTGTCATTTCCTGACTTGTTAATTTTAGCCGTTCTGACTGGTGTGAAGTGGTATCTCATTGGATTTCCCTGATGCCGAGCGATGTTGAGCACTTTTTCATGTGTCTGTTGGCCATTTGGATGTCTTCTTTGGAAAAATGTCTGTTCATGTCTTCTGCCCATTTCTTGATTGAATCATTTGTTCTTTGGGTGTTGAGTTTAAGAAGTTCTTTCTAGATTTTGGATACTAGCCCTTTATCTGATATGTCATTTGCAAATATCTTCTCCCATTCTGTCGGTTGTCTTTCGGTTTTGTGGACTGTTTCTTTTGCTGTGCAAAAGCTTTTTATCTTGATGAAGTCCCAAGAGTTCATTTTTGCCCTTGCTTCCCTTGCCTTTGGCGATGTTTCTAGGAAGAAGTTGCTGCGGCTGAGGTCGAAGAGGCTGCTGCCTGTGTTCTCCTTTAGGATGTTGATGGACTCCTGTCTCACATTGAGGTCTTTCAACCATTTGGAGTCTATTTTTGTGTGTGGTGTAAGGAAATGGTCCAGTTTCATTCTTCTGCATGTGGCTGTCCAATTTTCCCAACACCATTTGTTGAAGAGACTGTCTTTTTTCCATTGGACATTCTTTCCTGCTTTGTCAAAGATGAGTTGACCATAGAGTTGAGGGTCCATTTCTGGGCTCTCTATTCTGTTCCACTGACCTCTGTGTCTGTTTTGTGCCAGGACCATATTGTCTTGATGATGACAGCTTTGTAGTAGAGCTGGAAGTCTGGAATTGTGATGCCACCAGCTTTTCTTTTCTTTTCTTTTCTTTTTTTTTTTTTAAGATTTATTTGTTTTGACAGAGAGAGACAGCGAGAGAGGAAACACAAGCAGGTGGAGTGGGAGAGGGAAAAGCAGGCCTCCCGCCGAGCAGGGAGCCCGATGTGGGGCTTGATCTCAGGACCCTGGGATCACGACCTGAGCTAAAGGCAGCCGCTTAACGACTGAGACACCCAGACATCCCTGCTTTTCTTTTTCAACATTCTTCTGACTATTTGGGGTCTTTTCTGGTTCCATACAAATTTTAGGATTATTTGTTCCATTTCTTTGAAAAAAGTGGATGGTATTTTGATACAGATTGCATTAAATGTGTAGATTGCTCTAGGTAGCATTGACATCTTCACAATATTTGTTCTTCCAATCCATGCGCTTGGAATGTTTTTCCATTTCTTTGTGTCTTCCTCAATTTCTTTCATGAGTATTTTATAGTTTTCTGAGTACAGATTCTTTGCCTCTTTGGTTAGATTTATTCCTAGGTATCTTATGGTTTTGGGTGCAATTGTAAATGGGACTGACTCCTTAATTTCTCTTTTCTCTGTCTTGTTGGTGGTGTATAGGAATGCCATTGATTTCTGTGCATTGATTTTATATCCTGCCACTTTACCAAGTTCCTATATGAGTTCTAGCAGTTTTGGGGTGGAGTCTTTTGGGTTTTCCACACAAAGTATCATACCATCTGCAAAGAGTGAGAGTTTGACTTCTTCTTTGCCGATTCCAGTGCCTTTGATTTCTTTTTGTTGTCTGATTGCTGTGGCTAGGACTTCTAATACTATGTTGAATAGCAGTGGTGATAGTGGACATCCCTGCCACATTCCTGACCTTAGGGGGAAAGCTCTCAGTTTTTCCCCATTGAGAATGATATTTGCTGTGGCTTTTTCATAGATGGCTTTTATGATATTGAGGTATGTACCCTCTATGCCTATACTCTGAAGAGTTTTGATCAGGAAAGGAGGTTGTACTTTGTCAAATGTTTTTTCTGCATCTATTGAGAGGATCATATGGTTCTTGTTCTTTCTTTTATTAATGTATTGTATCACATTGATTGATCTGCGGTTGTTGAACCAACCTTTTAGCCCAGGGATAAATCCCACTTGGTCGTGGTGAATAATCCTTTTAAGGTACTATTGGATCTTATTGGCTAGTATTTTGGTGAGAATTTTTGCATCCATGTTCATCGAGGATATTGGTCTGTATGGTACACTTTCTGAAGTTTGTTTGCAATGAACTACAATTTCTGCATCTTCTGGCATTCAGTATTTTCTCCTGACATTTCTACCACTCTTTCCCTCATTCCTACATTTTAAAGTCGAATTACAATGTAGGTAACTCCACAACGTTCCCTAATACACATGAGATGTAAAGCCACTTTACCTTTAAACGACTGGTCCTCTGGCAATCCTTATTCATCTTCCTGTCCTTGAAATGCATTGTGAAGAGACATTTCAAAAAGACTTAAAGTACAGTCCCTTCACATGCCTTCTCATTGTCCTCTCTATCTTTGTTGTCTTCTATCAAATTGTATTAGAATTGATTGTTAAAAAAAAAAAGAAAGAAGAAAGAAAAAAGAAGACCTGATTGTTAATTTTCATTCTCTAAATTAGTCTGAGTCCCTTAAAAACGAGGACTTTTAAAAATCTTACTATTACCCATTTAACTCAATCCTCCCTGATTAAGATTATAAGTGAAAATAGTACTAGCTGATATTTACATATGTTCCAAGCACTGTTTTCAGTGCTTCACACACATTATCTCTTTTTAAATATGTTTAATTAATTTTATGGTACAGGTATTATGTTAATCCATGTTTCACGAAGAGAATATGGAAGTTAAGAAATTTACCCAAAGTCATACATGGAAAAACCAGGATTCAAATCCAGGCAGTCTCAGTGCAAAGCCCAGCCTCACTGCCATTACAATAATGTCCAAAATGCAATAATACCGCAAAGTCAATTCATTTTTTTCCCTCTAGCTTCATATTTTCTGCTTGCAGGAGACAGTGCACCACTGCTTTGCCCCGGTAAAGAATCTATGTCCCCACCACTTCGCCCAGATCCAAGGGTGCCACTGCTCATTAGGCTTCCCATCATTTTGTTGGTTTCATTTCCTCCAGAGCCTCAAATATCTTTCAGGAAAATAATCCACAGCTTCTAGGGATGTTGTACAAGGGCTCAACAGCAGTCAGCTGTGCTGAGCATGGGCACAAATTCCACACTACATTCTCTATTTTTTTTAATCTTGGTAAAAAACACATAATATTAAATTTACCATCTTAACCATTTTAAATGTACAGCTTAGTAGTATTATGCATATTCACGTTGTTGTGCAGTAGATGTCTAGAACTTTTTCGGCAGTTCTATGCCCATTAAACACTCTTGACCCCTCCCCTCCTCCATCCCTTGGCAACCACCTTTCAGCTTTCTGTTTCTATGATTTTGACTACTTTGGATACTTAATATGAGTTGAATTATACAGCATTTGTCCTTTGTCCTTGAGTTTCACCCAGCATGTGACAGGAGTTCCTTCTTTTTTAAAGCTGCATAATATCCCATTATGTGTCTTTAACACACACACACACACACACGCACACGCACACACACATACACACACATATATATCTCCACTCATCTGTGGATGGACATTTGGATTCATTCTCCATTGTTTTTAACAACATACTCAAAACTTCTTCCTACTTCTTCAAGCAAACCCATGCCCACTCAAAAATCCTTTACAAGCTCACTAGTTGTGAAATAGCTATATCCTGCATTTCATTTTGGCTTCAGCTGAGTCTCCTTACTTCCTTAATTACTTTATCTATTCTGTGGCCTAGAGACTGGCATACAGTAACTCTATATAACTTCTTTTTGAGTCACATGTTCAAAGTCAAATAGTTTAAAGAATAAACATGGGTTCAGAACAATAGATGTCCTAATACCTATTGTAGTATATTTTTCACAATGCCACTTAATTTCAAGTTTCCACTGAAAGTGACATCTCCTCCATTGCATTTGATTAATTATATATGCTTGTTTTTGCAATATACATTTCCAGGTATTAGCATTAGAAACATCAAAATTTGAACTGACATAATACCAACATATAGTGCATTTTCTTTCTCAAATCCATCCTTCACACTGTAGCCAGTGTTACATCTAAATTTCTAATATGACCAAGTCTCTCCCTTGTTAAAAAATATTTAAAAGCTCTCTGCCTAAAATCTAAAACCTACCTATTTTCAAGGACATTTGAGATCTGGTCTTCCTTTAACTACTACCAATACATGCCTCAGGCTTTACTATATTATTGTACACTAAATTATATGAGAGATCACTTACTCTGGTCATGTTCTTTCATACACTGATATCTTGCTGTGGCTTGGCTCCTCATAGAATTCCTTCCCCCACTCATTCTTCAAGGGATGCAAGTTTCCCTTGCCATCAGAAGCAGCCTTGTCTCCTTTTGTCTAAAACACATCATCACAAAGTATGAGTGAATTACTTTTCCAGTGATTACTGATCCTCCTTAAGACCTACCCTTAACTACCTTTCATTGTTCCCAGATCAATAACTGGGTTCAAGTAGCAGCAGGGTGAGTATACACAAAGATGTAAATTGGCATGAGGTGTTATATACAACAAAAGAATTCCAAGATTTTTATTTTCACTTTTTTAAAGATTTTATTTATTTATTTGAGAGAGAGAGAGATTGAGAGAGAGAGACATCACAAGCAGGGGGGAGGGGTAGAGGGAGAAGCAGACTCCCTGCTGAGCAAGGAACCCAATGGGGGCTCGATCCCAGGACTCTGGGATCATGACCTGAGCTGAAGGCAGACACTTAACTGACTGAGCCACCCAAGCTCCCAATTCCAAGATTTTTATAATTATCATCCATTTAATATTTGTAGGAACCTGGAGGAATATGTTGAGAATGGATTGTGAGACTATTATACCAGGAAGAAAGGAAAATCCTGGTGGATTCAGCCCAATTATTGATATGGAGGGATGGCCCAGAGATTCTGAATTTAATACATATTAGTTTGAGCAGCTAAACTGAGGGTATCTCTATTGTTGCTCTATTGTTTGACTGAAAACTGAACCCAATGGTGGCCTGCACTGAAGGAAGTTGAAATGCTAGAACTTCTTTGGCAAACTGTGAAGAAAGAAATAAATTGGCTCAAAAAGTCAAAAAGGAGGGGTGGATTTTTTATGTTAACTTGTTTACCTACACATACTTCACAAAGCTTTGTATATTGGCTCTTTTTTTTTTAAGATTTTATTTATTTATTTGACAGAGAGATACACAGAGAGAGAGGGAACACAAGCAGGGGGAGTGGCAGAGGGAGAAGCAGGATTTTCACTGAGCAGGGAGCTCCATGCGGGGCTCAATCCCAGGACCTTGGGATCATGACCTGAGCCGAAGGCAGACGCTTAATGACTGAGTTACCCGGTGCCCCTATATTGGCTCTTTTCTTGACACCATAGTACCTGGGTCACTGCCCAAACATTAAAATTAGATTTTTCTCTATGTTTTTTATAGTGAACTATAAATTCTTCAAAAAGCTACAATTATTCAGCCAGTTTATATCAAATGCCTCCTACACCCAAATAACTTTTTTAATGGACATGAAAGACCACAGCTTTGTTTATTTTGGTTCCAAGCTATGTTATTAAAGATTTTATTAAGTATATATTTGATGACAAATATATTATTTCAGAGATTTCTTAACTACATTAATGATATATGTTAGCTATTATGCAGGAATTTGTTTTTTCATTCATTGTTAATTTTGATATTTATATATATTGTTTTATTTATTTCTGATTTATTACTTTTAACTTCCCTATATATTGCAGGACATGAATATACTTCATTTATATCTTCACATTTAAGTCTTTTCTAGGTTTTCCCTGCAATCAAAAATATTTCCGTAGTCATCCTTTTGCATGTTTTCTGGTATATGTAAACAAAATTTTCTTTATGGTTTCTCTCTTCCCCCTATCAGAATTTAGGAATTTTAGTGTACATAAAGTTTTAATTTTGCTAATCTCTATCAGGATTGCATGCATTCTTCACCAATCCAAAATAATATAATGTTGTTTGTTTTTAATATTTTTTCTTAACATTAAAAAACTGGTGACTAAATACAGCATTGTTCATATGCTGTTAGCCACTTTCTTCCTTACGATGTGCCTTCATATCTACTGTCCATTTCTGTTATCTTTCCCTGGTCAAATTGCTGCAGATTTTATATATTCCCTATGCTAACGCTTGGTGAATTATCTGTGTTGCACATATTTTCTCCTAAACTCAGACAGGTCTTTAATGTTATATATGATATCCTGTGCCCTATAAAAAGATAGATTTGAATTGAGCAAATTTATAATAATGTTTTTCTTTATTCTGAGTTCAAAACAACTACCTCCTACATTTTTTTTTCTTAATTCTGTCTTTTATCTCTCCAGATGTTACACTTCAGTAGAGTCTAAAGTAGAGATCTAATGACACTTTTTAATATGAAAATTTGGCTATCCTAAGCTCATTCATAACTAGTTTATAGTTACCCATGAATTAGTAATGAATACAAATTCTTATATAGGCTTTGTTCTATTTCTGAGCCTGTAACTCTGATTAATATATTTACAGATCTGTCAGTCAAACCACACTACAGTTTCATGCTTCATTTTGATATTTGTTTTATTTAATCCTTTTATGTCTTAACTATTTATCTGTATTTTCTTAACTTTTACTATGTTTTAAATTTCCACAGGAATTTTAGAATATTTGCTTAGTTTTACAAGGATTATTTTGGGTCATTGATTGAAATTGCATTAAATTTATAGAATAACATAGGAAAAACTGAAATCTTTATGAAATTGTATTTCTCTTTCAAAATTATGCTATAACATTCCATATATTCAATTCTATTTGAAAGTTCTTCATAATATTTTTCAATAATATCTTATAATATCTATTATTTGTTTGATTCACTCCACATAGGTTTTTACACTATTATAATGACTTTTTGTCCATGGCATTTTCTAATTAGTCATTCCTGATGAATATAGTTTAAGTTTTTTAGATTTTTTTTTATTTATTTGAGGAAGAGAGAGAGAGAGAATACAAGTGGGGGAGGAGCAGAGTTAGAGGCTGAGGGAGAAGCAGACTCCCTGCTGAGCAGGGAGCCCAATGTGGGGCTCGATCCTAGGACCCTGAGATCATGACCTGAGTCGAAGTCAGACACTTAACCGACTGAGCCCATTGAGTTTTTATACACTGACAATGAATAAACAGCTTTGATGAACTATCTCCAATTTTACTGTTTGCCCCATTGAGTTTTTATACACTGACAATGAATAAACAGCTTTGATGAACTATCTCCAATTTTACTGTTTGCAAATAAGAAAAAATGTGTATCTTTCTTTATAATTTATCTGGTAAGTCCTATTTTAATTGGTGCAGTTGCTAGAATGTCTAGTAAAATATTAAATGTACAGGAGTTACAATACTTGCCTTTGTCTTTAATGAAATATTTCTAAAATACTAACTTAGACCATGTATTTTGTGGGATTTTGACCTGTGTATTTACTGGGTTAAATAAGTTATCTTCTATTTTTAATTTGCTAATTAGTTTTTTTTTTATCATGATTGAGTATTGTATTTTATTGGATGATTTTTCTGCATATAATAGGATAATTATATGGTTTTTCCCTCATTTTGTTAATATGTTGAACTATACTGAAAGATTTTTTAATGTTGAAATGTTCCTGCAGTTCTGTGATATTGTGTATTTGACCACTGGGTAGCACCTTTCTTAACACATGACCAAATTCAATTTATTTTGGATGTTCTCTTTAGAATTTTTATCTGTGTTCATGAGCAAAATCAGTGTATAATTTTTATTTTTGTTCTTTCCTAATTTTTGAAAGATTATACCAGCTTCAGAAATAAATTTAGTAGCTCTTCTCTTTTTCTTTTCTTTGAAATATTTTGTGTATAATAGTGACTATTGTATGTTGAAAGTTTAGAAATCTTTGTATGTAAAACTTCTTGGTCTGGTAGCAGATGTCTGAGATGCTACAAAGAACAGTCAGTTCATGTGAGCTGCAGCTGAGTTTGACAGTTTCTAGATCATTTTTTCTATTTTTCCCAGGCTCCAAACCATAGACTTTTTCTTATTCCATACAGGGGCCCAGACAAAGAGTAGTGGGGGACTTATTTTCCAACCAGTGGAGTAGGGAGGTGAGAGTTAAATGCTGAAGCCTGCTTGTCCATAGGAATTTAACAGAGGTGTTTTCTACAGTGATCTAGGGGATGCCCAGAGGGGGATTAGTTCCAGCTGCACATAGTACTAACTGGTTGAATAAGACATCTTTTATTTACTTTCCCTACTTTTCTCTTTCGCTCTCCTATCTCCCTCATTTCTGTTTCAAGGGATTTCCTCTCAAGTGAACTACCACATCTAAGTCCTTGTCTGAGGCTTTGTTTTTAGGAGCTGCAAGCGAGTACATGTAATTGTGAAAGAGGCCTTGGGAGGCAACCTACAGGATGGGATTTAGAACTAGGTCAGTCCCTGATCAGGTGGCCACAAGGACCCAATTACCAGTATAAGTGTGTACTATTAACTCCTGGCATGCTGTAGAATAACAATTACTAATCTGTCTCCCTATTATGAAGTAGGAGATAGGGAATAAGAGGTAAAATTGACTTGTGTAGAAGCTCTCTAGCATTTGAAGGGAATGAGAAAATGGTAATTATAAAGACTGTCCGTTGCCTGGATTTTTTAATGGCTGTAAAAAACCTTTAAAAAGGACTGACAGGTACACTTTAGCCAATTCTCTGTTCTGTGCATGCTGTGAAAATGTGAAGGGCTCCAGGACAGTATTAAAAACAAACAAACAAAAAAACTAAACTAAACAAAACAAAAAAACAAAAACAAAAACAAAAAACCCAACTCCTGCAGCTGTAGCAAAGACTATGCTGATAATCAAGCCAATTTAATTAAAAAGGTGGCAAATTTGCTAATGAGACTAAATACGCAGCTTTGATACAACTCAAAAAAAGAAAATCATGCTTTACTAGAGAAGGGTGAAAACGCTGAGAACAAATATGGGGACATTTAGGTGGATGTGCCTGGGACTACATTCCACTAACAGTAAAAACCAACAGAAGTAACGCTCTCATTTCTAGAAGAAGGAAACTCTTTTTGCCTAGTGACTATGCAAAGAACTCACTTATGGCTATTTCTTTAGAAGATGATGCATTTTCTCCAAAATATCCCTTTCTGACTTCTCTCATTGCCTCTAGACAATAACTAATGTCTTATCTCCGCTTACCCTGAATGGGGCATCCATAAAAAAAAAGATGTGGCAACTGGCTAATATGTAATAGCAGAAAAAGTGGAACTTGGGAAGGTTTAGATTTTGAGGGTGCTGAAATGGAAGACGTGGGTAAATATGAGACTAGGTTAGGAAGGGAACTAGTAGTCATTTATTACAATAACACCACTGAGGAAAAGAGGATACCTAGATATTTTTAAGGCTACTAGGTTCAGGGTCTAAACTGTTACTTATATCATAGAATATAAAATGCCATTATAGCTAGCTGATTGGGGGGGGGGGTTATGGAATACAGGTTATAAAGGAAGTCCTGACACAAGCCCATCTTGCAATGAGTCACAAGTATGTATGGCCACACCTTATGGGAATTTTCCTGGTCCTTACATGCATAATTGGGATGGCTGTACATAACTGCTGGCTAAACCCTCAGTTTGGTTTCTCTTAACTATGGAAGAAGATGCATTGTTATAAGTGTTACATGAAAGTGTCAGAACCAACTCCACCACCACCACACACACACACACACACACATGCACACACATATGCACACATATATTCCAGCTATAACCTAAACTCCTTTAAAGCAAACACCAAGTTATTGCACTTCACACATTTTCCATTAAGAAAATGACACAGTACTTATAGATCTTTATGGAATTTAAAGACAAAATTTACCACCAAGGATGTCCCTAGGGTTTGTGGGGCCCTGAATAAATATTTTTGAAGGATCCAGTCAATATAACCAAATTTATAAAAATGTATTATAAAATCCATAGGGCCATATGAAGTATAACAATTTATGTATAAAGATTTACCATATTGAGTAAAAAGGAAATATTTATTGTCTAATTATTGCATGTGAAAACACATTGTAATGTCCAGGCAGCATCTATTTCTGTTCAGATCCAGGAACTATGTCTTCATGTGCTTTATTATTAAATATGCTGTTCCTGGATAAGTTCAAATCTCCTCCCACCATTAGAAAATGGAAGTAATGCTGTTACTACTCCCAGTTCTCTGGCTCTTCAGAATTTTTGTCTATTAAAACAATATAGATATTCTTGACTCTGAAGTGACTTGGTTCCATGTATTGAATGCTTACTACATCATTACTCCTGACTCTGCATATCCATTCTAACATCTGTAAATACTGGTTTCCAATGACTCTTCCAAAAGGTGTTCCTCTGTTTCATTGATGATGATCACAAATGCAAATCTTCCCAGACAATGAAGGAAAATATGAAAGAAAATTCATTTGTTGCTTATATTAACTTACTGTTTTGAATTTTATAGCAAAATAGTAAACCAAGACATTTTCTAACTTTGTGTTTTCTTGAACTCTTTGGGCCCTAATGACTGTATTTTGGAATGTGAGCACTTCCAACATTGACTGCACCTGTCTCCCATACGCTGTGACCAGCATAGGCAAGGAGTGCATGGGCAAAATAAGAACAAGCAAAAAAAATGTCTATCACTTATTAATAAGAAGAACTCTTTGGTGTTGTAGAGCAAAGCTCTCAAAAATTTTCTGAGGTTAAGGGAGTACTACAAATATGAAGATGCCATAGGGTAAAGAAAAGATGCCTGCTGCCACCCTTATTCCCCTCAAGTACTCTGGAGTACGGGTGGCACTACTGTCAGAACACAGAGAGATGACAATAACCCAGAGGCCCACATAGAGGCTCAATACCAATGGTTGGCAATGGGAATGTTGGTAGCCTAGACCCTTGAATATGTTCTGCGTCCAAATTAAGAATGTCACCAAATATCAACAGATCAGCATCATTCTGGCAGCCCAATCTCATACAATCCCACTAAAGTAATATTTTTTGCTAGGCCACCACATGGAAATGGAACCTGGCTACAGGGTCCTGAATAACCCTTATAGGGACTAGTCTCAGAGCTTCTTGAGGCATCTGACCAATTCCACATGTGGGGATGGGAGTGGTTAAAAGACAAAAAGCAAACCAATGGTAAAAGATGGGATGGGATCTCTGTTTGGGTTTCCTAGAGAGCAAGTCCCAGGCACCAGAGGGTTTTAAGGATTAAAATCCACAGGACACCATTCTTACCTGGCTCTGTTAACCCTAGCCCCAGACACTGGAGGAGTATTAAAAAATTTTGAAGAAGCTACTCCAAAGTGTGGGATCCCGTGCGGTAAAGGTCTTCAAACAGGGACCTCACTTGCTCAGGTAGAAGAGCAGAGGTGTATAATATATCCAGGAATAGAGCTCCAACCATCACTGGCTCCCAGTATAGTATCTGACAAATGACATTTGTTGGAATAAAACAAATGAAATATATTACATAATGTATTTCAACTGAGTCATATTTATTAACTAGTTCTACGAAAACTTTCTGAATCCTTATTGTGACAAACCCTGTTTATGCTATGAACATATAGAAATACAAGTACCTACATGGAACTTATATACCATCAAGATACACAAACAATAAACTTTATAAATATATATGTATGTATGTATATATATACACACATACACACAATGTATATAATGAAATTACTCATAAAAACATGTAAAACTTAGGGTTGGGAAGAATACAAATGATGGAGATTAATAATTTAAATAGAATCATTAAGTACGGTCTCTGAGGAGATGATATTTGAGAAGAAATTTGAATGAAGAGAGGGAGATAGTAATGTGACTATCTGGAAGAAGGGAGAACACCAAGTACAAGTTGGATTGGGGAAGGTTGATGATGGCCATTTTGGTGGGTTTAATTATTTTTTAAAATTATTTTTCCAGCTTTATTGTGGTGTGATTGACATATATATTGTATCATTTTAAAGATTTATTTATTTGAGAGAGAGAGAGAGAGAGCATGAGCGGGAAGGGCAGAGGGAGAGGGACAGAGAATCTAAAGCAGACACCACGCTGAGCACGGAACCCGACGTGGGGCTCCATCCTACAACCCCGAGATCATGACCTGAGGAGAAACCAAGTGTCGGATGCTTAACCAACTGAACCACCCAGGCGCCTCTATATATAACATTTTGTACCACATTATTTTTTATAATGCACATGATTTTATATATATTGTGAAGTAATTATGATCAAATTAATTGGTAGCTTTAAAGAATAACAATGAAGACAGTTAAGAAGCACACTGAACAACTGGGTGAGTAGGAGGGGATGAGTCTTGAGGGGTGACAGGAGGATGTAAATACAGGCAATTGTGAGGATTCTATATTTTGTGTTAATTTTGATGGAAAATCATCAGAGGATCTTAAGCTGGAGAATACTGTGAACTGGTTTATGGATTTTTTTTTTTTTTTGGTTTATGTTTTGTAGCTTGATCAATCATTGTTTTGTGAAGAATAGAACGTTATATTAAACACAGAAGCAAGGAGACCTGTTAGGAGGCTATTATAATAGCCTATATGATGAATTTGTTAAAGTTCAGAGTGAAACAGTTCAACTTCCTCAGTGCGTTTCACACGTTAGGTAGTATATAATCATTTGCTGATTGCATTTTATATCTATATAATAATTATACCTACATTTCTTAAAAGCTATTAAATATAAGTTTACCACAGCCATATATTAACATGTAAATCACCATACTTCATTCAGTTGGCAACCTTTTTATGGGGAGAAAAACTGAATTTCTGAAAGGAGTAACTGAAAGCAATCCAATAGTGTTCATAACATATCAGAAAGTAGATTTTGTAATTTAGAAATGATTGACTCCACTGCCAGGAAGGTTATTCCCATCTTAGAGTAAATATATTATTTATTATAGATTTTCAAATTTGTGATGCCAACCATCAGCCACATTTCAAAATTAGGCTACTGTGAAAATCCAAAGCAAAAATAAAATATAAAATTTTATGTGATATATATTTGTTCTTTAAATATTTCCAGTGAAAATACCTACTGTGGAGGAAATCAGCCAATCTAAAATACAACATACAGATACTGAACAGTCATGCTCTCCACTGCAGTTGATATATCTCACTATATCTTGCCGGCACTTAATCACTTTTATGGAATTACAATTTGGTTTTCACTAACTGTGATTTACTTAATGTGGGCTGATTTATGCCATTGAGAATTTGTTTAGTTAATGGAACATTTTAATTTATGACAGAAGGCAGCATAAAATTGCTTTGAATATCTGCCAGTCAAAATTTAAAATGAAACAAAATGTAACAGATAAAAGCATTTCTATATCAGCTATACCTATCACTGGTAGAATGTAGATTTAAAACTAAAAGCACAAGAAACTAGTAGCTTTTACATTTGTTTCACCAAACTCTTGACTAGCTGTTGCAGTTCTCACTGACATATGGTACTGTCTGTGAAGTCTTAAGTGAAGCCTCACAGGGAAAGAGTGAGATGTTTCATAATACAGTGTCATCAGTATGCTATTGGCAACCAGCACTGGGTCTCCTTTCATCTGGCCCAGATGGTACAGATCTCTGACTCCTAAAGTGTCTGCCTGAGATAAGGAAAGAATTGAAAGGAAACTGGCTGATGGTCTATCCTGATGATTTCAGAATAACGTGTATAGGTCAAAGAAGCCAGGAGCAAGTAAAGCTTAGTCTTCTCCATTAATGGAGGTTTATTTAACCTTTGCCATCAAGTTATACCAATCTTTAATGCCTGAAGTAAAAATATCCATTTCTATACAGCAATTGTTCATACACGCCTTTAAGTGTTTCTTTAAGGCTGTGAGAATTTTCTTGAAAGAATGTAATAAGATTAACCTTTCACAGAATCAGAGGCTTTCAGGCTTCAGTTAAGTTCGCTTGTACTTGGAAGTGTTTGAGCTAGATATTCACTGCCTTATGCACCAGATGCCTTCTCACCATAGGATCTGTGCACTGAGTGGGTGGGTGACCTCTGGAGATTCAGTCAACTGGTCTCTCTTGCCTTCTGGTCTCTGTTGGATTTGACAAATGAAGTCACCAGTAGAAAGTTGAGGTTGGGGAACGGAAGTATCAGAGAGATGTCAAGATGTTTATTTTCCCAGCTTTCTCTCTGCCAGGCTACAGGAGGTTGCAGTGGCTATATTCTTCACTGAGGTCTTAGTTCCTATAGTGTGGCCCTCTCCCACAGAAAAAGGGACAAGGATCTCTGTTCCAGCAACCACTCACTGCTTTTAGCCCTTCAACTCCAGGTTGGCAATGGCTCACCAGGATGCTCCACTATCACATGTTAGTTTTCCTTAAACTTAACCATGCTTTTGCAATGAGTTTATTCATTAAAGGGTTTTCAATATAACTATTTGAGTATGCCATCTGCTTCTTGCCACTTGTGATAATACAGTAGATTTGTTGGATGCTTGAATTCTCATTATAACACCTCTACTAAATGGTCAATTTGACCATATGTTTGACTGAGTATAGTATGAGAGAATCTATTATTCCCTAAGACATCCTATTCTCTCTTTAATTAACCTCTAACTGAATTTAATCTCTTATTTATGGCAAAATAGCAGTAACTCTTTGTGCAACTGTAAGAAAGTATTTTCATGTTTTTGTGCAGTTAAAGCTTTCTGAGCTTGGAAAACTGGAATCTGAGGTAATGGACAAGATTTGGAAGTGAGAGGGTGAATAAATTGATAAAAGGCCTTTAGAGAAATATAGAAATACATCACTTCTTGGAGCCATAGGTGTACATTTCAAAACATCATAAAACCAGGAGTCATTCATTTGTATTCAAAAGAGTTGTAAACTAAGAATTTATTTTTTCCTTCACAGAGAATATTTGTTAAAATTAGGAAGGTAAAGTTTCTTTCCCACTCTCAGGACTGGGGGAGAGAAGCTCTCTAGTAGTTTCTGTATAATTTCACAGGTCCTCTCCTGTGGTACACACTCTTTTATAAACACATGCCTAGTCATCTGACTCTTATTGATATACCATAAAGAAAAGAATGGAGATTGAGGAACCAGTACAGTTGTTGCTATAAGTAATATACTGTGCTTTGGATCCCAAAGCCTCCTATTTGCTTTCTGGGCAAAATATTTTTTTTTTTTTTTTTTTTTTTTATTTGAGAGAGAGAATGAGAGAGAGATCATGAGAGAGGGGAGGGTCAGAGGGAGAAGCAGACTCCCCACTGAGCAGGGAGCCCGATGCGGGACTCGATCCCGGGACTCCAGGATCATGACCTGAGCTGAAGGCAGCCACTTAACCAACTGAGCCACCCAGGCGCCCTGAGCCACCCAGGCGCCCCATGCTTTCTGGGCAAAATAAATAAATATAGATCTTAACAATTATGTTTTGATTTTTCCATCTTTGGATTTACTCTATAAACATGCAGAACAGAACACTTTTTCAGAAGACAGGAGTTTTTGGTTCTGATCTTAGTGTCCTGTATCTTCTTTTGCCCAGTCTACAAATGTCATAAATAAAGTCTCTTCAACTTTTTAGTTGTTTTCTTACAGAAATCCCAACTATATTCAGCTTTTAATTAAATGCTATAATAGGTCTCACCAATGCAAAATACATTACCATTACTCTTCTAGTTATTATGCAAAAGCATCAGTTTGGGGAAAGGTGGAGAATATCAAGGCCACAAAGACAATTATAGTGTTTCTATAATGTATCATCATCAGGAAGAATCAACTCCAGTTATTTTCAGTCTTTGGGCACCTAAGTTCAAGATTAATATACCAAGGAAAAGTATCTGTTTAGCCTTGATTGGATTATATGTTCATTCTTGGTGAAGAGAAGATGATTCATTCTGATTGTCATTCCATCCAAGTCATTTGGAAAAGGAAAAGAGTATTCCCCCAAAGAACATAAGTTTGCTGTTGCCAGAAGAAAAGGATACTGATACTAAGCAGTCAAGAAGAAATATTAATAAAGGTTTTTGCAAGCATAGGAAGGATTTGAGCAAAGGTACACAGGCAAGGATGAGGAAGATATCTTTGGAAACTGAATAGTAGTCTGGTAAGAGGAGAATATGAAGAAATGTGGGTGGAAAGAGCTAAATTAAAATGGGATAGGTTTTGTTGTTGATGTTTTTTGCTGTTCTCTTTTTTGTTTGTTTTGCATTCTTTGCTAGAAGCAGACCAAATTGAATGATTTAAATTAAAAGTGCTGAGGAATCCAATCAAGAGACCCTCTTTAGTGATAAAACACTTTTAATAATGGTGACAAAATAAAGAGGTTTTCAGACCAAAACAAAACAAAAACAAAAAACAGAGAACATGTGCTTTCAGCATAGCTTTAGTAAAAGAAATATTAAGAGCAGAGGAAAAATGTTCTCTGCAGGAACCAAAGTAGGAAATTTAGAAAGAAATGAAGATTGGTGGAAAAAATAAATATGTGGATAAATTTAAGAAACGACAAAACAGTAACAGTAATATGCTGTGCAAACTTAAATGTAAGTAAATGTGTATACTTAACAACAATAATGCAGAGACAGAGGATAAATAGATATAAAGGTTTCTAAGGTTCTAGTATATGGGACAAGTAGAATATTATTGATTTGCATTAGACTGTAATAAGTTGAGAATGTATATTGACCCCTAAGGAAAACATATTTAAAATATAATTAACAATCTAATTGAAGAATATGAAAGTGAAATGTATTTGTTAATGTATAAAAAGAAGTGGAAGAAAACAAACTGTGGGTCAAATAGAATACAAATAGATGGTAGATAATAAAAAGTTTTTAATTACATTAAAAACTAGTGCAATGAAAAGAAAAAAATACTTATTTGACTAAAAAATGAAACTTGACTACTTTCTATTTATATATAATATAAAATGATTCAAAGTATTTATTCATCACTAGAAATCAATAACAAAAAAGAAAACTAAATCATGGCCCACTATTCGAAAATTAAACAATACAGTTTAAAATAATCCATTGTTCAAAGAAGCAATCACAAAGGAAGCAAGAAATATTTTGCACTAGAGAATCATAATGAAATATGTCAAAACATGTAGAATGAACTTAAAGCAGTGCTTAGAGGAAAAATTATTGTTTTAAATACACTTATTGGAAATGAAGTGTCTTAAGAAACTAATTTTAAATATGGTGAATCAAACCTAGGAAACTAGAGGAAGGAATTAAAGATAATAGCAGAAATTGAAAACAAAGGGCAGGGCGCCTGGGTGGCTCAGTTGGTTAAGCAACTGCCTTCGGCTCAGGTCATGATCCTGGAGTCCTGGGATCGAGTCCCACATCAGGCTCCCTGCTCGGCGGGGAGTCTGCTTCTCCCTCTAACCCTCCCCCCCTCATGCTATCTCTTTCATTCTCTCTCTCTCAAATAAATAAATAAAATCTTTAAATAAAAAAAAAGAAAACAAAGGGCAATAAGAGAAACAGCAAAGGTAAGAGTTGGTTCCTTAAAACAATTGATAAAATTATAACAATACCAATCATGAACAAATAAAACACAAATTATAAGTAGTAAGAAGAAAAAGATAGTATCACTATAGACATTATACATTAAAAACTCAATAGAAAGATACCATGAATAACTTCAGTCCATTAAACCTGACAATTTAGAAAAGAACAAACGTTCTGAAAAATATAACCTACTAAAACTGAAAATAGAATAGAAACTCTGGTTTTAGGGGCGCCTGGGTGGCTCAGTCGTTAAGCGTCTGCCTTCGGCTCAGGTCATGATCCCAGGGTCCTGGGATCGAGCCCCGCATCGGGCTCCCCGCTCTGCAGGAAGCCTGCTTCTCCCTCTCCCACTCCCCCTGCTGGTGTTCCCTCTCTCGCTGTGTCTCTCTCTGTCAAATAAATAAATAAAATCTTTAAAAAAAAAAAAAAAAAAGAAAAGAAACTCTGGTTTTATTTATTTCTCTATCTATTTATTTATTTCTTAGAAACTCTATATTTATTAAATAAATTAAAAACCTCCCCCGGGGGGCAGCTGGGTGGCTCAGTTGGTTAAGCATCCAACTCTTGGTTTCGGCTCAGGTCATGATCTCAGGTTGTGAGATCCAGCCCCACACTGAGCCTGGCATCAGGCTCCAGGCTGGCCATACAGCCTGCTTAAGATTCTCTCTTTCCCTCTCTGTCTTCCGCTCCCCATGTCACACTCACACTCGCTTTCTCTCTCTCTAAGAACAAAACAAAACAAAACAAAAACAAAAACAAAAATCTTCCCTGCAAGAAAATCCCAGTGCCAGCTAACTATCTTACTGAATTGACCCTAAAATTTAATAAATATATACCACCAACCTTGCATAAACTTTCCCCAACAATTGGAGAAAGGGGAATCCCTGAAGATTCATTTTATGAGGTTAACATATCCTAAGTCCTAACACCTGACAAGGACATTATATAAAAAAAAATAAATAAAATGTACAGATAATTTCCAAAGATAGATGCAAATATCTAAAAAAATAATGATAAATTTCCCCAGAAATAAAAAAAAAAAGATACCATAACAAACCAAAGGGAACTTAGTCCAGGATTGGTTGAACATTCAGTATATATTTTTATTTTATTTATTTATTTATTTTTAAAAGATTTTATTTATTTATTTGACAGAGAGAGACATAGTGAAAGAGGGAACACAAGCAGAGGGAGTGGGAGAGGCAGAAGCAGGCTCCCCGCTGAGCAGGGAGCCCAATGTGGGGCTCGATCCCAGGACCCTGGGACCATGACCTGAGCCAAAGGCAGACGCTCAATGACTGAGCCACCCAGGCGCCCCATCAATATATTTTTTTAAATGATGGATTGATGTACGGAGAGTTGGATAGTTATGTGATGAAGCAATTCTGGCAAAATCTTAACAATTATAGAATGTAGGTGGTGGGAGTATAGATGTTTCCTATAAAATCATTTCGACTTATCTGTATGTTTGAATTTTTATGATAAAATTTAAAAAATACAGAATTGTAAACATCAACCACTGAAATGTATCACTATATATAGGAAAAGGAAGAGAAGAAAAACTTATAAGAACATTTCAATAGATACAGAAAAAGCATTTGACAACACTGAACATACAGGCATGATTAAAAATTCTTATAAAGGGGCACCTGGGTGGCTCAGGTGGTTAAGCATCTGCATTCGACTCAGGTCATGATCCCAGAGTCCTGGGATCGAGTTCCGCATCGGGCTCCCTGCTCCTTGGGAGCCTGCTTCTCCCTCTGCCTCTCTCTCTCTCTCTCTCTGTTTCTCATGAATAAATAAATAAAATCTTTAAAAAAAATTCTTAGAAAGGTAAGAATAAAAGCCAATGTCTTTAATTGGATAAAGAATATCTATCAAGAAAAAAAACTCCAGCAAACATCCTATATACTGATGAATTGAAAACATTCCCTCTGAGATTGAAAATGTAATAGAGATACACGGAAATTGATGTGTAATACAACTACCTCTATTCCACATTGAACCAAGGTCCTGGACAGTATCATAAAAAAATAAAGTGGATAATAATGTGAAAGGAAGAAATAAAATTGTCACTTTTTGCAGACAACATTATTATACATTAAAACCATTTAAAATTTCAATGTCTGGTTAGACAAACATACTCCAAAGGCTAAAATAAAACATACAGCTCTAAATGTTGGAGAGAATGTGGATCAACAGGAACTCATACAGTGCTGGTGGGGAGTAAAATGGTGTAACCAACTTTGGACAACTGTTTTAAAGTTTTCTACTGAAGTCGAACATATGCTAGCCTTTTAACGCAGCAAAAAGTACTCTTAAATATATAATTATTAGAAATGCATACATATGATGTCAAAAGATATACATGAATGTCCTTAGCAGCATTATTTTTAATCACCAAAAACTAAAACAACCCAAATGCCCACCACCACAGAATGGAAGAAAACACTTGGCATATTCCCTTAATGGATTCAATAGAACAATGAAAATAAATCATAGCTATTGTACATAACATGCTCAGTGAATGAACTCAGAGGGAAAAAAATATCCTGTATTGTTATATTTACTAAATAGCATTTAAAAACAGGCAAAATTAAACTGTACTGTTAAAGTCAGGATAAGGATTAGCTTTGGTGGGAGTTGTAAAACAAGCTGGGTATATTTGAGCTTCTGGAGGGCTAGTAAATATTCTTCACCTGGGTGCTGGTTACATGGTCTGTCCCTTTATAAATATTCATCAAGCTGAACACTTGTAATATGTGCACTTTCCTATACATGCTATAATTTAATAAAAGGGTTATTACTTTTAAAATAAATGAAAGAAGTGGAAGCCACAGTAAAGAGTATGCTTTGAATAAGGTTGACTGAAATCAAGAGAAGAAATTCATGGTAATTTAACTATAATAACAGTATAGGAAAAGGTCATTTAGGATAAGGGGACTCCAGGTACAAAGGTATTTTTGAAAAAATTATGAGGAGGGGCACCTGGGTGGCTCAGTTGGTTAAGAGTCTGCCTTGCTATCAGGTCATGATCTCTGGGTCCTGGAATCAAGCCCAGCTTTGGCATTGGGCTCATTTCACAATGGCGAGTGAACTTCTCCATCTCCTTCTGCCCTTCCTCTCTGCTTGTGCTCTCTCTTTCTCTCTCAAATAAATAAATAAAATCTTTATAGTCTAGGTGTTAATTATAGAAAAAATTCAGAAGTCTAAAAATCAAAGGCATCATGTTTTAAATTTCAAAGAATACACCGGTACATATGTGAACTACTGCAAATACTTCCAAAGAGCTTTGAATGTATAATGTGTCACTTTTATCTGCACAGGAAACATGGATTGACTAGGCAGACATGTTATCTATTTCTTGAAAGCAAGAGAGAGAGGTTTCCTAGTTTTTAAATAACTAGTATGTGGCAAAATTAAAGGCAAACTAAGCTCTTTTGATTTCCCATCTGTTGCTTCTTCTGTATGCAATACCTAGTGTTTACTGAATCATTGTATTTCAAAAGATGGAGTACACAATTAAGAAATTACCTTTATCATATAAATTATTGACGAACTAGATAAATACTGTATTTTTGCATATAGAAAACAGAAATTAAAATCTCATATGGTTGGGCGCCTGGGTGGCTCAGTTGGTTAAGCGTCTGCCTTCAGCTCAGGTCATGATCCCAGGATCCTGGCATGGAGCCCTGCATCAGGCTCCCTCTCCCTCTGCCACCCCCCTGTTTGTGTTCTCATTCTCTCTTTCAAATTAATAAATAAGATCTTTAAAAAATAAAATAAAATCTAATATGGTTCTACTATCTGAAATTTTTATTTTATTTCAAATAATAAGATATGAGGTAAAGAAGACAACATTGGCACAGGGGTATTGGGGGGCTTTATATGAGTTAGGAGTGTTTTCACTGTAAGGTAGAGAGTATATAACCATAAGATAGTGTTTAAACATGGGACTCAAGTGATGCCACTAGAACCCTGTCCTTTTCTTTCTTTTTATAGGTTTCTTTTCTTTTCTTTTTTTTTTTTTTTTTTTAGGTTGACTCCATCTCCGTATGAACCAGTTCTTCTTGATAACAAAAGAGTTCCAATTGTTCTAGACTACAAACTTGCAGGTCCAAATTCAGAAAGGAAAGTGAGGGTCTCTGAGGGATTCCAAAAAATTTCCCTTCATTCAACTGGGTCTTGATACACCATGTGCCCATTCTTATGCCAATCACACTTGCTGAAAATGTGATGTTCTGGTTAACTTAGATCAAAAGCTAAACTCTGGAGCTAGAAGTGGAAACAATGTTCTGAGCCCATAGATTGTATGTCAAATAAGTTTATTTCCTCAGTGAATATTAAATAATCTTATTCTAAAAGGAAAGGGGATGGCAGGTGCCATTATGCAACAGTTAGAGTATTTAGGTTGTAAGTAACAAAAACCAATTTGGTCCAACTTAATTGAAATGGGCTAATTTTCACAAGACAATAAAATTCTCACTGATTTCAAGAGCAGGGACTCATGAATATTCCGTGTTTCTCCATCTCTGGTTTCTTATTTTCACTTAAAATCTTCATTCTTTGCTTTTGCAGTCCTGATTTCTCTTATACTCTGTCCATGAATAGTTGAATTCAGAGCCACAACTCCAGAGATTCTACATCATTAGTCAAATCTCAATTAGAAATTCATTCCTAAATCAAACTTTTTAGGTAAGAGAATTTGATTGGGCCAGCCTGTCAAATGGCCACGCCTCAGCCAATTCGCTGTAACCAGAGGCAAGGTGGACAGAATAAATATGGCTGTGATGATTCTATTAGTAAGAAAGATTGTTAAAGGTATTATTAAGAGCTTGATGTATACTCCAAATATTGGCTACCTCACATGAAGCACCTTCAACCCAAGGTAACCTTAAAGCTTCCCTTAAAGGGGCTGATCCTTGTCAATGTTTAAACATTAGGGTGGAAGTAACATTTAAAAACCAGTAATAGTGACATGCAATTTATAGCAATGAAAGAGGATATAAAAATGTTAAGAGAAGAAAACAGTCAAAGCAATAGGTGCCTGAAGGAATGGGAGAAGAGTCTTAGAAGGTGAAAAAAAGAAGTCAGATAAGGAAGCTGATATTTCTAAAAATACCTATTTCATGAATTTGCCCAGGGCTAACCTTTCTTACATTGTACTATCTATAAGTCAAATACCTTAAATTATAAATCAAGGAGGGTTAAAATTATATAGTTATCTTCATATTATCCTGAAGAAAAATGTGTAGGCAAAAAAAAAAAAAATACATAAAAGATTAATGAAAATATCTGCCTCCAGTCCCCTAACATTTAAATCAAAGAATCAGGTTTCTGAGTGGTACAACCCAATCCCATCTGTGGGATGATTTACAGGTGCGGAGGTAATCTATAAGGCAACAGGGAAGGCCACCAAAAGGGGATTTATAAATTAAAATCAATATGTGAATTTCACTCTGAAGCCTATAGTAGTTAGTGCTGATTGCAGAGCTCTGGTGAATGGCCTCTAAACCTGCTTTTACTCATAGATCACTACATTTTCCACAAGCAGGAGTTTAGGGACACTGTGTGCCTGGGAATTCTAGAGTGCAAAGTTATTCTGTGAAAGACTAGCTAACGTTGGAATATTTTCTAAAACACACACACACACTGACTTAGAGATGAACACTGAGAGAAAATAATTATTTTTTGTCTTTTCAAAAATGTATTTCTTTTTTGTTTGTTTGTTTTAAAATGAAGTTTGAAAAAAAAATAAATGGGTAGATAAAAAGCAAAAGCCACCAAATTGGCATTTTAATAGCTGACATGCAGGCTTGCTTTTATTTTCATGAAAAGCAACATTGTGAAATGATTAAATGCACCTACTCTGGAGCTAGGCTTCCTGAGTTTGAATATAGGATTCAAACAGTAGGGTTTGAGGATGTTATTTAACCTCTCTCCACTTAGGTGTCTTCTTCTGTAAAATGGGTATGATTTGGCATGCTACTGCTTCTCACCCCTCCTCATTATTCAGCCATAATCAATTTAAAAATTTCTTGCTTAATTTTCAGAAATGTTTATGGATTTCAAACATTAAAAATTACATTTTTTACACAAATGGGATCTGATATACCTTGTGTTTTTCACTTAACAATATATCATTTTCAATCCTTCCATGTTAATATAATGCAATCATTTTTTTAACCAGGTGCATACCAATCCATTTTATGGATGAACCATCCTTTTTTAACCTCAGGATGGAAATTTATCTGTTTACAACTTTTTGCTACTTGAAAAATGGATGGGAAGAGAAGTGGGAAATAGCTTTATACTTACCCAATTGCGAAAAGGTGTAAGTACATCTGCATAATGAGTTCTTAGATATGGTATTGCTGGGTCAAGGGGCTAGGAGGTTTGAAATGAAAATCTCCCCTTCAAATTTAAATTTTGTTACCTCCTATTTTCTATAAAGTGAGGAACTGGACGATCATGTATATTTGAATTGTGTATAACATAAAAGTGTCTAAGATTCTGGAAAGCTCTCTTCAGAATAAAATACATAGTGGGTGTATGATCTACTTTTTTGTTTATATAGTCCGTTTTCTCCTTCTCCTGGTTTTTAGCTGTGTTCTCAGAATCCATGCATTACTGGTAAGTGCGGAGTTGTTGCCTAACACCGTATCCAATGAAAATTTTATACATTTCAAATATTTATTAGGTAATTGACTAATTCACCCTGGCAATCTTTGAAGGGACAGACAATAAATGATAGCAACAAATATATTATGTTATGGAAAACATTGGCAAAATAGCTAACATTTATTTATATTTGAATTTTACATTTCTCATATAAAATGTTTCCAAAGACATGTTACAAAAAAGTCAATATGTTAAATGAAAACGTTTATAATAATGAATACAAAAACTTTCTATTGAAAAGGAAATCTTAGAGCTTTGTGTAAATAAATAATCTTAAATCTCTTCTTTACTTTCTTTGTCACTAAATTATTTGACACTTCTTACAGGATTTTATTCTGTCAAGGTGTCCCTTTGCCATTGCACACAATTTTGACCATCTCTAAATCTTTATTTACATTTTTCTCCATCAACATCCTTTATCTACTAAGATAACCAACTCCTTTTATCTCCAGGACTCTCAGATGAAGGGCTTAAGAAAAACTGGAGCAGGGGGCAAGAAGAACAGGGCAGTCCCATTCTTTACAGGACTTTAGTTTTTCTTTTACTCTGCTCTTTATGCATGTGAGAAAAAAGAAATCTGAAACATCCTGTTGTGTTTCTCTTTTTTCTTTTCCACTTCCCCCATTTGCCAAGTATTTTTATGTATTTCCTGGGACACCAATACACAGGAGAATAGTTTCTTTGTTTTATAATTAATCTTCAGTTAAAGTGTTTGAGATTACCATAAAATAATGATCTGAATCATTTAGAAATTGCTGAGTGCACATCGAGGTCTTAATGACAGAAGTGAATGACGGATTTGGTTTTGTCCTCCTCATAGTCTCTACATTCTCCTCAGGCTTCCAAAGCTAATCTTCCTTAGAAATAAAAATTAAAGGATTACCAACTTTTACTTCATCAAACTTACTAAATATACTGATTATTATCTGCTTTATGTAGAGATATTTGGACTTTCTCTACTTAGATCTCACCTACATATTATAGTCCAGTGAAAGGATTGCTCTAAGGAATATAAAATCTGAGTTTAACTCAGCCTTTTTATGACTTGCTGGCAGTGCGGCATCTTGATAATTAATCTTTGAGTTTCGTTGATTGCATCTGTATTTGCAAGGAAATTTTCTAGTTTTGTTATGAAAGGGTATCAGGGGTTGAATGACCAGTTATGGCATTGAAAAACCTAGCATTTGTCTAGGAAAACTAAAGAGATTAATTCATTTATTTCTCCTCCAGATGTAGTACCATTCACTTTTTTTCCCCCCAACCCATTTGATGAAAATATCAGGATAACAAAGGGATGGACACATACACTTTTTAATTCTTAGCATGATTTGAAGTACAGTCTATACTGAGAGTAATAAGGAACTTTTTTTTTTCTTTTACTAACCCCATCTGGAGACTTCCAGCTGAGATTACAATTTTCTAAGGTTAGAGGTAGATACTATCAATTACCAGCTGTTTCTTAGCTAGATAGTTTGAGTAGCTTTTAATGCCTTTAAATGCCAAATGATTGAAGATTAGTACTAATTATATGTAACATATTAAGCTACTGTAGATCTCTAATGTTAATAGTGACTAGCAGCAGTTTTTGAATTAGGCCAATATTTAGCACCTCATTAAATAAGCTTTTCACATCTTACTAGTAAGTTACAGATTTGACTTCAGTATCGTGAAGCAGTTTTGCGGCCTGGGGATAAAAATAACCATAAACAATATCCTTTAAATCTCTTTCCAAAATTGGTAAATGAATAAAGAAGCTAATAGCCATTCGTTATTGTGATGAAAATATTACAAATTTCCTATGGTGAAACAACACTAAAAATTAGAACAACTATTATTTACTAAATGTTGGTGTTTAACATTTATAAGTTTCAGAGTTCATGCATGACTTCCCTATAATTAGAAAGATAAAAGATAAATTTTTAGATTTTTGAAGCTACCAGGCTACAGCAAGGATTAATAAAAGACTTAGTGGCAACTCTGTATGTCTGAGCTGGGATGGATGGGTCCAGGGAAAGAGCCCAGCTGGGTTGGATCCTGTAACCCTCCTGAGTGCCTAACATGGATGGGCACTGTTTTACATAGATAATCTCATTTAATTGCCAAAATATACTTTCATATTATATTTGTTTCAAAAGAGTAAGAGAGGATATAAAGCAACTTGTTTGGGGAATTTATTCAACAACCCATTAATGTCTAACTCCAAAGTTCATTTATTTTCATTAAACTATAGGACCTTCCAAAAGATGAAGAGGAACAAACTGTTTTAAAAGTTAAGACCAGTGAACCTAAAACCCAATCTGCAATATAATGTCAATTTGTTGACTCAAAATACTTTTACATACTGCATTCTATGTGTCTGGCACTGTGCTAAGAATTATTGGGGGGATGAGAGGTTAACAGTACATCCTAGAACCAGTTCTTGACTTGAGTCAATTTGTTCCCAGAGTCCTACCTCTTTTTTTTTTTTTTTTTTAAGATTTTATTTATTTTAAGAGAGAGAGCATGAGCAGGAGGCAGGGAGAGGGAGAAGCAGGTTTCCCACTGAGCAGGGAGCCCGATGCGGGGCTCGATCCAGGACCCTGGGACCATGACTAGAGCCAAAAGCAGAAACTTAAGGACTGAGCCACCCAGGCGCCCCTGGAACACTCCTTTAAATTGGAATGTAGTGGCCCAGACTCCAATGCCCAGCTTTCATATGATCTCTCGATTTTCTTAATGCAAATAAAAAGGAGTTTCAAGTCTGCTAGGGTGTCTGCCTTAAGCTCAGGTCATGATACCCCAGTCCTGGAATGGAGTCAGCGTCTGGCTTCCTGCTCAGCGGGAAACCTGCTTCTCCCTCTCCCACTACCCCCTGTCTCTCTCTCTGTAAATAAATAAAATCTTTTAAAAAAATAAATAAAAAAAATAAAGGAGTCTTCTAGGCTTTCCTGAATGGTATGTCCTACTATATTAGCCTCAATAAAGACAAGCTCAATAATTTGTAAGGGCAGATACTATTAAGTGTGTTCCACTAACGTTTCCCAGTTAAAAAAGTCAGAACACAGTGTATTAGGACTAACTCACAAGAAAAAAAATAATTTATAAAAATCCAGTAAATTATTTCTTGATTAGCTGTGTAGAATTATTAGAATACTAAATGCCTATCTATGTAAAAGTAAGTTGGACCTTAGAGACCAGTCTGAATAATGAGAGTTATTTTCTTCTTACAATTGTGTTATAAAGCAATTTTGTTAAAAAATATATATATTGTTTAAAAAAAGAGATGTTTCCTCTTAAAAATTAAATTTTGTTTTACTTTTGCAATTATGAATTTTTAGCATATATTAAATAATGAACATGTGTGAAATAAATTTTACTTTTTATTTTAATCATATAAAAATGTTTACGTTTTCATAGAAATACTTTAGCTAAGGAAATATGTATAATACTTAAAGCAGTTAATATTTAAAAGTCACATATTTACACTAGATGGACACTGTAGAAACTTCAGCTCTAAAACTGTATTTTCCTAGGGCGCCTGGGTGGCTTAGTTGGTTAAGCGACCAACTTTCGATTTCAGCTCAAATCATGATCTCAGGGTCATGAGATGGAGCCCCACAGCAGGCTCCGTGCTCAGCAGGGAGTCTGCTTCTCTCCCTCTCTCTCTGCCCCACCCCCCAATTATGCACACTTTCTCTTTCTCTCAAATAAATAATTTTAAAAAATATTGAAATTGTATTTCCCTAAGAATTATAAAATATGAAGATTAAATACTTATTTAACATAAAATCCATCTTTTTTCTTGGACCTATGCAAGGGTTATAGGTAACTAGGAAATCATATTGTAATTTAAAGGGATTAAATTTCTCACATATTGCTAAACCAAAGGGAAAAACAACTCTAGTTTAGAGTGGCTGCTAGAATACAAACTCTGTCCTTTTCTGTAAACATTTTACCTTCAACTTCTTACCTTTGGAAACATGGGTTCCATTCTCACTCATTTACTCATTTACTCTGGACAGCTTCTGGTGAATGACCCAAGTCAACATCTTTGCCTTTCCTGTGAACAAACCAGCTGGAACCAAAGGCTCAGCACCCATCCCTCCCCATCCATAGAGATTTCATACAGACAGCTCATCTTTCCACAGGAACTGGGATCCTCAAAGCTTCTAGGTTTGGGGAAGTTGTTTTTTCCCCAAGGTCTACCTGAATTAGCTGGCACATAATCCCGGACAGCTTGGTGCCTGGGTCCAAAATGCATATTCTCCCCATACAAGATGACTTTTATTCTAGAACCATACAAAGAGAGAGAAGGGAGATGGGGTCCCTCTGATAGAAACTCTTCTGTCTCTGAATTCCAATCCCTATCAAGCGATGCTCCTCATGTTTGCCAAAGACATTGGTAACAGCTAATAATAAGAGTTTGGATTCTTTCAGATCACTCACACAAAATTCATATGAAAATTCAGTACTGTATATACACACAATTTTAAAAAATTTCTCTCTCAAACACTAAACATGAAAGTATGACTGTTTTATGCTTTAGAAGTTCTCTGGTCATCACTAGACCCTCTAAATGTTTTATTTGTACCTCAGGTGTCCCAGTGTACAATTGTTTGGCCTGGGGAAAGACACAAAAGCACAATATGTATGAATATTTAAATTTTTAAAAATCTGGCTAAACTTTTAAATAAAATATGTTCTATTTTCCTACTTTGACTGATAGACTTCTATAATAACATGGAAGGAAGGCCAGGTTTGAATTTAGAATTTTCCGACTCTTTAGATTCCAGGTAACTAACTGAAAAAATGATGAAGTCAGATCCCTGATCCTACCCAGATCTTCTCTCCTGAGGTCAAGCTTAGTCTTATACTTTATGAGGCAGGTTGTTATAGGAAAGTGTAACCTAATTTGGGGAAGATCTCTTCAGCTAAAAGAGACCCTGGGGGACCTGACAGCTAGATGCTGTTTTTGAGTCACACACCCTACAACTGGGCTCTAAGTTCTTCCTTGAACGGAAATCGAGGCTGTGCATCTTCACATCTACCACAATGGCCAAACCCTAAATGGCCATCCTCCAATGACAAGACCATACATATCTGGTTTTCATTGTAAAGGAAAACAATGAGGAGAGAACTTTTTCCGGAATCCTGTTGCATGGGGTGTACATTCAGTACCTTGGCCCGAGTATGTTGCTTTGAAGTATAATAAGTAAAGAGGTAGCTCGTATAATCCTTCTTTATATGAGTTCTGACATGAACCAAGAGATGATACTTGTGTTCGTTTCAAGATTTTGCTTAAGAGCTACACCCAGCATGGGGCACACATTGTTTCAGGACATGGAAGGGATTCAATTATCATATCCAGATATAGGATGCCTTTACCCAGGGGACAAGGATTGTTCACTGGAGGGCCTAAAATACGTGGGTGCATTGGCTATAAGCAAGTCAGGGGAAAGGGGGAGGGGAGCAAAGAAAGAAAAACCAAGTCTATAAATTCTTGAAGTCCTGATAGAACACAGCTTCAGGCGCTGGCAGGCTGTCACAGGGGCTGGACAGAATCTTAGGGAAGCTATTGGATGAATTGCCAGGAAGAAGCTGGGCCTGCTATAGATGACACTCCCTGGTTAGAAGCTGATGCTTAGAGAAGTGTCTACTATAAGTTAGATGGAAAATTATTTCAAAAATCTTGGGGAAAATAATAGATAGGAAGCTAGAAAGCATTATTAGAAAAGGGGAGGACTATCCTGAAGACTCTGTAAGGAGGAAAAGGGGAGGTATCTGCATTATTGGTTGAAAAAGAAAAAAAAAAAAAATGAGGAGCAATTAGAACACTGAACATGGAAAGACTCCTGGGCTGGATTCCCTTCCAAAGATGATTTTTAATTGTTTTCCATCCAGAAAGCCACTATAGTCTCCAGATGGAGAAAGAGTCACCAGAAGAAAAGAGGGGAGAAAATCTCTTACAACATCTTATTGATACTTTTACCACTGAACAGAAAGTAGCATAAGAGACTAATTCCCCACTGTGAGAATTTTTAGATCAAAAGAAGGCTAAGATTGAGACCCAGTATCCTGTCCTTCTTCTTCAAAAGGATGCCAAGATCAGGTCCTTATTCCCCAGTTCACAAGATCTGTTATTGTGAAAAAAACCTCTTGGCTTACCCAAAGGAAGATAAATAAGAGGCAGAGTCTCTGGTATGACAGAGCTCTCGAGTACAACTTCTGTGTATGGGCACAAGCCTCTCACTTTGTACGTTGCTGAATGATCTGGAGAAGCTTAACCTGTGGACTATTCTGCTCATGAATTGCAACCTCCACCAACCACTGCTGCTGTAGCTTGTTCCACACTATTTACTTAACGAATTTTTGTTAAGTAATTTTGAAAAATTTTAAATCTGAGCATTTACAAAATGACATTTATATCAGGCACATTCCTCTTAAAATATAAATATAACTTTCAGAAATTACCTAGTTCTATATCTATATGCCTTTTTATATTAGCAATGACTTCCTAGCAATGTATTTTGGAAGCCTGGTTTTTTTTTTTTTATTATTATTATGTTATGTTAATCACCATACATTACAGCCTTAGTTTTTGATGTAGTGTTCCATGATTCACTGTTTGCGTATAAACCCAGTGCTCCATTCAGCACGTGCCCTCTTTAATATCCATCACCAGGCTAACCTATACTCTGATCCCCCTCCACTGTAGAACCCTCAGAGTCCATAGTCTCTCATGGTTCATCTCCCCCTCCAATTTCCCCCCTTCATTTTTCCCTTCTTACTATCTCCTTTTTTTTTTTTTTTGAAATGTAATGTATTATTTGTTTCAGAGGTACAGGTTGGTGATTCAACAGTCTTACACAATTCACAGTGCTCACCATAGCACATACCCTCCCCAGTGTCTATCACCCAGCCACCCCATCCCTCCCGCCCCACCCCCAACTCCAGCAACCCTCAGATTGTTTCCTGAGATTAAGAATTCCTCATATCAGTGAGGTCATATGATACATGTCTTTCTATGATTGACTTATTTCGCTCAGCATAACACCCTCCAGTTCCATCCACGTGGTTGCAAATGGCAAGATCTCATTCCTTTTGATGGCTGCATAATATTCCATTGTATATATATACCACTTCTTCTTTATCCATTCATCTGTCGATGGACATCTTGGCTCTTTCCACAATTTGGCTATTGTGGACATTACTGCTGTAAACTTCAGGGTGCACGTATCCCTTCGGAACACTACTTTTATATCTTTGGGGTAAATACCAGGAGTGCAATTGATAGGTCATACGGTAGCTCTATTTTCAACTTTTTGAGGAACCTCCATACTGTTTTCCAGAGTGGCTGCACCAGCTTCCATTCCCACCAACAGTGTGGGAGGGATCCCCTTTCTCCACATCCCCGCAACATCTATCATTTCCTGACCTGTTAATTTTAGCCATTCTGACTGGTGTGAGGTGGTATCTCATTGAGGTTTTGATATGGATTTTCCTGATGCCAAGCGATGTTGAGCACTTTTTCATGTGTCTGTTGGCCATTTGGATGTCTTCTTTGGAAAAATGTCTGTTCATGTCTTCTGCCCATTTCTTGATTGGATCATTTGTTCTTTGGGTGTTGAGTTTGATAAGTTCTTTCTAGATTTTGGATACTAGCCCTTTATCTGATATGTCATTTGCAAATATCTTCTCCCATTCTGTCAGTTGTCTTTTGGTTTTGTTGACTGTTTCCTTTGCTTTGCAAAAGCTTTTTATCTTGATGAAATCCCAATAGTTCATTTTTGCCCTTGCTTCCCTTGCCTTTGGTGATGTTTCTAGGAAGAAGTTGCTGCGGCTGAGGTCGAAGAGGTTGCTGCCTGTGTTCTCCTTTAGGATGTTGATGGACTGCTGTTTCACATTGAGGTCTTTCAACCATTTGGAGTCTATTTTTGTGTGTGGTGTAAGGAAATGGTCCAGTTTCATTCTTCTGCATGTGGCTGTCCAATTTTCCCAACACCACTTGTTGAAGAGACTGTCTTTTATCCATTGGACATTCTTCCCTGCTTTGTCAAAGATGAGTTGACCATAGAGTTGAGGGTCCATTTCTGGGCTCTCTATTCTGTTCCATTGATCTATTTGTCTGTTTTTGTGCCAGTACCATACTGTCTTGATGATGACAGCTTTGTAATAGAGCTGGAAGTCCAGAACTGTGATGCTGCCAGATTTGCTTTCCCTTTTCAACATTCCTCTGGCTATTTGGGGTATTTTCCGGTTCTGTACAAATTTTAGGATTATTTGTTCCATTTCTTTGAAAAAAGTGGATGGTGTTTTGATGGGGATTGCATTGAATGTGTAGATTGCTCTAGGTACCATTGACATCTTCATAATATTTGTTCTTCCAATCCATGAGCATGGAACATTTTTCCAATTTTGTGTCTTCCTCAATTTCTTTCATGAGTATTTTATAATTTTCTGAGTACAGATTCTTTGCCTCTTTAGTTAGATTTATTCCTAGGTATCTTATGGTTTCGGGTGCAATTGTAAATGGGATCAACTCTTTAATTTCTCTTTCTTCTGTCTTGTTGTTGGTGTATAGGTATACCACTGATTTCTGTGAATTGATTTTATATCCTGCCACTTTACCAAATTCATGTATGAGTTCTAGCAGTTTTGGGGTGAAGTCTTTGGGGTTTCCACATAAAGTATCATATCATCTGCAAGGAGTGAGAGTTTCAATTCTTCTTTGCTGATTTGGATGCCTTACTTCTTTTTGTTGTATGATCGATGTGGCTAGGATTTCTAATTCTATGTTGAATAGCAGTAGTAATAGTAGACATCCCTGCCATGTTCCTGACCTTTGGGGGGAAGCTCTCAGTTTTTCCCCATTGAGAATGATATTCACTGTGGGTTTTTCATAGATGGAGTTATGATATTGAGGTATGCACCCTCTATCCCTATACTCTGAAGAGTTTTGATCAAGAAAGGATGCTGTACTTTGTCAAATGCATTTCCTGCATCTACTGAGAGGATCATATGGTTCTTGTTCTTTTTTTTATTAAGGTATTGTATCACGTTGATTGATTTGCAGATGTTGAACCAACCTTGCAGCTCAGGGATAAATCCCACTGGTCATGGTGAATAATCCTTTTAATGCACTGTTGGATCCTACTGGCTAGTATTTTGGTGAGAATTTTTGCATCCATGTTCATCAAGGATATTGGTCTGTAATTCTCCTTTTTGATGGGGTCTTTGTCTGGTTTTGGGATCAAGCTAATGGTGGCCTCATAAAATGAGTTTGGAAGTTTTCCTTCCATTTCAAATTTTTGGAACAGTTTCAGAAGAATAGTTATTAATTCTTCTTTAAATGTCTGGTAGAATTCCCCTGGGAAGCCATCTGGCCCTGGGCTTTTGTTTTTTGGGAGATTTTTGATGACTGCTTCAATTTCCTTAGTGGTTATAGGTCTGTTCATGTTTTCTATTTCTTCCTGGTTCAGTTTTGGTTGTTGATACATCTCTAGGAATGCATCCATTTCTTCCAGGTTATCTAATTTGCTGGCATAGAGTCGCTCATTATATGTTCTTATAATTGTTTGTATTTCTTTGGTGTTGGTTGTGATCTCTCCTCTTTCATTCATGATTTTGTTGATTTGGGTCATTTCTCTTTTCTTTTTGATAAGTCTGGCCAGGGGTTTATCAATCTTATTAATTCTTTCAAAGAACGAGCTCCTAGTTTCGTTGATCTGTTCTACTGTTCTTTTGGTTTCCATTTTATTGATTTATCCTCTGGTCTTTATTATTTCTCTTCTCCTGCTGGGTTTAGGCTTTATTTGCTCTTCTTTCTCCAGCTCCTTTAGGTGTAGGGTTAGGTTGTGTACGTGAGACCTTTCTTGTTTCTTGAGAAAGGCTTGTATTGCTATATACTTTCCTCTTAGGATCACGTTTGCTGCATCCCAAAGATTTTGAACAGTTGTGTTTTCATTTTCATTTGTTTCCATGAAATTTTTTAATTCTTTTTTAGTTTCCTGGTTGACGCATTCATTCTTTAGTAGGATGCTCTTTAGCCTCCATGTATTTGAGTTCTTTCCGACTTTGCTCTTGTGATTGAGTTCGAGTTTCAAAAATTGTGGGTTGAAAATAGGCAGGGAATGATCACAGTCATTTGGTATCAGTTGAGATGTGATTTATGACCTAGGATGTGATCGATTCTGGAGAATGTTCCATGGGCACTAGAGAAGAATGTGTATTCTGTTGTTTTCGGAAGGAATGTTCTGAATATATCTGTGAAGGCCATATGGTCCAGTGTGTCATTTAAAGTCTTTATTTCCTTGTTGATCTTTTGCTTAGATGATATGTCCATTTCAGTGAGGGGGGTGTTAAAGTCCCCCACTATTATCGTATTGTTGTCAATGTGTTTCTTTGATTTTGTTATTAATTGGCTTATATAATTGGCTGCCTCCATGTTAGGGTATATGTATTTACAATTGTCAGATCTTCTTGTTGGATAGACCCTTTAAGTTTGATAGAGTGTCCTTCCTCATCCCTTATTATAGTCTTTGGTTTAAAATCTAATTTGTCTGGTATAATTATTGCCACCCCAGCTTTCTTTTGGTGTCCATTGGCATGGTAAATGGTTTTCCATCCCTTCACTTTCAATCTGGGGGTGTCTTTGTGTCTAAAATGAGTCTGTTGCAGACAGCATATTGATGGGTCTTGTTTTTTTATCCAATCTGATACACTGTGTCTTTCAATTGAGGCATTTAGCCCATTTTACATTCAGGGTAACTATTGAAAAATATAAATTTAGTGCCATTGTATTGCCTGTCAGGTGACTGTTACTGTATATTGTCTGTGTTCCTTTCTGGTCTATGTTACTTTTAGGCTCTCTCTTTGCTTAGAGGACCCCTTTCAATATTTCTTGTAGGGCTGGTTTCGTGTTTGCAAATTCCTTTAGTTTTTGTTTGTCCTGGAAGCGTTTTATCTCTCCTTCTATTTTCAATGACAGCCTAGCTGGATATAGTATTCTTAGCTGCATATATTCCTCATTTAGTGCTCTGAATATATCCTGCCAGTCCTTTCTGGCCTGCCAGGTCTCTGTGGATAGGTCTGTTGCCAATCTAATGTTTCTACCATTGTAGGTTACAGATCTCTTGTCCTGAGCTGCTTTCAGGATTTTCTCTTTGTCTCTGAGACTCGTAAGTTTTACTATTAGATGTCAGGGTGTTGACCTATTTTTATTGACTTTGAGGGGGATTCTCTGTGCCTCCTGGATTTTGATGTTTGTTTCCTTTCCCAAATTACGGAAATTCTCTGCTATAATTTGCTCCAATATACCTTCAGCCCCTCTCTCTCTTCTTCTTCTGGGTTCCCAATTATTCTATTATTGTTTCATCTTATGGTATCACTTATCTCTCGAATTCTGTCCTCATGATCCAGTAGTTGTTTATCTCTCTTTTTTTCAGCTTCTTTATTTTCCATCATTTGGTCTTCTATATCACTAATTCTCTCTTCTTCCTCATTTATCCTAGCAGTTAGAGCCTCCATTTTTTATTGCACCTCATTAATAGCCTTTTGATTTCGACTTGGTTAGAGTTTAGTTCTTTTAGTTCTCCAGAAAGCATTTCTCTAATATCTTCCATGCTTTTTTTCAAGGTCAGCTAGTATCTTTAAAATCATCATTCTGAACTCTAGCTCTGACATCTTACTAATGTCTGTATTGATTAGGTCCCTGGCAGTCAGTACTGTCTCTTGTTCTTTTTTTTCTTTCGTGGTGATTTTTTCCATCTTGTCATTTTGTCCAGAGGACAATAGACAATTGAGAGAACAGAATGCTAACAGGGTAACAACATCCCAAGAAAAATATACACTAAAGAAATCAGAAGAGACCTGAAACCAGGGGAAAAGAAAGGGAAAGAAAGAAAAAAGAAAAAAAAAAAGAAAAAGAAAAAAGATGAAAAAAAAAGAATATGAACCAATATGATCAGGCTGGTGCATAGATCAGGGCCACGCACTAGATTTTGGGCTTATTTTGGTCTGTTAGAAGAAAGTTCCTCCCAAAATTTTAAAGAAAGAAAAACTTAAATATGTACAAAAATAAGGGTAAATATGATGAAGCGATGGAATATGACTGTAAAGATGAAAACTATAAAAGTTTTATAAAAGGAATTAATAAGATAAGAAGTTAGTTGAAAAAAGAAAGAAGAGGATTAAAAAAAGTGGGGGAGAATCTGATCAGGCAGGAGACTAGAACAAAGCCATACACTAGAGATTTCGGGTATATTTTGGTCTGTTAGAAGAAACTGTATCCCAAAATTTTAAAGAGAGAACAACTTATATATATTCCAAAAATAAGGTTAACTACTAGGAAGGGATAGAATATGACTCTAAAAATGAAAAATAAAAAAGATTTTTTTTAAAAAGGGATTGATAAGATGTTGGTTGAAAAAGGGAAAAAGGAAAATTCAAAAAAAAAAAGAAAAAGAAAATTAAAAAAAATAACTTTGAAAGACTAAAGAATCATGGGGAAAAAAGCCATGAATTCTATGTGCAGTATGCCCCTAGCGCTGCAGTTCTGCAGTTCTCATTGATTAGTAAACTTGGTCTTGGCTGGCTGTTCTTGCTGATCTTCTCGGGGAGGGGCCTGTTGCCTTGGTTCCCAAGTGTCTTTGCTGGAGGTGGAATTGCCCCACCCTTGCCGGGTCCAGGCTAAATAATCTGCTCGGGTTTGCTCTTGGGAGCTTTTGTTCCCTTCAAGCTTTCCATACAGATTTGGAGGATGAGAGTGAAATTGGTGGCCTCTTAATCTCTGCCCCAAAGGAGCCAAGAAATCAGGGCCCCCGGAGAAAAGCAGTCAATCACTCCCATCTTCCTGGTCTCCACCCACACTCCATGCTCACCTGGCCTGTGACTGAGCGTTTCTCTCTCTGGCACATGACCCAATCTGGAGTCTCCAAACCCAGCAGATCCCTGGGGCGCGCTCCCATGCCACTCCTCCCGGGGGAGGAAGGGGAGTCTCCCCAGATCTGCCGCTTGTTGGGTCCCTGCTGGAAGAGCAGTGGCCCGTGGATCACGGTTTATGGCAACCCCGAGCTGAGAGTCCACTCCTCATCTCTGTTTCTGCAGCCAGCTTCCGTGCTCCGATACCTGGGAGCTCTGCCATACTCAGGCACCCCTGGTCTTTCTGTGGCCCCGAGGGTCCTGAGACCACACTGTCCCAGCGAGGGTCCACCCCCTGCTTAGCCACTGGAGCGACGTCACTCAGTGGAGCCGACTTCTAAAAGTTCTGATTTTGTGCTCTTCTGCTCTATCACTTGCCGGTAGCAGCTGACAGAGGCCCCCTTCCCTGCCATCTATCCTCCCGAATATCGCCTCAGATTCACTTTTCCACACGTCCTACCTTCCAGAACATGGTCACTTTTCTGTTCAGTGAGTTGCTGTTATTCTTTTCTTCGATCTCTTGTTGAGTTCGTAGGTGTTCAGAATGGTTTGATCCTTATCCAGCTGAATTCCTGGGACCAGAAGAAATTTAGGTCTTCTACTCTTCTGCCATCTTGCTCCTCTCCCTTCTAAGCCTCATGGTTTCATGGTGCCATTCTTGAGTCCAAGTCTGAGAGAATGGCACTAATTCAATACTGACAGAATAAATCTGCTCAAATGACAAGATTTATTTTGCATCGAAAGATATAAGATGAACATAGACAAATGTTACAGTTGAAAGACCCACTATTCATCTTCTGTTCCTCAGGGAGATGTAAACAAAGTAATATCAACAGGCAGTACTGAAGCTATATCTTAAGAATCCCAAATAAGACCCCCTGGTTTTGGTATCTTCCCCTGCCATGAGGGTTTTAAAATACCCAAGAACAACTTTTATTACCAGTAAATCGAGACTTAACAACTGGATTCAGTGTTCTAAATTCTTAATACCATATCTTCAGGCAGCTTTTCTTATATGCTCTTGAGTTATATGACCCAACAAGTTTCTAACTGTGTGCATTTAAAGTCTCCTTGTACATTGTTCCTTTCATGAACCATTACCATGTGCTAGCATCAACCAGAGTCCCTCCTCTTTTGTATGTTTGATACCTTTAACTCACATATCATTTAAATAAATAAATTCATGGTTAATAAATGCTGAAAACCATTATTTTATTTCCTATTTTATCAACACACAAATCCAGTGGCCAAATCATTTACTTAAAAGGGTTAAATTGGTCTTTGTGCCTTCTCTTCTGTATTTCATAGTTCTGCTGCCATTTTACAAATGTGTCTCATTTTTGTGTTGGCAACTGAATTGACTCACCAGTTGGAAAGAGCTTCAAGCTGCTTAAATACTATGTCTCCCAAATTTGGGGGATACCAAGTGTCCTCCCTGGTGTCTTCCTTACAGTCTTGCTTTGTAAAACCTATCATATTATTGTATGACAACAATGCACTAATAGTTTCTAAATGAGCTAGTTAATACATTATTCTTGTAAAATAACAAGACACCAACTCTTAAGAATGGGGGATGATACTGAGCCAGTCAGTGAGGCAAGTTTGAAAGGCATTAAGAAGGGAAAGGCATATTCCATTGTATATATATACCACATCTTCTTTATCCATTTATCTCTTGATGGACATCTTGGCTCTTTCTATAGTTTGGCTATTATTATGCAGCCATCAAAAGGAATGAAATCTTGCCATTTGCAATGATGTGGTTGGAACTGGAGGGTATTATGCTGAGTGAAATAAGTCAATCAGAGAAAGACATGTATCATATGATCTCACTGATATGAGGAATTCTTAATCTCAGGAAACAAACTGAGGGTTGCTGGAGTGGTGGGGGGTGGAAGGGATGGGGTGGCTGGGTGATAGACATTGGGGAGGGTATGTGCTATGGTGAGCACTGTGAATTGTGTAAGACTGTTGAATCACAGACGTGTACCTCTGAAATAAATAATACATTATATGTTAAAAAAAAAAGAAGAAGATAGTAAGAAGGGAAAAACGAAGGGGGGGGAATCGGAGAGGGAGATGAACCATGAGAGACTATGGACTCTGAGAAACAAACTGAGGGTTCTAGAGGGGAGGGGGTGAGGGGATGGGTTAGCCTGGTGATGGGTATTAAAGAGGGCATGTATTGAATGGAGCACTGGGTGTTATGTGCAAACAATGAATCATGGAACACTACATCAAAAACTAATGATGTAATGTATGGTGATGAACATAACATAATAAAATTTTAAAAAATGAAAAAAAAAGAAGGGAAGGGCAATAATTTTTCTTAGTTGAAAATGGGCCCCAAAAGATAAGTGTCTACACATATTTCTACTTGCACCAGTATTGCTTGAGCATGCCTGATGCTCTATACCCTTGAAAACACAGGTATTTCGAATCTTCAGCTACACTACCCACACTTTTTTCGTTGACCTAAATTCTTCTTTCTGTCTGTTCTTTATTCTACAACCCAAGTTCACCTGAATGTCAATAGGATGATCTTAAAATAAAACAAACTGGGTTATTTCAGTCCTTTATAGCCTATTAAGATACACTAAATATTATCAGAATTTTTTCTATTTAAATTTCAAAAGCTCAAAGTCTTGTTACCAAAATGACAAATAATGTGTGAGAAGAGTATTGAAGGAGAGCACACAGTCTGCCACTAATGAATACACCCCAGCCAGGGTGGTGATCAGGTCCCGTCTGGCAAAGAGCAGAAATACAGTCAAATAGTAACTTCTGGAGTGAAAAGAAGAGCTCTTGAGGTAAAGATTATTATGCACTAAAAATATCCCTCCTACAAGATGCTTCTTTCTTTTGCCCCTAGGAAGACGGGGAGAATCCACTAAACAAGAAGGGCAGTACCTGTAGACACAGGCTATTTATGAATGCCAATTATGCCCCAGAGCAGTTAATTTGATTTCTCTTATGCTTCACAAAGATTATAAGGTAAAGGAAGTGTCTTTTATTTCAGTTTCTTAAAAAGAGATCTTAGCTGATCACAGCTCATAGTTATAAACACAGGATTAAACCTAGGTGTTGCTTTGATGTTACTAAAGAAAATTGACATTTTACATATCACTTTGTTAGATTGATGTTAATTAAATCATGATGGTAATTTTCATGCCTTCTTATTTTCTTGATTCTTCCTTTAAAAGAAAAAAAAAAAAAAAAGAACATCATGAGTCAATTCATCCTTCTTCACTTCCCCAAAGGAAACAAATGATTTTTTAAAAACTTCAGTATTTAAATTAATAAGCAAGATTCACTTTATAAACAGGTTTTGTTGTTTGCTGACAACTTCTAACTTCACTCCAGGGTGATATTTTGGAATTTTAAAAACTCTTTTCTTCAAACTACTGATTTTCATGATCTTTAATAAGTTGAAAATCATAATTCAAAGGAAATAAAATGTATGAAAAAGAATGAATTTAGCGATGAAATTGATTTTTTTTTATCCACCTTTGTCCTTGAAAGTACATCTGGGCCATTATATGGTGATATTAATCAATACCCAGTTAGACCCCAAATCGGTTAAAGCAGGCTTTTATGCTTTCTTATGGAAAGAGCAGAGAAAGGTCCCATTTTTCATATATGACCCTACAACATTATGCTTTATAAGAAAGAGTCTTTCCCATTTTCCGCCTAAACAGCAATCTCTGCCTGCAGCTGTTCTATTTGAGTAACCTGATTAAAACTGAATGATAACTTTTTTCCAAGTCTTTACTGTATTTATGATTGCTACAATAAATGGCCACAATCTTCTTTCTCCAGATAGGATATTTTCCCTGAAGAAGCTCAACATCTTTTAACTCTTAGTTCTGAAGACTTTTCTTTTCTAGGCAGTTACTGGAGATTTTTTGATCAAAACATCTTTTATAACCAATGGCTCCCTTCATCATTAAATTAGCTAAATAAGTGGTATATAGCCCTATCCATCGAAAAGGATTGCATTAATGGATTTGAGAGGAATGACATAAATAAGTAGGGCACTGGGATCAAAATTGTTCCAGAAATACTTTTTTAAGACTTGTTCTCAGATATTTATTTAAGAGATAATGTCCCTGGAAAGAAATGTTGCCCTTGGATAATGTTTTCTTGCTTACAAGTAAATATTGAGGTAAAGCCAAGACATCTATTTTCTAAGGTAACAAAAAAAAAACAAAAAACAAAACCAACCCCCCCCAAAAAAAAACAAAAACAAAACAACACAAACTGTTACATCTTTAACAATGGGTGAAACAGGATTTCACTTTCTGAAGTATAAAGACAATTAAGGGAAAGAGCTACATTTAAACATACATCTCAGAGTTGCAACAGAATTTAAGGTCATCTAATCTACCCGGATATAACAATTATGTTTTATGTGTCCCTGACAGACTCAACACTAATTCTAGCATGAAGAGTTTGAACCATTCAAAAATTTCCTTCCCATCTACTAATCTATTTTTTTCAGCTTAAAATATTTCCACATATAAAGACTTGGCAAATTTTGTGCTCAGAATACTTTGCAAAGGATATTGCAAACAATTTACAAAATCCTGAAAAAATTGCCATAAAGTAAAAATTTAACAAAAGGCTTAAAAAATTCTTCAAAATAATTGTTGAAAATATAACTTGTACTAAATGTAAATTCGTGAGTGTCACGATCACAGGTGCCTAGAAACAGTTTTGCATTTTATCTTCATTGTTTATTTAGCATATTGTCTGCCAGCTTGTGGGCACTTAACACAACTTGGTGAAATTAACATCTCTTATGACAAAATAAAGTCATAAAGTAATTAGGGATAATTGGTAAAATAGGTAAAACAAAATCTTTAGGTACACAATATGCAGATGTGTGAAACTTAGTTATTTCTTAACAAATTCAAGGATGTCTTTAATACATTAGGGAAAACCTTGGTTTAACCAAAAGTGATTTTTATTTTTTAAGAAGTATAAGTATGACCCAATTAATAAAGGACTAATAGCCCTCTATTTTCTGATTTTTTTAGCATTTTTCTCTTTTAATGAGAACATATGCAAGATGGAGGGGAGAATAATGAAGATATCAGGCTCTCTTACTGCTGAACTAGAGACATTGTGAAATATATTGAGTGACAGAGAATATGTTGATACGCTGCAGCAAAACACATCCAGCTGCTGTCATGAGAGGACTGCTCCAAAGCTTTCAATGCCTATGCTTTTTCTGAAAACCCCTTTCCGTTATCTAGAACCTTGATTATCTTACTGTTTCCTATTGGCCTTTAACCTTGCCACATTCCCCTCTGTATCATGTCTGTCGAATTTAGATGATAAATCCAGAGCTAGGAACTTTTTCTCTGACATTGTAGTATTCAATGATCATATACATACTTTCATTCTCTAGACAAATATTTTTGTGGGGAAGTATTGTGAGCCACGCACTGTGTTAAGCCCTGCAATGTGATAACTAAAGATAGATATTACCCCTTCTCACCGGGTAATGATCTGTTGGGAGAGAATGGCAAGTGCAGCAACTACAATACAATGTGATACTTGTGTTAAATGTCATAGAAAGACTTCTAGAAAAGTAAAACCAGAGAATCTGGGAAAACAGAAAGCATCTAAGAAGAAAAACAATGTCTAATGTGAGGTCCAAAATGCATGTACTGTTTGCTCAGATGAATGCAGCGTTAAGTAGGAGTAGGTAAGAGAGTTTCTTAATGGAATTTTAAAGTTCTGTATAGCTAGAGTGTAGAGAGTAAATTAGGAATGACTAGAAATAATGCAGGAGAAATAAGCAATATACATATCATGAAATACTCTGTAGGCTGACTTTTTTCTGAGTACAATAGGGAGTCCTCACTAACTTGAGGAACAGAGAGTTGACTCACCAGACTTGGATCGTAGTAAAATCAGCCTGGATGCACTGCAGAAAATGGATTAAATGTAGAGTCAAAGGTAATAATTAGGAGTCTTTTGTAGCAATCCTAGTAAGAAATAAAGATGGTCTGACCTTAGAAAGATGGAAGAGGATTTTTTTTTAGCCGGTGGAATGGTAAGCTTATTCATTAGGAAAACCAAATAACCATTGTACAGTTTCCTGCAATAGGAAAAAGTAAGATAATTATGGATTTTTATGAAGCATTTATAGATGCCCTACTATTAGTTTGATGCATAGACAAAAATTTAATTTATCCTTCATAATTACCTTTCAATGTAGCTATTAGTTTTATCATTTGAAAAACTGCCTGAGGTTACACATCTAGTAAGTGATAAAGTCGGGATTCTAATCCAGGAGTGTCTGATTCCAAAGTTCACACTTTTCCCTATGCCTTGTAGCAACCCTTTATTCTTAATTTCACATTCAACAATTGCATAATATTAAGAATATGGAGAATTCTTAACTTCCCCCAAATAAATTTGTTCCACATTAATGACCAGACTAAAGATATATCAATTAATGGATAGATTAATCATAAAGTTCCAGGTTGAGAATATATTTGAGTTTATCTGATGCATGGGTCTCCTAACAAAATTCTTTCCAAGTGATGCCTCAGGCTATTTTTACTCCAAGTGTGGTCCATGCAACACCAACATGTGAGTCATATGCACTGCTTATCAAAGCAGGTTCCTGAGCCCCATGCTGAACTGAGGGCATGGTTCGGAATCTCTGGAGATGGAAGTGATTCTAATATTCTAACAAGGCTTCCAGGTGAATTTTTATGCTCAACAAATGTTGAGAAACCCTATCATAATACCTAGAAATATATATTTAGCCAAGTTTATCTGTACAGAAGAAACAGAATAGGAAAAAATAATTTTGTAAACAAACTTATAGTCATATATCACAATATGGGAAATTTTACTTTTTTTTGGCTATATTAAACATTTTATTTATTTATTTATTTATTTATTTAGTTAGTTAGTTAGTTATGTTAATCACCATACATTACATCATTAGTTTTTGATGTGGTGTTCCATGATTCATTGTTTGCGTATAACACCCAGTGTTCCATTCAATACGTGCCCTCTTTAATACCCATCACCAGGCTAACCCATCCCCCCACCACCCTCCCCTCTAGAACCCTCAGTTTGTTTCTCAGAGTCCATAGTCTCTCATGGTTCGTCTCCTCCTCCGATTCCCCCCCTTCATTCTTCCCCTCCTGCTATCTCATTTTTTTTTTTTAAACATATATTGTATTATTTGTTTCAGAGGTACAGGTCTGTGATTCAACAGTCTTGCACAATTCACAGCGCTCACCATAGCACATACCCTCCCCAACGTCTATCACCCAGCCACCCCATCCCTTCCACCCCCCACCACTCCAGCAACCCTCAGTTTGTTTCCTGAGATTAAGAATTTCTCATATCAGTGAGGTTATATAATACATGTTTTTCTCTGATTGACTTATTTCGCTCAGCGTAACACTCTCCAGTTCCATCCACATCCTTGCAAAAGGCAAGATTTCATTCCTTTTGATGGCTGCATAATATTGCATTGTATATATATACCACTTCTTCTTTATCCATTCATCTGTCGATGGACATCTTGGCTCTTTCCACAGTTTGGCTATTGTGGACATTGCTGCTATAAACATTGGGGTGCACGTACCACTTCAGATCCCTACATTTGTATCTTTAGGGTAAATACCCAGTAGTGCAATTGCTGGATCATATCATAGCTCTATTTTCAACTTTTTGAAGAATCTCCATACTGTTTTCCAGAGTGGCTGCACCAGCTTGCATTCCCACCAACAGTGTAGGAGGGTTCCCCTTTCTCCACATCCTCGCCAACATCTGTCATTTCCTGACTTGTTAATTTTAGCCATTCTGACTGGTGTGAGGTGGTATCTCATTGAGGTTTTGAGGGAAATTTTACTTTTCTGTTTAAAAGAGTTGGTAGGAAAAATATGAGACATTAATTAAGTTAAATGACAGTAAATTAAGGTTTGAGAAGCAAACATCTTTAGAACGCATTCCTACATTGAAAAGAAATGAAATGCTTTCTATATTGAAGCTTAGGAATAATTTAGCTTCTCACTGCAGATAATCTATTTGATTTATTTTCTTTTTGTTTTCCCATTAAAAGAGCTGTTCTGAAGATTACTAAGAAATGCTGATTTTGTTAGTGTATGAATGGGCTAAATGGATAAGAAACATTGCAAAAATAAAAGTAATATAATTAAGGATAAATAGATATTGAGAAGTTTAAAATATTTCCTAAGCAATCTCCTTCCCTTCCAGTATCCCATATGGGTATATAGATGTGACTGTTGTGATATATTTCTAATTTTAATATTTTAAAGTACTGAGGTTTATATCAATTTTGGCATGTTAGCTATCAGGTTTATTTTTTACATGATACGAGTTTCTAGGAAGGGAAGTCAACTTACATAGGAAATGTGCAGGTCTATGTGATTATCTTGTGTATCTATATTTGACCTGTTCAAGTCTTGTCACAGCCCAACTGAAAGAATGTACGAGATTCTTTAGCAAATGGTGGAGGTCTGTTTTTTCTTTCCATCGCAGATTTTTTTTCTCTTTACTTTCTATTTTTCTCTCAAAACCTTTTTGAAGAACCTACCTTCAAGATCTCCTTCAAAGGTTAATGAGTTTGCTAGACATTCAAGTAAAAAATAAAAGTTATCCATAGGGAGAAGTACATTTTCTGCCTTTCTGCATGTCCTTCTTGAAAATGGGAAGGAAGCAGAGTAACAAAGAGAATATATTCCGATGTCCGAGCCTCAGATATCCTACCCTATTTGAGCTCAGAGTATTTCAGGGTATGAACAGATACTATATGCTCCATGAAACAATAACATTTGAATCCGTAAAAAAAGGAAAGTTAGTTTTAGGGAACTCGGGTATTAATTTGAAGCTGAATCGCCTACCATATACCTTGGTGCTCTAAGGGCACTGCAGATTTGCAGTCAGGGCTACAACTTCTTTCAGAATGTATTTGACAGAAATTGCAGGAGGATGAGTTGAACACAGGGAACTCAGTCAGTTATTTATTTTACATTTAGAAATCAACCTAAGCAGACCAGCTTTAAAATATTTGTATCATAAATTATCTCAAGTGTCCTATAGTTCCTTCTTGTGGTGATGTTTTCCGAAGTCATTTGTTATTCAGAAATTTCACTGGTGCATTCTATTAGCAATAATTTATGTTTGCCAATGAAACCTGAAGGGACAACTTGACACCTTGACATTTAATGCTGTGGTGAGGTAAAGTAAATTGGTGGTTTCACATTGTCTGTGCAATACAATAATTTATGTGGCTTTTGCACATATTGAACAGTAACATTTGAATACATAAACAAAACTAAGAAGCAATAGTTTAAAGGAACTCAGTCAATAACATGTTTCTCCCTGAGTTATTACCTCGCAACTAAAAATACATATACATTGCCAGATCAATTTCCATAGGTAACTTAGTCTTTTCAAGTCTCTGGTTAAGCTGAGAGTAAACTCAGGGTGGATATGAAAGACCTGGGTTGACCCATTAAATAATAGTTCCAATGCATTTAATTGTAGATTCTGTTTTACAAAGGCTTTGCATCTAATTTGCATACAAAAGACTTGGGAGTCTTTTGAGTGACTGGTTAAAATATTTGATCAATTCCTCTATTAAAGAGTAATAATGAGAAAAGAATCATATTTCCATGTTTGAAGGATATTTCTCAGGTATGAATATCATACATAACACAAATAATATAAATGTCAATAATATACACTAAAAATATACATCAGTTTTATCTCTAAATTCATTAAAGACCATAACCTGTAAATATTATGATAAATTTACGTTAGCAGAGTTGTGGATCCTCAACTCCTACAACTGCAACACATGTGTTATTCCAACACTTTTTCTGCTTAACAACAACTCATTTTACTTGAAGCTTAAAAGGAAAAAAAAATTAACAAACTCACATTAATCTCTGAGAGACACAAATAGATTTTCTTCTTTTGCCTCTTTGAAAAAGCAAGAGTGACTTCTGTTGAATCAGGAATGAAACGTAGGTTCAAACCATTTTTTTAAGGGTTCATCTAGAGCTGTCAATTTTTTGAACGATTTCTCACATTAACCAGTCTCCTCACAGGAAAACTGCGTCCAAAAAGGTTAAGTTTTCCCTCTAAGTCTTTTTGAATATCTGAAAGTACACAGGTTTATTAGTTGCTATTTCCTTGTGAGACAATAATTCATTTAGTTTCATAAAAGAGAGTGAAACTACCAAAAAATAATTTAAATACATTGGCTCTTACAAGCTTGGTTTTGTAGAGATAGAAAATAGCAGCATCCTTCATTTTAAACTTGGCTACAGTCACTCCAGGGCTCTAACTGCAGCACGATCTTTTCGCTATTGAGCCTCAAGGACAAGCTGAGGTCACTGAATATCACTTACAATTCAGACGGTTTGAGATGCTGCTGAACAATGTGATACTGCACATTCTTCCAGCATCTTATTTTGTGAATCCTGATGTTGCAACTTTGGAAGCATATTAGTTGAAGATTTCATTCTTCACATTTTCTTTCAATCCATGCTACATCTAAATACCGAACACTCATGAGGGAATCTTCCCCCAAAATTCAGAGGCTTCAGAACACATTTCAAAGCCAACATCAGACAGGAAAGTAGAATGCAGAAAAGGCTGCCATTACCATATCATCACAACTGCTATTTAATCATCATAGGTTTTGAAGTCTAAGCACCAGATTTTTAACCTATTTTGGAAATTTTGCATAATTAGAGAAGGGAACACAGCAAAAAAAAACAAAAAACAAACAAACAAACAAAAACTTGGATTCCACAAACAAAAACTTGGATTCCACAAACAAATTGATAACTCTTCCTTAATGCAAAAATAAGTTATGGGTATCTCAGAAATAACACATTTTTCATTAAGAAGGGGTGGAAGAGAGACAGACACACCCACACACAGAAGGAGACACAGAGAGAGAGAGAGATGAAAGTAGATCATTTCATATGGGCAAGAGGATCTTTAGGGGGGAAAAAATTCTATACAGACCCTTGGGATTTAAATATACATACATTGATTTAAAAATATGCTCTCCATAGCACCATAGTAGCTTTAAAATGCCTCCTAAGGAATGTAAGTAATAAATTATTCTCAGAATTTATCAGGAGTTAACTGAAGCCATTCATATACATGTTTCTATTAAAAGCCCATACTATTGCTTACTGCCACTATTGTAAGAGATTTTATGTACACAAAGCTCCAAGAAGCAAAAAGTACTGTTTTCTCAAAAGTTTAAGTCAGAGACATTAATGATATTCTTTCTACTAAACACTAATATTCCAAAGAACTTTCAGAATATCTATAAATGCAAAAAAAAAAAAAATGAGAAGAGAGGTTGGAGTAAAGGGTGAGAATGTGTGTGTGTGTGTGTGTGTGTGTGTGTGTGTGTGTATAGAGAGAGAAGTAAAAGGAAGAAAGAGAAAAGTAAAAGTAAAAGAGAGGGAGGGAGAAAGGGAGTGTGTGTGTACTTCTTATTAAGGATGTTCAGTCAAGGTACTTTCTATAGAAAATATTTTACTGTATTGTTTTCTTCCATTGCACTCAATTGCCTTCAACAAGTATAATGAATTTTTCCATTCTAAAAGGCAGATGTAAAGGGCTGGGTGCAAAGGAAACATAAAGACTCTCTGGTCTTTTTTGCCAGCAAGTCCGAGAGTCACGATTGGTAACAATTACCATAATTAGAGCTACCCTTCCTTGAGCAGCCAGTAGGTACTGGGAGCTCATCTGGACCGTATATTCAGCCACTGTAATCTTCCCAACAGCTTTGCAAGAAAAGTGTTATCATTCCCATATTAGAAATGAGGAGACTAATCCTCAAAAAGGAAAAATAGCTTTTCCAGAGCACATGACAAATAAGTAAGAGTCAGGCTTTGAATTAAGGTACCGCCTCTGCCAGTCGATTTAATCCACACAGCAGTGGCAGGAGGAGAATTTGAATGTCCTGCATTACATTACCATGGAGTGTTTTTTTCTATTCCAACGTGCTGATCAATGGCACTGCCATTTGGAAAACATCAGGATGAGATTAGCAGTCATGATGTAAATGAAATTATCATGCTGTCTTCAGTCCACTACAAAATGCCATCTCTGTAGAGGTGGGATTCTCTGTTTACTTTCCCAGCACATGCAGTACTTATGTCTCTGCCTTTTGTTTTCCTTAAAATTCTTAAGATTTAGGCACAAGTCTGATATCTTAAAACTAATAGGTAGCTGATGAAGAAAAGGCCATAAGAAACAATGAAACCTATGTTGGAATAAAGAAAAACATCAGAATAATGCTAATAGTTATAGAAAGCCTACTTATTGGAGAAGGCAAAGTAGATATAGATAATATGATGCAAATTCTTTAGTGCAAAGGAGAGTGTAGTTTATATATACATGATATAAATGATTATTATTTATACAGAGATCCTCCTAGAGTTAAATTCTCAGACTGTGTTTATGATTGAAATTCTAAAAGAAAAAAACACTCTTAGAAGGTTTTTTTTTTATATACTACTGAATTACAAGAACCTATTTGTTATCTATCCCAGGCATATATAAAAGCATTGTTAATTAAGCTTTGGTGACTTTAAATGCTAACGAATGGAAAACTCCATTGTTCCTATTATTTATTAATAAAGAAAGTGTATGATGCTAATATTGTTGGTTACTGATTGTCTTCAAGTACCTAAATCAATGGATGGGGTCCATATGAACAATGATTATAAATTCAGAGCTGGTAAACAGGTAATATTTAATTTTGCATAAGCCTGCCAATTGTAATGCACTGTCGGTCTGTGTTTTCTCATTGCAAAAGCAAGATTATATATAGCTATATTGATGAAAATGGGAAGAGAAGAATTTGAGGGCAGTGGTTCATGGTCATAAAAGTTAGGGAATTAATAGCAATAGCTAGAGCCAAAACTGTAACAACTTCCCCTAGTGCATCAGGAAAATAAAACAATGCCTTTTCCAGTCAAGGGTTCCTACCATGTGAAGATAAATGGTTATAATAATATTCAGCACTTTTAACCAAAGACCACAAGGTATTTTACAAACCAGTATGTCATGGTCTCAAAATGGAATAAAAATATGGGTTCATGATAAGGTAAAAAACTTAAATAGAACAAGATGTTCTATTTTATAAAGTTATAACCCAGCTTCCAGAAGCCTATGGTCTCTAGAGCAGCTTCTTTATAACTGCATTTGAAATAGCGACATTTTTGTTAAATCACCATATTGCACAGAACATTGTGTAGCATACTTCATTTGGAAAGTTAATAAAGATATTAAGAAAATGGATGTGTAGTTGAATAAGAAGGATACAAAAGAGTATTTATTGCATGATTATATGATCTAATTTTTAAAAGAAATTACATCTATATGTGTGTATGCATATCCATAAATGCACATACATATGGTGTAGAAATTTATTCACAATATGTTAGCAATAGTTATCTCTGAGAAGTGGAATAACAGGTGAGTTATGAAAATATATTTTCACTCATCACATTTTTGTAATTACACATATTGCTTTGTAACAGAGAAATAATAAAAAGCAGAGAATATTTATAAGATGGTGGTATCTAAAACCATTTTAAAGAATTGTTTTACTTAGTGACCCATAACTAGTTATAAAGCCACAAGTCTGTTAGATCTTTTGGTGTCATTTGTATCAAATCTGTAGCGGTGTCATAAAATATACTAGTTAAAGACTTTTTAATGTTTTGAATGTGTCACTGATACTTTTATATATCAAATCTTATTTTTGATTAATTTGTCTTATAATTTTAGTGCTATGATTCTATAATTCTCATTGCATTTTCCATTTCTAAATGCCACCTACCTTTTCTGCAAGTTCATAAATTAAATCATAAGAATTCATTCATAGAGCATCTCTTATGTGGCAAATACATAGTAGATACATTACATGAATCATCCTACTAATTTCCATAAAAACTCTGTGAGTGATACATTACTGTTTCCATTTTGCAGATGAGGTAAACTTACAATAGAAGTTAAGATAGCAGCCCAAGGTCAAACACCTAGAAAATGTCAGTACAAGATTTAAAACCAGATCCATCTAAATCCAAAGTCAACACTTTCTACTACAACACTAAAAATCACTCTAAGAAGTTAGAGAGATAATCAATCCACATGAACTTTGAAAACTTATTCAGAAGCATTCATATATTAAAATGTACCACACAGTTAATTTCAAATCTTCTGAGATTTCTCCCTGACTCCATAGAACTTGAATTTTTAACCACCTTGCTGGCCACGTCATTAACAATGCAACCATTTGGCAGAACTCCATGACTAAAAGTGTCTCATGTTAATGCTTTTTAATATAGTTCAGACAATAAAAGCAATTCATGATTTACACATAAAAGAAAGTATTTTGTGTATAATTCCATAATATCTATTTATTTATCTACCTACCTACCTACCTATCTACCTATCCTTGCTAGAGGGATCATATACATGAGCTTTATAATCACAGTTTTACAGAAGGCTTACAGAGACAGCAATGCCTAACCAAAGGTTTACCTATCTATATGTTAGGCTGTCCAAGATATGTCTTGGATTCAGTCTAGTCAGAATCCTTCACAAGTTTCCAACCTGGCTTTCCAGCTTATTTATCCATTTACCACCTGCCTGAATTCTGCATTTCTGCTCAGATTTTCTGGGAACGTATTTGGATTTATGTCTTCTTTGGATACCATTTCCTTCCTCCTCCACCACCTTGCTCCACCAACTTCCTATGTTGCTACTCTTCTATGTTTTTAAATCATCCTTAGCTGATGCCTTATAATAAGAGGACTAGTACTACTCAATCTGCACCAGTGTAGGGTCCCAAGACTACCATGAGTCTCAGGTTCCAGTCTGGCTGAACTTGAATTTGAACCTGGGAAAGAAAAGCTTTATAGCAGATCTGAAGGACTGTTGGCATGGCTTTCAGGGATGACTGGGAAACTGTCCCTAGCACTAATGCCATAGCTCTGGGTCCAGGAAATTATCATGACCAGACTGTTTTAGTTTGTGGAGGATGAAAGTGTTAATTGAAGTCTTTGCTCTGGCCTGACTTTACTGAATCTCACTTTAGTTATATTCCATGTTGTATAGTTATGAAATTGATTAAGAACATGGGTCTTGATGTGGTAGTTCACAGATAATATCCATAGAAGCCTACCTGAACTTCTGTATGATGAGGCTTGGATGGGACAGTTGAGCTTCCTAAATACCTGAGATGATCCTTATTCATTCAAATATTAACATGCTCAACTGTGAACCCCACGATGAGGATTTCAGGGGTCCACAAGCATGCATCTTTGTGTCTGCTTTGAAAAATGCTGCTAACCTCTCTTCTGGGTATTCTGATTAGTATGAACACGTTTTTTTCTTTTTATTATGAAAATAATCTTGTATTTTACCCAAGTAATACTTATGTTAGTCTCTTCACTAAATTGAACTTATTCTTAACATTTATCAAAACTATATTCTACCATTGGGTGGGATTGACAAAGTCTTAGAGCCATTATTACAAAATTCTGTAGGGAAAGTGCTAGGATAATGAAGGGGAAGATGATGGCTCAGTGATGCCAAAATTGTCTACTGACCCTGAGGGTTGGAGGTGTTTAGGGCCTTGAGATGTATTAAAATAAGTAGAAATGTCATTTGCAAATATCTTCTCCCATTCCATGGGTTGACTCTTAGTTTTGTTGACTGTTTCCTTTGCTGTGCAGAAGCTTTTTATCTTGATGAACACCACATCAAAAACTAATGATGTACTATATGTTGGCTAACTGAACATAATAATAATTAAAAAAAAAAAAAAAGCAAGTAGAGTTTTTCAGTGGAGCACGAAGGCCATACCACAAACTCCTGGGAGCCTGACCCACTGATAGATTCAAAACTCTTTCAACTTTTAACAATTTAAACCAACAAGGAGAGCTGATGTAACATAGATGTGATTACAGGATGTGGCAGTTTATTCATAGTAATCTCTGAGTACCATGGAAAGAGGTTATAGGGGTTCATAGTGTCTTGGAGGAACATAGAGATTCAGGGGCAGTGAGATGAACAAACTAAGGCTCAGAAAAGGGAGATAACTTTCCCAGGATCAACAACTTGGTAATGGTATAGCCAGATTTAGAATCCTTGTTTCCTGACTTCCAGAGCAGTGGTATCTCTAATCTCCTATTCTTGTCTTGGCACTGCTATCCAAGGTAAAGATATGATTCTGGAGGGAAGGCACATTCCAATGTTTTGCTTCCCACCTTTCTTAATTTTTTCTTCCATCTGCATTCTATTCCTTCAGCTTCCCTGTCATTCCACTATATGCAATTCAGTTTCTCTGGACACAGAGGTTTATGTCTTAAAACTATTTATCACCCTTCCCTGACATCTGTCCTTATGGGTTTCCAGGATTTTGCTTGCTTTCCTTAACTTTTGGCCCAAAGAATTTAAAGAATACTGAATTATTTATGGCCCAGGTGCTAAACAGCCAAATGTTGGCTATAGCCCCGTTCGTGTGTGTGTGTGTGTGTGTGTGTGTGTGAATATATATTACACTCAATAACATTAGGGATTTATTGTGTTTGGAAATGTACAGTCACAGTGTGTTTACCTGGAAGTAGGGCTTATTAAAAAGCTGTGGGTCAGGGCGCCTGGGTGGCTCAGTCGTTAAGCGTCTGCCTTCGGCTCAGGTCATGATCCCAGGGTCCTGGGATCGAGCCCCGCATTGGGCTCCCTGCTCAGCGGAGAGTCTGCTTCTCCCTCTCCCTCTGCCCCTGCTTGTGTTCCCTCTCTCACTGTGTCTTTCTCTTTCAAATAAATAAATAAAATCTTAAAAAAAAAAAGGTGTGGTCTATTAATTTCAAGTACTGTTGATTGTGTTCATACACAGAGGACATGTTCTTGTGCAATGTGTAATCGTGCTCATTACAGACAATGGAAGTACTAAGTACATCCATCATTGTTGGCTTAGACAGTTGCAACTTTGAACAACAGTATAAGTAAATAGAAGATGTCATAGGCTGTTCATTAGTGGGCTCAGAGATAACAACTTTGCTTGACTTCTTCTGAAGCTGCTTATCTTATCCGCATTGCCAACATTGTTACACGGGCATATAATGTTTTTGGCTGTTTGACATATCCCTAGAAGGTAAGGGTCATAATATAGTTGGTAGATTGACTATAGTATACTAAAAGTCATAGAAACAAGAAGTTTTAGTTTCTGACAATTTTTCTGGTGTAGAAAAATTATAGCTACTATGTGGCTAGGACCTGGCAGAGACTATAACAACATGACTAAAATTTGGGTTGTTCATTAATATAAACTTTAACCTTACATACCAGCAGATCAGGGGATACATTTCATAAGACACAAATCATAGTATCAAGCCCCCAAATACAACATTCAATTGTCCCTCCTTGCGTAATAAAATTCCCAAAGTAGCATGAGGAAAAAACCAAATTTGTGCTCCACGCAGAAGTTTCTGCCTAGTGATATCAGTGAGGGCTGAAATCTAGTTAGTAAAACCGTTTTCTAGACCTGGTATTGCACAGTCAGAGGAAGGAACACTACGTTACACACCCACAAGAAGGGTGTGTCGTTTTTCAATTCATTCCTCTGGACTTGCTTCAGTAATTCACACAAAGGAACAATATCGGCTTGCAGTGTCTTTGATAAGTTGAGCTTTTAGACATAGTCAATATATTTCTTCAACTATCACTTTAGTTCTTCTTTCTCATATGCAGATGTCAGAAGAGTTTATATGCCCATTTTATATCACTCTAGTAACATGATCACAAGTTATTATTTTACAATATGTTATATCAACTTTGAACTTGTCTCAATATTTTTTTTTAAATCTCAATATGTTTTGTCTTGAATATATCCCACTCTCCTTGACTTATTTCACTTAGCATAATACCCTCCTGTTCCATCCATATCAATGCAAATGGCAGATATTCACCCTTTCTGATGGCTGAGTAATATTCCATTGTATATATGAAACACATCTCATATGTGGAATATAAGGAATAGCACAGAGGACCATAGGGGAATGGAGGAAAAACTGAATAGGAAGAAATCATAGAGGGAAACAAACTATGAGAGACTCTGGACTCCAGGAAACAAACTGAGGGCTGCAGGAGGGATGGGGTGGGGGTGGGAGAACTGGGTGATGGGCATTAATGAGGGCACGTGATGGGATGAGCACTGGGTATCATATGCAACTAATGAATCATTGAATACTACATCAAAAACTAAAGATGTACTATATGTTGGATAATTGAACTTAATATAAAAAAAAATATATCCCACTCCCCAGATAATCCCAATCCTACCATATTTTTGAAATAATTATTTAAAAAAACAAAACTACAAAGACTAATGTAACAAATATCTGTGTACGCACCTCTTCAAGGAAACAAATAAAAAAGGCTATTATTTTGATGTATTTATTTTCAACATATTTTTTTCAGAAATTGAAGTTGAAATACCTTTTACCTACCAAGTTCCATTCCTCTCTATCCCCAGTCAAAATGACCATGATTGGATCTGTAGCTCATCCCTATTTATATATTCTTATTACTTGTATAAATGGCTTTATATTTACAAAAGTCATGTGCTGGCAAATTTCACATATGCAATTTCCTGTAACTTCTTTATTCTCCACTTTTTGAGATTGATTGGATCTAATCCATTTAAGTGATATATCCCAAATATAGTATACAAATATGCTGTAGTATTTTTTCACCTTTCCTTTTATTATCCATCCTTCCATGTCTCACATATTTCAAATAATGATTCAGTGAATGTCTTTGTACCTATCTCTACCTCACTTGTGTTAAAATTTCCTTAGAAATGAGATTTCTGAGTTACATTGCATGTATACAGTGAATTTTTTGGTATATATTTAGTTGCTCTTTAAATAAATTGTTCTATCCTCCCTAGGGAGGAGAGAGCAAGAGAGATGGCAATGTAAGAAGGACTCAGCATCTTCAAAGATGGAAGAAAAAGACCATGAGCCAGGGAATGTGATTGCCATAGCGGTAAAAAAGGGCAAGAAATTTCCTCCTAAAGCCTCCACACACACACACACAAAAAATGCAGCCCTGCGGACAATTTGATTTTAGCTGAGTGAAACTCATTTTGTACTTCTGAGCAACTGAACTGTAAGATAGTAAGTTTGTGTTGTTATAATTAAGCCACTCTGTTCGTGGTCACCTGTTACAGCAGCGGTAGGAAACTGATACATACCCCTTCTCTGAGTATCCCACTAATACAGCCACCCCCTGTCCTTGACAGATTTATTCAACCAATATTTTATTGTTGCAGTTTCTGTGTGTCAAATGCCGTTTTTGCTCCTGTAGATACACCTAGTGAACAAAATAAACAGAAATCTCTTCCTTCATTTTGCTTACAATCTAAAAAAAAAAAAAATAAATAAAGTTCTAATTTACACTTCCACCAGATTTGTATGGAGTGTCTGCTTCCCTACCTCCTTTGTCAATTGATATGGTCAGACTTTTGAACATTTCCTGACTGATGAATGTGAAAGGATATCTGATTATTATTTGGAGTTGTTTTGTACTGATTACTGGGGAGATTGAGAATATATATTTCTTGGACATTTGGGTTTCCCCTTTTTTGGGGGGAGGGAGGAACATTTCTTCTTTGAGTTGTTTATGTCCATTCATATTTCTTTCTTTGCTTTATGATTTGCCTTTTCTCTATATGAAGCATTTATGTACCATGCTTACTAAAATTTTACATAAGTTGTATGTATCTTTTCCCAGTCTGATTATTATACCTTTTGTAATGAAGATTTTAATTTTGATAGTTTCATTATTCTTTAATTATTTCTAAATATGTGTCTTTCATATTCTTCTCTCTGTATAAGCCAAAAAGACATTCGTCTATATTTTATCCTATCATTTTGTAATGTTTTGATTTTTTACATTTATATCTTTAATACATTTATATTTTTCTGCTTCCATTTGGGAAGGTGATTGTCTTAGCATTTTCTTTCCTCAACTGTAAAGACTTTGCATCTTGCATTGACTCCATACATGAGTCAGTTCCTGCTATCCAAATTATATATATTTTCTTACATTAGCACCAGCTGTTCATTACAATGAAATTTAATTTATAGCTACTTTTAAGACTTGTCTTTGAGGTTTTCTCACCCAGGAAAACTTCTACACCTGAATCAGGTTTATACTACACCATTATTGAGTATTTATAACCACCAATTTCACTCTATTATTTGGTGCTTATTAATAATGTGTCTTTTAAATTTTGTCTTTTGTGTATAAAATATGCTTTAAGGCTGATGTATATTAAATGACAAGGAGCCAAGTGCATTAAATAAAAATTTGTGAAACAAAAACAAACAAACAAAAAATTCCTATGTGGTGTATCTTTCTGTCTCTTTGAAAAAAAATATAGTATATTCAAATACTATTCATAGGAAACTATATATCACTTAAAATAAATGGGTTAGATCTTATCAACCTTGAACCTCTAGTATACCATAAGGCAAGAGTATATTACCAAAGTTTCCAGAGAAGTACCACACCTTGGGCACATGAAATATATCTCAAAATGCTTTCTAATACAATGTGAACATTTCCTCTTTTTATAATTAACTTACATCAAAGGCTTACATTAATTTAAAATTCAAATTTCTTAGCTCATCACTGAAGGCTCTTCAAGATCTAGCTCCCTCTACTACCCTTAGAAGTCCTCACTCTAACTTGTATCCAATAAATCAACTTTTCAAAAGAAATTTTAAGGTTGATTTTTGTCTCTAGGCCTGTTCACCTCCTGCCTCATCTCAGTAACAGACCCACTTCTCAAAGTTTCTTCACCAGGTGAAGTCTTAAGTCTTTTTTACACTGAAGTTCTGATGCTCTTCTCTCCAGAAAACCATGCATGGCCTCTGTCTGTTTGCTTACTCTTACCCTGTTAATCAATCCTGTATCTGTTATTTTGTCTTTTAAAAAACATGTTTGATGTGATTTTTAAAGGCAGAGAACATACATGTGGATTTGTTAATCTCTATATGTTCAGCACTAAGAATGCTTTTAAGGTAATAGTAATATAGTCAATATTTGTTAGTCATTTATCAGAATTGTAGGCACATCGGGAAATATAAAGATGTATAAGACATTATGAATCTGTTTATAGTCTGATTATGACCACAGATATCCTTATATAAAATTAGTTAGCAATCAAAACAAGTGTAATTATAAACATTATCCACCAAAACAATTATAATTAAAATTATTCTATAATATATATATATATATATATATATGTTAAGGATAGCATATTTTACGAGTAATCTATAGTGAAGAAAATGCAAGCAAAACAAAAACAGATTTTAATAGATACTACTGCTAATAATTATTGGCCTCATTATATATATGTGTATATATATATATATATACTTTCAATTTGTATGTGTGTTCATATGCATACGTATGCGTGTATATATGTATGTATGTATGTGTGCATATATACATATGTGTACATAATAAAGAGAAGCAGAGAAAGACACAGAGAAGGAATTTTGAACATCTCTTTCTACATAAATTAATGACCACAAGCCAATTTTGAATATTTTCTAATTTATATAACCAATCCCATATTAATAAATACTTTCAGTATTTGCCAGTCTTTTCTATTATTATCAAATAATAATAAAAACCTTTTTAAACGTTACCAAATATTTAAAACTATATTTCTAACCATGAATTTGCTGAGTCACATATTATGAATGTTTTTGAGATACTTGACACATATTGCCAAATTGTTTTCCAGAAATTTTGTAAGAATTCACACTCAGGGTGTACCTGGCTGCCTCAGTTAGTAGAGCATGTAACTCTTGATTTTGGGGCTGTAATTTCCAGCCCCATACTGGGTGTAGAGATTATTTAAAAATAAAATCTTTAAAAAAAAACACAAGTATTCACACTCAATTCACAAGACAGTGTACTGAAATGGTCTCACCATTGCTGGATATGAGAAAATAAATTCCTGAAGATTAAAGATTAAATAAAATGAAAATAACCATAGATCTTTAATCCATTGGGGATTTATTTGGGTGTAAAATACGATGTAAGGATGTGTGTTTGTGTGTGTGTGTGTGTGTGTGTGTGTGTGTGTGTGTGTGTTGTTAGCTAATTATTCTGCCATTTATTGATTAATCCACTTGGTCATCCCACAGGTTTAAAATGTGGATTTAAGATTCATTAACTAAGTAATTATATCTAATTCTCTTTGCTTCTGACCTTTCATTATTCTTGCACTGACTTATCCATATTCTTTGTTGCTGTTACTGAACTGTTGTACTAATGGTATGTCTATTAACTTTTTAATGATTGTGAGAGAAAGCTCCTCCCATGTTTGCTATTTCTATTCTAAGTGTTTGAGTATCCAAATGATATTTAGACTTCTTTAATCAAGCTTCCTATGCCTTCCCAAAGTTAAGCTTTGGGTAAGAATGATCTTATATGTGAATATTAATTTGGGAAATGTTGTTCTTTAAGTTTTTCTGTTGAAGAACAAAGTTTGTTTCTTCATTTTCATCTTTCCTTTAAATTCCGTAGAAAATGTATGTAGTTTATCTCACAAAGGTCTGGAAAATTTATTGTAGTTCATTGTTTAGAACTTTTTTCCTTGGGGCACCTGGGTGGCTCAGTTGGTTAAGCATCAGACTCTTGATTTTGGCTGAAGTCATGATCTTAGCATCATGAGATGGAACCCCTCTCTCTCTCTCCCTCTGCCCCGCCCCCTCTGCTCTTTCTCTCTAAAATAAAAAAATAAATCTTTAAAAAAATAAAAAACAGACATTTTTTCTTGTTCTATATATGGCTCTTTATTATCAATTTTATTTTAACTTTTGATCATTCGTATATAGGGAAATTTTATTTCTCTATTATTTTCAATCCAGCTTGCAGATATACAGATTAGTTTTATACATCAGTTTTTAGTTAATTCTTTTGGGTTTCCAAAGTAGAAAATCACATCAGCAGCAACTAATATTTACTTTTCCTCTTTTAATTATAAATTTATGTTTTTTTCTGTTTTTTTCCTGAATAATTCTATTAGAACTTCCAGAAGGATGTTAAAAAATAATTGTCACATGGCCAACTTGTCTTCCCCAAAGTTTAATGGAAATATCTCCAAAGCCCAGCCATTGATACAAGGCTTACTTCAGCCTAGAGAAGAACACATTATGTTAAAGAAAGTACACAAGTGATTTCATCATTTCATTGCTGTTTTTGTTATTTCCCTTAAATTATTTCAGCTTTGTTTCTGATTTAATTTGCTTCTAGTGTTTGATCAGTAAGTATATTAGCAACTTTTACTTTGTAATGTGTATTTTTTACCCTTTTATTCCTAGTTAACTAAGATTTTTAAAATTAGGAATACATGTTGACTATTGTTTTGGGGCATCTACCAGTTTGACCATATAGTTTTTCTCCCTTGACCTACTGATATGATGCATTTTGTTAATAGATATCCTAATATTAAACTATCCTTTTTATTTTTATTGATTAATTTTATATACATCTAATTTTTTTTTTCTTTTCTGGGCTGTGTCTGTGGTGGACTTGAAGACCAGTTTTGCCCAAACATGGGGTTGGAGGACGTGGGCTGATGCAGACTGCGGGAAGAGGACTATATGCTTCTAATTCAATTAAGTTTTTAATACATGTTTATATATGAAATTAGTTGATAAATTAATTTTCTTTTTTTGTGAGGTATATTTCAGCTTCTAATATCAATTTCTATAGGTGCGATCAGAGAAGTGAAACTGTAAAATGAGAACAATTTTTAAAATTGATTGTTTTAATATGTTGCTTGAAATTTACCAGCAGAAAAGAGACCATTGCTGCATGGGGAACCAATTTTGTAATATAGAGTGTTTATAAAATAGTCTCACCTGAAGTGTGAGATGCCTCAGTTCATTTGAAAATATGTTTTTTGTGTTTACTCTTTTTATAAAAATGAAAAAAATAAAATCATTCTTCCAACTACATTTAAGAAAAAGAAAGGGTTGAGTCTGTGAATACAAAATGAAATTTCATAAGTAAAAATGAAAGAAAATAATAAAGCATGTGTCTTCCTCAATGTCACACTTAATTGCACATTTAGAGAAACATATATTTCTGAGTATATGGGGTTGTAAAAGCCCATTCACTTATGTGCATACAAATCATAAAGACTGCATATTATCTGAGCTTGTGATAATGAGCTATACAAAATACTTCAGTTGAAGTTTTTCATAGCCACATATTTGTTAATTCCTTCATTAAAACTATGAAGTGCCCCTTTTTTCATGAAAATATTACAAATTAAGCATATATTTTAGTACTAAATTGTGAAAATAAGTTTATAGAGATAGTAAATTTATTTGTTAATGTTTTGTTTTCTCTAGGATATGCATTAGCTTTTACTTTTCATTGCCCAAAGACTGTGTATCTGATGTAAGAACAGTACAAAAGGTTGAGGGACCCCCCTGGCCATGTCAGCTGCGGATATTGTAAATCAGATGGAAGGACAATGATTTTAATCTAGGAAACAAAGAAAAAGTTTGGTAACTACAAAGGCAATAATAGGTCTGGAAGGATTTAACAGATATAGGAGAAAGTGATGATTGACGTTGAGAATGACAAAAGATGTAGCAAAATGCACATAGATCAAACAGGGAAGTCAGGATTTATTTCCATTACTGTTGAATGTCTGCCCTCACCTCACACTTATTCCCTGCAAGGCTTGGCAGGACAGGCTTTCAAAAGAATCATCCAAACCCATACAATCAATAGTTTTTATTAATAACACATTGAATTTATATAGTTCCTTTCTTCAAATTCAAGTTAAGAAGATCTAGTTTTCAGCAAACTGTTATGGATCACATGTAGTTTCAGATCAGAAGTCTCTTCTGATCCCACCTAACATTTCTCACATTTGTTTTCAGTGTTGGAATGACAATATCAGCAAAGCAAAGCTAGAAACCACATTTTTTTAAGTGGGGATGTATTTAATGACAATAATCTGTCATAAAATAACAATAAGCAATTAATAAAGGCTGGACAAATTTGAGGAGAAAGAGGTAGTCAGGGAAAATTCATGGAATACATATTTAGCCCCAAAAAATGTGACAAGAGGAGGAAAAGACATAAAAGGAAGCTGATTACAATTCAGCTAAATCTTTCTTTGTGTCAAAAAAATGTGCTAGGGGGGTGCCTGGGTTGGCTCAGTTGTTAAGCGTCTGTCTTTGGCTCGGGTCATGATCCCAGAGTCCTGGGATCGAGCCCCACATCGAGCTCCCTGCTCGGCCGGAAGCCTGCTTCTCCATCTCTCACTCCCCCTGCTTGTGTTCCTGCTCTTGCTGTATCTCTCTCGGTCAAATAAATAAATAAAATCTTTAAAAAAAAATGTGCTAGGAAATTTCATCTGCATTACATCTTTTAATGCTCAAAACAACCGTGTAATATATATAGTATTATTTCTATTTTATATGTGAAAAAATTGGAGGCTCAGATAACAAAAGTAATTCACATGGTCACTCTGTTAGCAAACTTCAGAGTTTAGATCAATCAATCCCATTCCATTTTGTAGCTACAAATGACAGGCTGTGCTCATATTGGGCATAGATTTTTTTTATTTTTAAATTAGTGATCAACATTTTAAAAATATGGAGTTTAAACATTTTCTTAAAATCAGATATTGTTCAGTATTGGGCTGACCTGCAGAATCTAGGTAGCAGTAACCCCAATAAAAAAAAAAAAAAAATGTCCTTCTTGTTGGCCAAGTTCTCATCGCTGGGCAAGCATATGTACCTACAGCTCCTTGAAACAATTTATATCTTTATATTACACTCTGATCCCTGAGGTATAGACCTCTGCTAAAAAGAAAAGAGACTAGAAAACATGCAAGAAAAAGAGAAAAATGGGAGAAAAGTCACATGATGTCACACAATCACAAACACAAACATGATATGTAAAGAAGACTATAAATGAAATCAAGGGAAGACAGAAGAAGATAAAAGATTGCAAAAGAACAAATAGATTAAAAAGGATCCTGAATGTATTGGATTGATACAGAAGATTAAAAACAATGTATGTTTGGGGAGCCTGGGTCCCTCAGTTAGGGAGCCTTCAGCTCAGGTCATGATCCCGGGGTCCTGGGATCGAGCCCCTCTTTGAGCTCCCTGCAGGAAGCCTGCTTCTCCTTCTCCCCGCTCGTGCTCTCTCTATCTCTGTCTCTCCCTCTCAAATAAATAAAATCTTAAAAAAAAAAGTATGTTTAAAATTTATTTTCTGATTACTCTTCTTTAATTGAAATGTCCTCCAACAGTTATAGTAAACATGTTTTATTTTAGATCAGCATGTCAGAAAATCATTCCGGAATAATTAACACATAATTATTAGATGGGGGAAGCACATACACAATTCTCTAAAGGCTGAAAATCTTGTGCACAATGGCAGGTTCATTGTTGAACATCCTTTTTGTTAAGTGTTCTGCATAACTATGCGCACAGAGAACATACATGATCATATCTAAAGTTAGCTAATATGTTTTTAGGTATTTGGGAGGGCATTATTTTGTTTCTTCATAATACATGCAGAAGCTCAGAGGACTGATAAAGATACACTGACTATATAGGGCAATTATTTGAAGAAATGGAATTGAGAATTTTTCTTGCCATGTTAATTATAAAACCATATTTACATCACCAATTTATATTCCTTATCTATACATCTTTCAGAAATTATATAATCTATTATACACTACTTCGAGCCTCTTGATTCTTCTTTTTGAATAGGTCTTTTGTTGTTAAAATACAACATAAAGTGATGTGACATCTTTATAATTTTCTACTAAATTTGATTATTGGAGATTGAAAATACACATAATTCAGATTTCCAAGTATGTTTTTATTTTGTTTGTTGGTTTGGTATAGTTTGGTTTGGTTTGGTTTGAAAGAGTAGTGGTTAAATGGAAACTCAGGAATGAAGCTGCCTGGATTCAAATCCAGTTTCTGCCATTTACTAATTGTGGGACTTAAGGCAAGTTACTTTCACTTTCTTCACCTCTGTTTATGAATCTTATAAATAAGAATAATCATAATACCTCTTTCCTAGAGTTTTGAGAGAATTAAATGAGAAAATGCACATAAGATACTGAGCAAAAATGTTTGATACATGCTAAATACATAGTAAATATTAGTTATTATTGTATTCACTATAATTGTAATTATTGCATTAATTAAACTACCCTCACTACTGGAAAATTTCCATATTACCTCAGGGGCTATCTCTAATAGAAGGGAGAACTCCAGGGAATAGATTAATTTAATTAAACCTGGAAAAAAATGAGATTACTCAGAGGATGGCTTCTTTCAATTCTAGGTCACCTGAACACACCAGGGCTAGAACTATAGCAAACAGATTAATTGCATTTTCTTCTATATGAACTCCGTGGGTTTACTTTTCACAATGTTTCAGTGATTGAAATAGGTCCCACCAACAACTTAATTCAGGAATTGTTTTGCTCTTGAAAAGTGCCAGAATAGCATCAATGCCTTATTTTTGATACTTTCAAATTTAAGGAATACTAGGCTTCCCCTTCGGGGAAGATTTGACATAATTTTTCAGAAGGCATTATTCAATAAGTAATTCTGATCCTAATTTTCAATTGACATGTGTGTAATTCAGCCAACAAAAACCGAGGGCCAGCAAAGTACAAAGGGAGTACGAAGCATTCTGCTGTGAGAGAATCGGTGAGAAAGGAGTTCAGACAGAACGACCCCATTTGCTCACAAGAACAGCCTACCTTTTCTTCCTCATCTTGTACCACCCCACTCCTTCACTGTGCTCTAGTTACATCGGCTTCTCAGGCCTTTTGTGTTAATCTTTTTTTTTTTTTCCTTCCTGATTGCTCCTTCCTATACTTGTCATATGACTAGATTTTTGCCATTTGAAGGAGAAACTGATAAAATAAATATTAATCCGTACTCTGGTAAGGCATTTTCAGACTACTCTGAAGAAGCTACATACTCCCAGGTGCTCTCTGTCATATCTTCCTTCCTTAACATATCGTTTCCATTATTAGAAAATCTGTAACTACAGGTCTTGTTAATTTATTATTTATTTGTTTACAATATATCTATATTACTATCTCCGAAGCTTCATGAGGACAAGCGTTCTTTTCGCCTATTCACCGCTATATCTGCAGCACAAAAAACATTTGCTGGGACTAACGATAGAAGCCCTGAAAGTAGTTGTTCCAAAGACTGGCTAACCCATCCATCAGTTTCCACTTCTCTATGATATGAATAGCAGGAATAAGGGTCTGTTTAATTGTGCTGCTTAGGATGAAGTAATCCCTTCATGAATAAATAAGCTACTTTTAAAGATGATATTCTCATGCTGAATTCAATAATAGAGAGAAATTCCAAGAAGGGGATGCAATCAGTTACGTGCAGAATGGATTTTGAGAAGACAACAAACTGTGTGGACTTTGACTGTCTGGCAAAACTGCATGATGGGCTTTGGTACTTATCTTTTAAAAGCTTGAAAAAGCATGTGGATAAGCAGGCAGGAGCTGTTGAAAGCCATTTTAGGCAGGAAGAATGAACAAAGATAAAGAGGTGAGCACGAGCTTTGTGTATGGTGGTCAAATAAAAATACTTTTCAAACAGGACCAGAGAATTTGAGTTTGGGCAGTGACTGGACAAATTTGGGTAGATAGGGCACAACACATAACCTCAACCTTGAAAGCCAGGTAGAATAGTCTGGAAGTGATGTAATCATTACAAATCTCCCTTTCTATATGACTTCTCCCACTCTGTACAGATCTTTACCTTAAAGTCTGTCCAACTATATGACGTTCTCAAACATAAGAACTGTGCTTTTGTTCATCGTTGTATTCCAACATCTAGCACAGTTGTTGACACCTACTAATCAACAAAAATGTTTGAAAAAATTATAAGCCATGAGAAACCTCTGAATACTTTTGAATATTAAAATCAGAAGGTAACAGTTGTGTTTTAGAAACATGAAACTCAAAGAGGTATTTCAAAGAGGAAATTTAAAAAGCTAGTGCCAAAAATTTGGGATTGATGCACTGTGGGTCTGGATATCAGTAGTGGCAAGGAGGGATTGAGTGAAAGGAAAATTATGAAAAGTTCCTGTAAATAAAGACTCCTTATAGCTTATCAACTGATTGGATATACATAATGAAGAATAAAAATAAACTGAGTGAAAGATAATCCTAATATTTTGTTTTTTGGGAAATGTATATATCTTTATACATATGCATATATATAGTTAAAAGGATCTTTGTCATTTTGTGAGCCTAGATGGGTACACAGTCCACAGATTTAAGATTTGAATCTTGGCTCTGCTAAGAGATAGGTATATTTCAGGATCATCTGTGGAAGGGTTAACATTATGGATGGATTATCTCAGTATCAACTTGTGGTTCTTTTGCTCTACAGTGTTTACCTTAGATATGGAAGTGAAGATATTTTACTTGACTTCAACCAAAATAAAGCACTGATCTTTATTATTTTAATATGTTACTTATTTATTTATTTATTAGAGAGAGAGAGAAGGCATGAGTGGGGGAGGGCAGAAGGAGAGGGAGAGAATCTCGAGCAGACTCTGCACACCGTGTAACCCAATGCGGAGCTTGATCTCATGACCCTGAGATCATGACCTGAACCAAAATCAAGAGCTGGACCCTTATCCAACTGAGCCACCCAGCTGCCCCAGCACTAAACTTTATTTTGCAGCAAACTTCACTGAGGATTTCAAAAGATGAAACAGATTTCATGTTGTAGCAGTTAAAAGGTCAAAAATTGAACCTCAGATATTCTTGGTGCTTTTCCCCCTAAACTTAGGGCTTTTACACATACTCCACTGCCCCTCTCCCCTTTCTCTTTTCTCTTTCTCTCCAGTCATTTGCTATTCACAAGAAACTAATTAAAAAGTTTCCACTTTCACTACATAAACAGTTTATCTTCATTCCTATCTGTCCCACAAAATCAACTTGGCAACTAGTTTAAAAGTCTAAAGTTTCACACTCTGATGGTGTGGCAGACACAGAAATGTACCACTTAGATTCTCCCTCAGAAAAAGGCTAGCTTTCTAGTTATCATGAGTGTGGTTAACTCACAGCATTTAGTTTTTAATGTCTTCAGGGTCCCCCAGCATTCAAGCTGAGATCTCATCCTCTTAGGAAGCCAAGAACTTAGCAAGATGATTGGTGGTACATACAAAAAGCTAGCCACTTTCAAGTAAGGCAGGATACCTTTAATAGACAACGTTTGCTTTGGAGTTCGCCATTCGGCTGGTAAAGATTTGTCAAAAGCGTGGCATGGTCTAACAGCTCACCCTGCCCTTTCCTGCTTCACACTTTTTTTTTTTTTAAGCTGCTATTTCCCCCAAATCATTTTGCACTTCTAACTTCATCTTAATATCTTATTCCCCACAATCAACCTTTGATAGTTGGTGTCAAGAGTACACTGAGAGGCTGGGGCTATGACGGAGTTTTGCCGGAACTGCCTAATCACCATCCAGCTGGTAGTGAGGAACCTGTGCCTGGGAATGAGTAATGTGTAGAGAGGCCCTCAACATGGTGGCAGTTCATTTTTTTTAATTATTATCCATGATGAAATGTGATGGTGTGTGAGTAAAAGTGAATACAATGTCATGATTACAGCATTTGAAAAAATATCATTGGAGGGAGAAGTATAAATATAAGGATAACAGAATTGGATGGTTATTGCCTTGATGAGATCAGTAATGAAAAGCTGAGGACTATTAACAAACAATTTAAAACTATCTGAAAGCCAAAAAGTAACTCACAAAGAAACCCTCTTATCTTGCTCTGAGCAAACAGATAAAGCTAAGATTAAGCCAAAAACAGAGTGCTGAATTTCAAAGATCTTTGAAAGTTTTTTTAAAAAGATTTTATTTATTTTGAGTGAGAAAGAGACAGAGAGCCCGAGCATGAGCAGGGGGTCGGGCGTGGGGTGTGTGGGGGGGGCAGAGTGACAAGCAGACTCTGAGCTGAGCGGAGAGCTTGCCTTGGGACTCGATACCAAGACCCTGAGATCAGAGCCTGAGCCAAAGTCAGATGCTTAACCGACTGAGCCACCCAGGCTCCCTTGAATGTTCTACCATAACAGATCTTCAATACCAAACACAGGTCCTAGTTAATAAACTGTGAGACTCTGACCCAGGATAGGAACTTCTGGGAGAAAACCCTAGAAGATTTAGACTCCCTAGTCTTTTTTTTAACATTCTGAACCTTCAGAAATGGCCCATCTTGTCCCATTAAAACATAGCACTCTTCCAATATCAGAAAATAATACAAAGGGATTTGCCCCATAAGACAACAGTTGCCCACTCAGAAGTTTAGGAGAGCCACCTCCTCTCTTACCCTTCAGAGCTATAATCAGAGTTAAGTCACAGCTTAATCCATTCAGGTATTAATATGCCTGAATCACCATGACAGACAACAGAGGGTAGAATCCAAAGGCTCAGGGAAGTAGGTATTATGTGAAGCTGTTTCAGATACAGAAACCACTATTTGAAGAGGTGACTGGGTCCCCGTATTGAAAAATGCTGCAACTTTGGCAAGGATATACTATAATGTTTTCGCCAGGCCTTTCAAAGAGAGCTATGGTCACTTGCTTGAGCCATTACTTATCCACTATTTACTATGCACTAGGAAAAGGTGCCTACATAGACATTTTGAGGACAGTTGGACACAGAGTTTAAATTGAAACTAATATCTGTAGAATTGAAGTGACCTTATGATTCCCCTGATAAAGTGGAGTCATGTGGGATCAGGTAATTGATTCCCGACAAAAATGCAACTTAAAATTGCCCACTGAGTCCACACACCCACTCAGTAGAAGTCCCCCTCATAGCTAAATGTATATTTGACATTGACATATTTGACCATTGGAATAACAGTTGAATTTGTGTCTTTCACCTGTGGGGAAAAGAGCAATCACAGTGGAGAAGGTCATGAAGAAGTTTCTGAAATTACCACTGCTCTTCCAGCTAAGACAATAAAACAAACCAAAAAAATATGCATCACATACTAGAGGGAATAACCAAGGTAGGTACCACACCAAAGGATCTAAAGGATGTATAATTAGTTGCTTCCATCATTATCTCTCTTTAATTTATCAGCCTGGTCCCCCAGATACCGGTGGATCTTGAATCCCAGCAAGTGCCTATAGACCAGGGTGGACAGCATCTCCCACAGCAGCTTGTGTCAGATATGGTATCTTTGGTAAAGCACATTAATAGATCTCAGGGACATGGTATGTGTCCACTGATTTAGTAAATATCTTCTTTGCTATTCAGTTAAGACATAGGATCAGAAACAGTTCTCATTCCCTTGGACTAAATATCCTTTTGCTATTCAGTTAAGACATAGGATCAGAAACAGTTCTCATTCCCTTGGAGTTCCATTGAGCACTAACAGAAAAAAGGCTTGACCATCTGGAACTGCCCATGATGAGGTTGGTACTTACTGTCAGATGCACCAAATCATAAAGTTCTGAGGATTCAGAAGAAATCATTGTTAAGATAGAAAGAATGTATCTAGGAGCATTCAGGGAAGGGGTCAGAGGGTAGAACAAACTTCATAAGAAAGAAGCGCAGGCGGCAAGATGGCGGAGGAGTAGGAGACCTGGATTTCGTCTCCTCTCAGGAATTCAGCTGGATAGGGATCAAACCATTCTGAACACCTACAAACTCAACAGGAGATCGAAGAAAAGAATAGCAACAACTCTCTGAACAGAAAAGCGACCACTTTCTGGAAGGTAGGACGTGCGGAGAAGTGAATCCGAGGCGATATTCGGGAGCATAGACGGCGGGGGAGGGGCCTCCGTCGGCCGCTTCTGGCAAGTGATAGAGCCACGGAGCACAAAATCGGAACTTTTAGAAGTCTGCTCCGCTGAGGGACGTCACTCTGGTGGCGAAGTGGGGGGTGGAACCCTCGCGGGACAGTGTGGTCTCAGGACCCTAGGGGTCACAGAAAGACCGGGGGTGCCTGAGTGTGGCAGAGCTCCCAGGTATCGGAGCAGGGAAGCCGGCTGCAGAGACGGAGCCCAGGAGCGGGCTCTCAGCTCGGGGTTGCTATAAACCGTGATCCGCGGCACAGTCGGGCCACTGCTCCTCCAGCAGGGACCCAACAAGCGGCAGATCCGGGGAGACTCACCTTCTTCCCCCGGGAGGAGAGGTGTGGGAGCGCACTGCGGGGATCTGCTGGGTTTGGAGACTCCACCCGGGGTCGGGTGCCAGATAGAAAGGCGCGGTCACAGGCCAGGTGAGCGCGGAGTGTGGCCAGAGACCGGGGAGACGGGAGTGACTGACTGCTTTTCTCTGGGGGCTCTCTGAGGAGCGGGACCCCGAGTTCTCGGCTCCGCCGGGGCGGAGACTGGGAGGCCGCCATTTTCACTCTCCGCCTCCAAAGCTGTACGGAAAGCTTGCAGGGAACAAAAGCTCCTGAGAGCAAACCTGAGCAGATTACTTAGCCCGGACCGGCAAGGGCGGGGCAATTTTGCCTCCGGCAAAGACATTTGGGAACCACGGCAACAGGCCCCTCCCCCAGAAGATCAGCGAGAACAGCCAGCCAAGACCAAGTTTACCGATCAATGAGAACGGCAGAACTCCAGCGCTAGGGGAATACTGCACATAGAATTCATGGCTTTTTTACCATGATTCTTTAGTCTTTCAAAGTTAATTATTTTTTTTAACTGTCTTTTTTTCTTTTTTTCCTTTTTTCTTTTTTTTTGAATTTTTCTTTTTCCCTTTTTCAACCAACATCTTATCAATCCCTTTTTAAAAAAAAAAACATTTTTATTTTTCATTTTTAAAGTCATATTCTATCCCTTCATAGTAGTTACCCATATTTTTGGCATATATATATAAGTTGTTCTCTCTTTAAAATCTTGAGATAGTTTCTTCTAACAGATCAAAATATACTCTAAATCTCTAGTGTATGGTTTTTTCTACTCCCCTGCCTGATCACATTCTCTCCCTTTTTTCTTTCTTTTTTTTTTTAATCCTCTTCTTTCTTTTTTCAAACAACTTATCAAATCCTTTTTTAAAATTTTTTATAATTTCCATCTTTACAGTCATATTCCATCCCTTCATCATATCAACCCTTATTTTTGTACATATATAAGTTTTTCTTTCTTTAAAATTTTGGGAGGGACTTTCTTTTAACAGACCAAAATACACCCAAAATCTAGTGTGTGGCACTGATCTATAATCCAGCCTGATCATATTTGATCACATTCTGTTTTTGTTTTGTTTTGTTCTGCTTTTGTTTGTTTTTATCTTTATCTTTTTCTTTTTTCTTTTTTTCTTTCCTTTTCTTTTTTCTCTCTTTCCCTTTCTTTTCCCACTGCTTCAGGTCTTTTCTGATTTGTTTAGAGTATATTTTCTGGGGACGTTGTTACCCTGCTAGCATTTTGTTCTCTCATTAATCTATTCTCCTCTGCACAAAATGACAAGACGGAAAAAATCACCTCAACAAAAAGAACAAGAGGTAGTACCGACTGCCAGGGACCTACTCAATACGGACATTAGTACGATGTCAGATCTAGAGTTCAGAATCATCACTTTAAAGATACTAGCTGGGCTTGAAAAAAACATGGAAGTTATTAGAGAAACCCTTTCTGGAGAAGTAAAAGAACTAAAATCTAACCAAGTAGAAATCAAAAAGGCTATCGATGAGGTGCAATCAAATATGGGGGCGCTAACTACTAGGATAAATGAGGCAGAAGAAAGAATCAGTGAGATAGAAGACCAAATGATGGAAAATAAAGAAGCTGAGAAAAAGAGAGATAAACAATTACTGGATCACGAGGGCAGAATTCGAGAGATAAACGATACCATAAGACGAAACAACATTAGAATAATTGGGATCCCAGAAGAAGAAGAAAGAGAGAGAGGGGCAGAAGGTATAATGGAGCAAATTATAGCAGAGAACTTCCCTAATTTGGGGAAGGAAACAGGCATCAAAATCCAGGAAGCACAGAGAACCCCTCTCAAAATCAATCAAAATAGGTCAACACCCCGACATCTAATAGTAAAACTTACGAGTCTCAGAGACAAAGAGAAAATCCTGAAAGCAGCTCGGGAGAAGAGATATGTAACCTACAATGGTAGAAACATTAGATTGGCAACAGACTTATCCACAGAGACCTGGCAGGCCAGAAAGGACTGGCAGGACATATTCAGAGCACTAAATGAGAAAAATATGCAGCCAAGAATACTATATCCAGCTAGGCTGTCATTGAAAATTGAAGGAGAGATAAAAAGCTTCCAGGACAAACAAAAACTAAAGGAATTTGCAAACACGAAACCAGCCCTACAAGAAATCTTGAAAGGGGTCCTCTAAGCAAAGAGAGAGCCTAAAAGCAACATAGACCAGAAAGGAACACAAACAATATACAGTAACAGTCACTTTACAGGCAATACAATGGCACTGAATTCCTATCTTTCAATAGTTACCCTGAATGTAAATGGGCTAAATGTCCCAATCAAAAGACACAGGCTATCAGATTGGATTAAAAAACAAGACCCATCGATATGCTGTCTGCAAGAGACTCATTTTAGACCCAAAGACACCCCCAGATTGAAAGTGAGGGGGTGGAAAACCATTTACCATGCTAATGGACACCAAAAGAAAGCTGGGGTGGCAATCCTTATATCAGACAAATTAGATTTTAAACCAAAGACTGTAATAAGAGATGAGGAAGGACACTCTATCATACTTAAAGGGTCTATCCAACAAGAAGATCTAACAATTGTAAATATCTATGCCCCTAACATGGGAGCAGCCAATTATATAAGGCAATTAATAACAAAAGCAAAGAAACACATCGACAACAATACAATAATAGTGGGGGACTTTAACACCCCCCTCACTGAAATGGACAGACCGTCTAAGCAAAAGATCAACAAGGAAATTAAGACTTTAAATGACACACTGGACCAAATGGACTTCACAGACATATTCAGAACATTCCATCCCAAAGCAACGGAATACACATTCTTCTCTTGTGCCCATGGAACATTCTCCAGAATAGATCACATCCTAGGTCATAAATCAGGTCTCAACCGGTACCAGAAGATTGGGATCATCCCCTGCCTATTTTCAGACCACAATGCTTTGAAACTAGAACTCAATCACAAGAGGAAAGTCAGAAAGAATTCAAATACATGGAGGCTAAAGAGCATCCTACTGAAGAATGAATGGGTCAACCAGGAAATTAAAGAAGAATTAAAAAAATTCATGGAAACCAATGAAAATGAAAACACAACTATTCAAAATCTTTGGGATACAGCAAAGGCAGTCCTAAGAGGAAAGTATATAGCAATACAAGCCTTTCTCAAGAAACAAGAAAGGTCTCAAGTACACAACCTAACCCTACACCTATAGGAGCTGGAGAAAGAACAGCAAATAAAGCCTAAACCCAGCAGGAGAAGAGAAATAATAAAGATCAGAGCAGAAATCAATGAAATAGAAACCAAAAGAGCAGTAGAACAGATCAACGAAACTAGGAGCTGGTTCTTTGAAAGAATTAAAAAGATTGATAAGCCCCTGGCCAGACTTATCAAAAAGAAGAAGAAAGGACCCAAATCAACAAAATCATGAATGAAAGAGGAGAAATCACAACCAACACCAAAGAAATACAAACAATTATAAGAACATATTATGAGCAACTCTATGCCAGCAAATTAGATAACCTGGAAGTAATGGATGCATTCCTAGAGATGTATCAACTACCAAAACTGAACCAGGAAGAAATAGAAAACATGAACAGACCTATAACCACTAAGGAAATAGAAGCAGTCATCAAAAATCTCCCAAAACACAAAAGCCCAGGGCCAGATGGCTTCCCAGGGGAATTCTACCAAACATTTCAAGAAGAATTAATACCTATCCTTCTGAAACTGTTCCAAAAAATAGAAATGGAAGGAAAACTTCCAAACTCATTTTATGAGGCCAGCATTACCTTGATCCCAAAACCAGACAAAGACCCCATCAAAAAGGAGAATTACAGACCAATATCCCTGATGAACATGGATGCAAAAATTCTCACCAAAATACTAGCCAATAGGATCCAACAGTACATTAAAAGGATTATTCACCATGACCAAGTCGGATTTATCCCTGGGCTGCAAGGTTGGTTCAACATCCGCAAATCAATCAACGTGATACAATACATTAACAAAAGAAAGAACAAGAATCATATGATCCTCTCAATAGATGCAGAAAAAGCATTTGACAAAGTACAGCATCCTTTCTTGATCAAAACTCTTCAGAGTATAGGGATAGAGGGTACATACCTCAATATCATAAAAGCCATCTATGAAAAACCTACAGCGAATATCATTCTCAATGGGGAAAAACTGAGAGCTTTCCCCCTAAGGTCAGGAACGCGGCAGGGATTTCCACTATCACCACTGCTATTCAACATAGTATTAGAAGTCCTAGCCACAGCAATCAGACAACAAAAAGAAATCAAAGGCATCCAAATTGGCAAAGAAGAAGTCAAACTCTCACTCTTTGCAGATGATATGATACTTTATGTGGAAAATCCCAAAGACTCCACCCCAAAACTGCTAGAACTCATACAGGAATTCAGTCAAGTGGCAGGATATAAAATCAATGCACAGAAGTCAATGGCATTCCTATACACCAACAACAAGTCAGAAGAAAGAGAAATTAAGGAGTCGATCCCATTTACAATTGCACCCAAAACCATAAGATACCTAGGAATAAATCTAACCAAAGAGGCAAATGATCTGTACTCAGAAAACTATAAAATACTCATGAAAGAAATTGAGGAAGACACAAAGAAATGGAAAAACGTTCCATGCTCATGGATTGGAAGAACAAATATTGTGAAGATGTCAATCCTACCTAGAGCAATCTACACATTCAATGCAATCCCCATCAAAATACCATCCACTTTCTTCAAAGAAATGGAACAAATAATCCTAAAATTTGTATGGAACCAGAAAAGACCCCGCATAGCCAGAGGAATGTTGAAAAAGAAAAGCAAAGCTGGCGGCATCACAATTCCAGACTTCCAGCTCTACTACAAAGCTGTCATCATCAAGACAGTATGGTACTGGCACAAAAACAGACACATAGATCAATGGAACAGAATAGAGAGCCCAGAAATGGACCCTCAACTATATGGTCAACTAATCTTTGACAAAGCAGGAAAGAATGTCCAATGGAAAAAAGACAGTCTCTTCAACAAATGGTGTTGGGAAAATTGGACAGCCACATGCAGAAGAATGAAACTGGACCATTTCCTTACACCACACACAAAAATAGACTCCAAATGGTTGAAAGACCTCAATGTGAGACAGGAGTCCATTCAAATCCTAAAGGAGAACACAGGCAGCAACCTCTTCGACCTCAGCCGCAGCAACTTCTTCCTAGAAACATCACCAAAGGCAAGGGAAGCAAGGGCAAAAATGAACTATTGGGACTTCATCAAGATAAAAAGCTTTTGCACAGCAAAAGAAACAGTCAACAAAACCAAAAGACAACTGAGAGAATGGGAGAAGATATTTGCAAATGACATATCAGATAACGGGCTAGTATCCAAAATCTATAAAGAACTCATCAAACTCAACACCCAAAGAACAAAGAATCCAATCAAGAAATGGGCAGAAGACATGAACAGACATTTTTCCAAAGAAGACATCCAAATGGCCAACAGACACATGAAAAAGTGTTCAATATCGCTTGGCATCAGGGAAATCCAAATCAAAACCTCAATGAGATACCACCTCACACCAGTCAGAATGGCTAAAATTAACAAGTCAGGAAATGACAGATGTTGGCGGGGATGCGGAGAAAGGGGAACCCTCCTACACTCTTGGTGGGAATGCAAGCTGGTGCAACCACTCTGGAAAACAGTATGGAGGTTCCTCAAAAAGTTGAAAATAGAGCTACCATATGATCCAGCAATTGCACTACTGGGAATTTACCCCAAAGATACAAAAGTAGGGACCCGAAAGGCTACGTGCACCCCGATGTTTATAGCAGCAATGTCCACAGTAGCCAAACTGTGGAAAGAGCCAAGAAGTCCATCAACAGATGAATGGATAAAGAAGAGGTGGTATATATATACAATGGAATATTATGCAGCCATCAAAAGGAATAAGATCTTGCCATTTGCAACGACGTGGATGGAACTGGAGGGTATTATGCTGAGCGAAATAAGTCAAACAGAGAAAGACATGTATCATATGACCTCACTGATATGAGGAATTCTTAATCTCAGGAAACAAACTGAGGGTTGCTAGAGTGGGGGGTGGGGTGGTAGGGATGGGGTGACTGGGTGATGGACACTGGGGAGGGTATGTGTTCTGGTAAGCGCTGTGAATTGTGCAAGACTGTTGAATCTCAGATCTGTACCTCTGAAACAAATAATGCAATATATGTTAAGAAAGAAAAAAAGAAGAAGAAGAATGTAGCAGGAGGGGAAGAATGAAGGGGGGGAAATCGGAGGGGGAGAAGAACCATGAGAGACGATGGACTCTGAAAAACAAACTGAGGGTTCTAGAGGGGAGGGGGTTGGGAGGATGGCTTAGCCTGGTGATGGGTATTGAGGAGGGCACGTTCTGCATGGAGCACTGGGTGTTATGCACAAACAATGAATCATGGAACACTATATCTAAAACTAATGATGTAATGTATGGGGATTAACATAACAATAAAAAATTAAAAAAAAAAAAAAAAAAAGAAAGAAGCCCAGGCTACCCAGTAATCCCCCCACTACAGTTGCACCAATTCCCCTCCTCCAGCTCATACCTATGACCATTTGTTGGAATCATATACCAACAGTTCTAAAAAGAGTAAAATTCCAAAGCTTGTGTTACATATGGCTAGGATATTATGTGGAAAGCTAAAAGCTAAAAAGCTAAAAAGAAGTGGTAGCCCTGTTAGAGCCTTACTCAAGATTAGTCATGATGCATGAACGCTTGGATATTTACTTTGCACAGAAGGGGAATTAACCTGTGGTCATAATATATATAGATTAATGGGCAGAAACAAATTGGGTCAGCTGGTCAAGAACTTGGAGGGAAAAATATTGGAAGATTAGTTACAAGGAGGTCTGGAGAAAAGGCATGTGGATGGACATATGAGAATGAGCATAAAGTGTGAATGCCTACCAGAAAAGATGCACTAGAGTGTAAAAAAAAAAAAAAAAAAAAGATGCACTAGAGGAAAGGCACTAAACTTTCAAATGGAAGTGGCGCTCAACAACTTGATGTTAGCTGATGCAGAACTTTCAGGAGCTACCATAGTACTATTATAATGGGTTATAAAAGACAAGGCTATGATGACAAGGACAAAAGCTATGCATGGATTCCTACTTACTTAGACTAGTCCAACTACTGTTACCACTACCTCTGAATCTCCTCAATACCTATAACAAAGACCAGTGCTTACTTCCAATACGGCACTATTCCTCGAGTAGACCAAATGGCCACTTGGTTCCAAGTTGACTCTATTGGATCCTTCTATTATATCAGGCATGTGGTTTTGTTTACACAGCAATAGACACCTAGTCTAAGTCAGGGCTTGTCTTTGCTTTCTACTGGGCCTCAGCCAGCCCCACTATCCACGTGCTTATAGGATGCCTGATCTACAGACATGTAATCCCTAGGCAGCTTCTGACCACAGGATTCACTCGTTGTTGTAATTCATAATGTATCACACAGATGATGCTGACCTGACACAGTATTAAAATGGCATCCTGAAGGAAAAACTAAAGCACCAGCTTTGAAGCAATATCCTGCAAGAATGAAGTACCATCTTCCAGACTTACATGCATTAAATCAGAGACATTTATGTGGGGGGAGGTCACTTACACTGTTAAACATACTATAATGGACAAGACAACCTCTTGAACAAATGATTATTTAGTTCCAAATGCCAATAGTACCACGATTGTACCCTGTACTCATGATACAAAGGTAATACGAGGTCCCAGGCCGTAAGAGCTTTGTTGCATAGGCTACACAGGTATTGGTAAAAGGTCAGGGTAAAAATTTAGGATCATGTTATCCTATTTTCTGTTCCTTCTTTATAGTTGAACTGCTTTGACACAGTTCATTTCAACTCAAATGTAAAATAAGTAATTTGGGAACAGTCTCCAATATTCCGGCAGATAACATCAGAGTTTCCTCTACCATTTCAGAATGAATAAAATCTGTCATGCTAACTCACCAGTGCAAGTTCAAAAGAAAAAGAAAAGAAGCTTTTTAAATGGGAAACTTGTAAAAATGTGAGAAGTTTTCCTTGCTGAATAAACTTGAAAACCATTGTCTGACATTCATTTTCACAACTATGAGAAGTGAAACTCCCTTCTGACTTTTAAGGTAAATTAAATATAGGATTATGAAGACAAGATGGAAAGATTAAAGAAATTTTTTTTCTCATAAGACATATGTTCCCTACTGAATAGTGTATGTGTTGTCAGAACAATTTCGCATTTGCTAGATCGGAGGGGGAGACGAACCATGAGAGACAATGGACTCTGAGAAAAAAACTGAGGGTTCTAGAGGGGAGGGGGGTGAGGGGATGGGTTAGCCTGGTGATGGGTATTGAGGAGGGCACGTTCTGCATGGAGCACTGGGTGTTATGCACAAACAATGAATCATGGAACACTATATCAAAAACTAATGATGTAATGTATGGTGATTAACATAACATAATAAAAAAAAGAAAACACTGGAATAAATAATCAAAAAATATTTATAAACATCAAAATCCTGCTATTTAATGCATACTCTTTGCTCTGATAATATTTTCCTATTTGCTTAATTATTATTAAACAATTAGTAAATACATAGTAGGAAATATACCTGGTAAAAATAATTGCATTAGTGATTTCACAGATAGTTAGAATGTCTAACACTTCCCGCAATAATATCTTTTCTATACCAACACATCATCTATACCACACCAAGATGGGCAGTATATGTAATTTAGAGGGTCTTCTAATCTTAGCCTCAGTGTATGAAACAATAAACTTTAACACCACAGGGGCTGTGTCTAAATGTACAACCAGTATAGTTATTTTGTCTGCATTTGCTAGGAAGTTTAATTGAGTAGTAAATTCATTCTTCCTGCCAAGACTTTTTATTATTTTTTGACTGAATTGAAAGAATGGTCACTTAAGGAAGAGGTCTTAAATCTAGCTCAGACTAAAAGAGGAAAGGAGATTTGTATGTTAAAAGATTTACTGTAAAATAAACAATGAAGTACACACAAAAAAAAGTTTATCAAAGGGACAACAGCACAATGGTGATACTCAATGGAAAAATTATAAAAGCCTTTTTTTTCTAATGCCTAACTTAATGAGGAAAGTTCTAAAAATAAATTCAAGTAATTAGGAGTCTCCTTGGCCTTCCTATTAAATAGTTTGTTACGGAATATATGAAGCAAACCTTAAAAAATTAAACATAGATTAGCATTCCTTCAATGGACACATTGAAGATGGAACAATAATTACTTGGTTATAGTGTATAAACTCCAGTGAATGTTATTTCTTAAATGCCATAGAGGACCCGAGAAGCATTAACAAAATCCATTAGAGTTGCGTATTTTCATAAGAAAAGAAAAATAGCGTACTTGAAAATGACCATTTTGTAATTTTTTTCTTTCTTTTTTATCTTGTCAATTTTTATAATTGTGGAAACAAATTGCTTTTGAATGAAGATAAAAGTGTTAAAAGTTCCTTTTTTAATAATAATTTTAAAAAAGCAAAATAATTATCAACAAAGAAAAATAAAATAGCTTAAAACCTAAAGGTGCATTCCAAATTAAATATTTGCTAAAAACTGAATAGAAGAATCACTGTTATTTAAATTACTGTTTAAGTTCAAAATGAATCTTTCCCACTGTGAAGTCAGAACACTGAATTCTGTTTTCAGCTATGGAATTTACAGTAATGCAGTTTTTGCTATATAGTAAACAAACTTTAGAATCTCATTGCCCTAGAACAACAGCTTGTCTCTCTCTCCCTTCCTTCCTTCCGTCCTTCCTTCCTTCCTTCCTTCCTTCCGTCCTTCCTTCCTTCCTTCCTACCTTCCTTCTTTCCCTCTCTCTCTTTCTTTTTTCTTTTTTTCTCTTTCTTTCTTTCTTTCATAGATCACAGTTCTTTGAGTTTCTGAGATTTAACCAATCTTAGCTGGATTAAAAGGATTCAACAGAGCCAGCCTCCAGACTGCAGATGATTTCATATCCTCCCACACATCTCCTTCTGAGACAAGCAGCTCCCTCGGTGCACTATTTTCATGGCCTAAATGAAGCCCCAGAGGCAAGTGGTAACCTGGATGCTTTGTAACTTCTCAGCTGGAAACTAGCATACTGTGATTTACACATGTATCCTATTGACTAAAGCAAGTCACATGGCAAACCCAATATCAATGCAGTAGGCAAATATATTCTGACCTCAAAGAGACACCTCTCTAAAAAATAACAGGCCAAAAGTTGTCCAGGGAAAATATCCTGCTATACAGGGAAGTGAAGAATTGGGAGCAATAATTCAAATTACCAGATACACATGTGATCTTTGTTTTCTCTATAAAACCTAGGCTATGATGCATTATCTTCTTCACAATATTGATGACCCGTTTCATAAACAAACAACCTTTGAACATAAATTGTTTATTGTTATGTGCCAAGAACTCTGTTAGGTGCTCAACACACAAAAATGTGTGAAACACTGCCAAATCTTTTGGCCGAGGGAGACATAGTCATTAGATTGGGCAGGCTGTACTAAGCTCAGGTAACAATGTTAGTAGATTCATTCAATAAAATTTTACTTCTAGGATGCAGAGAGTATATTTTAGGTTGGAGTTTTTTCTTGGTGACTGTCCTCTAAGCACTAATCAAGTGAACCAGGCTACCAGCATCTTATGCCACCATCTCTTAAGTGGCCTTCCTGGTTGTCAAAAAAGCAGAAGACAACGTGAACGTTTGTGCAAGGAGTTTCACATCCAGGCCCGGGACTGACACACATCACTGTTCCCACATTGAAGAAACCAGTCACACAGCCATCATCTATTCATAAGATGCCAAACTAATTAAAACAGTTTCAAAAACACAGTATCCAGAAAAGGTTTATTGGCTATGTAGGCATTGAATGACATCATTCTTCATGTTCAAATATCTGTCACTTTTCTTTCTACACTTAGAACACACTTTTTCTCACTAAAAAGGGACAATCCAGAGTCCCATCCAGTTATTGCATCCAGCTCAAAGCCCATGATCTTTAAGCCACACATATCCTTATCCCTGGGATCCTAGTGACCTGTTTGGTCTAGAACCACAAAGTTATTTGATTGTAGACATATACACCCACACACAATGTGTGGAGTTGTGACTGGATAACCAAAATAAATACTCCCATTTGAGAAGAGGCTTTCCAGTCATTGCTTTCTAGCAATTCTGAAACCCCACTGAACTAGCATTGTACAATCTCTCTACCTTAGAAGTGCCAGAATTACTTTGAGTTTTGATGATCTCTGTATCTGCTTTATGGAAGGAACTGTCTTGTCCATGGTTTTCCGTGGCCCCTGACTCCACATTCTGGGAGGTTCTTCCTGGTTCATTATTTACTTGTATTATTTACTTACTATATATATATAGTAGTCTGGTGGAGGGGCACATTACTTCTGCAGAGCTTTTGAAATGAGGCTATTGCTCATGAAGGTTGATGTCTTAAGAGTTGTTTTAAGACAAAAAATCTTATGATCCTAATTTTCCTCAAAACTTAGTAGGCTTCAGATCTATTTGCTTCCAGTCTGTTCCACGCTTAAAGTTCTTTATTAGACATAGTTCTCAAATCCACTTATATTTTTCTACTTCCTCAATCCCATGTCTGTCTCGCTCAATTTAATAGTGCTGTCTTGAAACTTTCAGACTTGAATGGGAAAGCTACAACCTAATCTGATATTTTCCCTGAGTCGCTTTATTTAACTGAAAATTTTCTTGCTAAAAAAATACATTTCTTATTAATCTTACTGTCTGTGATCAGAAGTAGTTGGATTTTCCAACAGTGCATAGCCCCAAACTCTTGTTTTTTTTAATTCAGTTTTTCTCACAATCTTTCCAGCTATTCCTTAAGATCACTCTTTCTTATAATTCCTTAACTCTTAATATTTTTAAGATTTTATTTATTTATTTTACAGAGACAGTGAGAGACAGAGACAGAGCATGAGCGTGGTGGGGGGGAGGAGGCAGAAGGAGAGGGAGAAGCAGACTCCCCACCTATCAGGGAGACCAACGCGGGGCTCGATCCCAGGACTCTGGGATCATGACCTGAGCCAAAGACAGATGCTTAATCGACTGAGCCACCCAGGCGTCCCTCCCTTTCTATTTAAATCAATAAAAAACAACAATATGTGCTGAAATAATGATTTTCAACTTATTTCTCTAGACCCATAATCCTTAGACCCATAGTCTGCTTTCAGAGTTATCAGAGGTAATCAAATATTTTGCTGCTGCATGATACAATTCATCAGCTTTCTAGCTTTCAATTTCAATTTCTCCTCTGACCATTTTCTGACTTCTAAGCCTACAAATTTCTTTTTTCTTGTAATTTCATAGCAACAATTCAAATTACCAATATCTTCATTAGTTAATGTAACCTAGACCATGAACCATTAACGAGTAAATCATACAACTTAATGGCTTAACTTAACAAAAATTTTTCCTATCCATTCAAATCCAGTGTGTGTCAGAGATTGTCTTGGAGGTTTCCTTCTAAAAATGACTTTAAGAACTAAGCTGTTTCTCAGACTTTTAGTACAGAGACCAAATTGATGGTTACCAGAGGGGAAATGATGGGGATTAAAGAGTACACTCATCATGATGAGCACTGAGTAATGTACAGAATTCTTGAATTACTTACTATATTGTACACCTGAAACTAATATAACACAGTATGTCAACTATATTGGAATTAAAATTTGAAAACTTAATTAAAAACTAAGCTGTTTCATTACTAAATGTCACTACCTTCAATATAAGTGCCCTGATCATGATTGAAGTAGAAGAGATAGAAATTGGAGAGTTGTAGAACAACACTTACCCATAGACACTGACGCCATTCTACCTACATTTCATTAGAGCCAGTTACATGGCCTTACTTAACAAAATCACTGCAAGTAAAGATGGGAATTATGGTCTTTCTATAGATGCAGAAAGATGAAATGAGTTTGTTGAGCATCTTGCCAATTTTGCCACACACACACACACACACACACACACACCCCTACAAAACCCTAATACTGGTTTTTTTGAGGTTGGCATGAGGATCAAAGAAGTATCAATATATGCTGTAAAACAGTGCACACATTTTACCAATTTTATTAAGCTGTGTATGGTTTTTGATAATTGATAATGCATATTCATTTGAGAAATATTAGCACATACCAAACAAATCCAATTTTTATACAGAATTAGATAAACCACTTATATAGCCCATATGACCCTCTGCCATTTGAATTTTAAAATATCCTAGTGGGTAGAAATAGTCATATTTAGTATAAAGTGTATGACTCATTGGTCAATGTAATGGGCATTACATGTCTCCAGATCAGAATGACAAGAACAATGGATCAAATCCTTTTTTAATCTAAATTTAAGTAAATAATATTTCTTATGGCTATTGTTTCTAAGATAGTAGAAGGAATTAAAATCAGGAAGAAAAAGAAAATGTCCCAGCTATCAGTATGATAGAGCCATATCATTTTCATTGAATATTCATTATGCACTATTTAGTATATAAACAGTAATATGCAAGGTCAAATGATAATTTAGCCAATCACTGTGTAATACCTTACACATAAACAAAACACTATAATTACAGTGACAGGACAAGCAAAAATAAACTAGTTTCACAGTGTTCATAGGAATGACCTGGAATCAGAAATTCTTGAGGCACTATATTCAAGAGTGTGGATTCATTTATTCCTTATTTTTCTATTTATTTAAAAACACTGAATGAGTTCTCATGAATACTAAGCACTGTTCCAGACACAAATTTATATTAGAACATTTCCCTACAGAATACCAGAGAAAAAGGATGAGAACAGGGGATCAGGGTACATTTCTTGGCTCATGAATGTTTGTTGTTTTTTTTTTTAACTTTTATATTTATTATGAACAGAAGATATCCTTAGTGGAGTGTAAACTAAAATCACTGGGCCAGGAATCAGAACACCCTTTCACATCTTGACCCCATCATTTACTAGCCCTACAACCTGGGACAAATCACATAATCTCTCATAATTACTGGTCAGTGACTGGGTTTGGATTGAGGAAATAATAACTCCTCTTTTGATATCACAGTGTGGTTCTGAAGATCAAATGAGACAATGTATGTAAAAGTAGTTTGAAACTAAATTGCTATACAGTTTTAAGGTATCATTATTGTTTCTGAAATCACCTTAATGGATTATGTTTCAGGTGTGGCTTTTTTCTCTTCCTATTATTATAATTTTTTTAATACTTGCACCTTAGCCCATAAGATAGCTATATTCCTCACCTTTTCTCTTTTCATTCTTTCTATTTCTCCTGGTGCATTACTCCAATAAAGCTATCTTTTCCCAATATGTAAAATGCATTTGTAATCCTGACTGATGTATAAAAAATGTATATCTAAAGATCAGGATGAAAGGTATGAGTGATTTGTAGTACATCCTGTCATCAAAAGTACTGAACGCTGGGGAATGTATAAGACATGTGAAGAATCAATATTAAAACCATACTTAGTACAGTTTAAGAGGGCAATAGTGACATTCAGCATTGCATTTTACATTTTGCTAATGGATTAGAAAGGCAACTGTCATTTTGAGCTCCTTAGTAACAAAATCCACTTAATTCTGCAAAGGTGTAAATAAAAGAATGTCATAGTATTAACATACTTCTCAAGGTAAATTGAAAAGCATGCAATGTGATTGACAAAGTCTTTTTCCCCTATGTTTCCTATTTTTTTTGTTATTTTATTTTACTTTATTTTATTTTTGTAAGAAAATTTAAGTTCATCTTAACTTTGTCTGTAAAATCAATAATGATAATCATGGAGTCTCTCTGAGTTTTGCCATAATTGACTAGGAGGCAATAGATAATTGCTGAATCATAAGTAAGAGGTAACTTATGTTGGTGTGATTGATTTCAAAATTATCCAGCAGCTGAACTCTTGCATGTTAACATAAACACAACATGAATTGTGTATGGAAGTAATAAAAATAGATAGAGCACCTGATAAAAATGAATATCTCCTTATTGAACCTAAGTTAAAATTTCTTCTTAAAGTTTTTAAATTATTTTTTATTTATGTGGATTGAGTGGAAAATAAGTCTTAAAGAATATATCTGAAAATGACTATCCTCCCTTATATCTAATAGAAGGGTTATAGGTGCTTATTTCTATTTTTTCTCATCTTTTAAAATACTTTCTTGTTATAAAAGTGCAACAGAAGTGTGTGACATACATAGATATCATTATATTTTATTCTATGTCTATTGATTTTAATCTATTTGGCAAAGATACTCAAAAAGCAATATTTTATTGATAAAATGAAAATTAATCATCCTTAAAAAATATTTCTAAATGTACATCATATCTTTCAAAACTATGATACTTTTCCTGATTGCCTTTAATGCCGCCGATACCTGGAAAAAGCTATGAAAATTGGTTTGGCTCAATATAACCACCATGATTAAGAGGTTGACATTCAGAGTTCTTTTCCAGCTCATACTGGCCACCATTGTCACACTTGAAAGACAGTTCTTATATGAAAAGAGGTGAAAGGCCCAGCAGAAATGTTGTATGACTGCACTTTTGTTAACAGTTAAATGACAAGTACAGTAGTAGCAGCCTCATTTAAATCAATCATACTAAGTCTAACACACATTCTTCTGGGTGTGGGAGAAAAAAAGTACTAAAAATATGGGAGAAAATGAAATAAAAGTATCAGCTGCTTTGACTACAACACACACACACATACACATAACAGACTGATAGAGTGAATTATCTACAAAGGAATAATGGTTTTCCTTTCTTGATTTATTCTGCCTTATTCCTTTTAGATTCCACTGATTTCAAGTCTAACAACCACCGTCTCCTTTTCTTGGTCTGCATAGAGAAATATAATTAGTTATTACTGACCATTCTCTGGTCCTTAAAGGTGAAGTCTTTTGTATGAACTTAAAAATTGCCACATTTCTACCTCCTTCACTTACTTTTCACTGTTTTTGTGTAAACCTGAAAGCAGTCCAGTGAATTAATAACCAAAAACTGCAGACATCACCCCCATTTGTCTTGCACCTTGGATTGACAGGATAATTTTCAGGAATGACTTAGCTAGTCAGCTGTAAATGCAAAGAACCCCGGGTGAAAGCCTACTCTGCAACCGGAGGTCTGCATTGACTTCGAGCCAATTATTCAACATCCCAAAGCCTGAGGTGGAAATCAAAGACATGAATAAAATTCCTTTAGGATTACTAATAAGATTAGAGACAATGTTTATAAAGTCTTTTACTTAAAAATAAAAAAAAATAAAGTCTTTCACTTACTGCCTAGCACACAAGGGCATTCAGTGAAAAATGGCTACTATTACTTAAAAAAAAAAAAATGCATGGAGTGAAGACCCAAGTTTTGATGACTATACTTAAAAACTTAAAATATTTTTAGGCTTAGGAAAAGTAAATACATCATTTTATGTTTAAGTGCCTCTGGAGCACTAGACCCTTTGCAGAGCAGAATTTGAAGCTGTCCTTGACTTTCTGCTTACTGAAGTACTTGCTTTTTGCTATTGATTTCACAAGTATGACACAAGCCCCTGGAAAGAAGAGTGTAGGTAACAATAGTTTAAAAATAAAATATAAGATAAAATTGCTTTTGAAATTTTTGTTTGTTTGGGTGTTAGCTTACAAAATATGTCAAGGATATATTTGTAAGACATTTTCAAACTTCTCAAAGAGAGATGGGATAATTAGTAGAATGTAGCATGCCTGTCCATCCATAAATTATAGAGTGAAGACCCACCTAGTTATCAATCTAATAAGTGTAGTGCCAGGCATTGTTCTAAAGCCTACGCATAAAATGATTTTATTTCATTTTGCTGATTCCCTGAATTTTGTTTTCCCACATTTTTAGTATTGGGTTCTGAAGATGGTAGAAAATAATTATGTAAGGATATCATCCAAACCCATTTACTTCTTCCTTGTCAATAGGTTCTCCAGTATCACAACCTGGAATTTCTAAAATTATTTTGAAATCAATCCTCTTTTAACCCTTTCACCTAATAAGTCATTAAATCCTGTAACAATCTTCTAGAAATCATTCTTAATATAATCGCCATTCTTTTAGTTTTGTTTTTTTTTTCTTTCCTTCAGTATGGCCTACCTTAAAAGCTGTCAAACGGACTCCCCATCACATGATCTCTCTGTCTTCAATTCTTTCCCCACACAGTTATTACAATTACCTCCTTAGAGAAATATGAATATGTTACTCGTCTGCTTTGAAGCCTATTCTAACTCCTTAGCTAGGCTTCTGTGGCTCTTCATGATAGGAATCTTCCCACACCTTGAACCTTACTGCTAGCCACTTCTCACGCCACCACCATGCCCCATGCCTTAATACAACCATATAAACAGACTCTGTATGTTTTCTCCTGCTATAGCAAGCCTCTAAGTACCCCTTAAACACAATACCAGGTCATCAGTTCTGTTTGTACTGCTCTCAAAGTGACTTACAGACTTTCCCTGATCTAACCCTATTGTAGGTTGGATTCTTTGTCACTCCATGACTGAGATTTCTTTGTAGGAGGCTTAATGGGGATGCCTTCGGCAACAATCCATGTAAGAAATAAAGAAGTATTAGTCAAAGAGGTTGAACAGTGATAGAGTTGCAACAGAACCCTCTGCCTACCCAGCTGGGTGATCTATTGCCAGGAAGGACATTCAAAGATGTCCTTACACGAGGAAGGGGAAACAGGCCATAGAACAGTATTGAATAAGAGGAAGAAGCATAACCTTGGCCAAAGTGGATCTCTTTAGCTGAGGATAATTCCTGAGGAAGGATTCCATAGAGATCTGTTAGCAGCCTGACAGCAGGGGAAATGAGGGCTTCAGATCTGGAAGTTTTGGGTGGTACAGCCCCATAGTGGGGTTAGTCATTCCGCTGCATGTCCCAGAATACTTGGTAGAAGCCCCTCTCCCAGCACAAGCCACAGTGCACTCCAGTCTTATTTGAATCCCTTATTATGCTTCGAGGTCTCCCGTGGCTACCTTTATATCTTCAGGAGTCATCCAGTTTGCAGTACAGTAAATGAATACAATGAACAAAAGTTAGATTCACAACAGAATAAAATAAAATCCTTTCCCTGGAATAACAATACCTGATGCTCTATGCTACCTTGTAAAATGTGTATAACTTATGTTATTGCAAAATAGGAGTTTTAATTAGCATTGCTGTGTTTGGTTAAATTGGCTTTCAAGGAGGTAAAGGGAGCATGCTGAGAAGAGGTTTAGTTTGTAAAGAAATCTCTACAATGGAAAAAGCCGTTTCAGAGGCAAAATGAATTACCATCAATTAGAAGTCAAAAAGAGGAAGATCTGGGAAAAAAAAAAAAAAAAAAAAAAAACACGTATTTAAGAGAAAATGTGACCAGGGATTCTTAATTTGAAGATTGAGTGGGGAAAACCGGAATGAGTTATGGACCAGAGGATTAATTATTGAAAAATATTTGGAATCAACAGAGCTCATGGTTACAAATCAAACACTGTTGCAAAACCAATGCTGTGATGGAAATAAATAGATACTTGAGTGATTATTTTGGTAAGATATATTGATGTTTCAGGTAAAATATATTGAAGTTTCAGTTGGTATACGGACTGTCTTGTCTCCCTGAGGAAAAAAAAATGTAAGTGGCACACCCTTCACAGACCTGACACATTGTAGGCTCACAACAAATGTTTGTTTGCCATCTCCTTCCCATAAAGGTAAAGGTTTCAGGTCAGCCTTACCATTCATTTCAAACACTTCCTAAAACCCATAGAGTTATGACATTCAGGGAATCCTCTTGGCCAAATGGTGTCTCTCACAAGAGGCCATGGTCACACACACGACTCAGCCTGAGACTTCAGGAAATGAAAAAGCTATCTTTTCTCTTTTCCTATCTGGGTAGATTTCTTGTTCCTTCCTTTTTGCTTAGCTCCCTCTCCCATCTTCACAAGAAGCATACAGCTAATGTGGTCATTTTATAGGAACTTAATATATAGAGGTCTTGCTTACTGTGTGTGTGTGTGTGTGTGTGTGTGTGTGTGTGTGTACATACACACATTAAGACATAAAAAATAGTTACTATTCAATTCCACAAACAGCATTCAGTATCTACATCTTGCAAAGTAGTGCCTTAAAAATATGCTAGAAAAAGATGAATAAAACATAGGAATGTTGAAAAAGAAAACAAACCACTAGCAGTAATAGGGGGAAGAATGAAGTATGTGTATGCTTGAGGTGCAATTAATGTGCTTTCAGAACAAGGAGGTGAGAATGATTGCTTTTGACCTAAGGGAGATCAGAAGGTGTGGCCCTTTTCAGACCTTTGAGTGTCCCTAATCATTAGTTAATTGACTCCTGCATGTAAATTTGTGTTGTTGGCTCTGTATGTGTTCCCTGGTAATTAATAAGCACTTTCCCAGTTAATTTTATGTATCTTCCATCTGTGCCTTTTGGATGTAGGAAAGTTATTTTAGTACGATCATATATACACAAGTCTCAGGAATGCCAGTTTTGTAATGAACAAAAGTTGATTGAAAGGAGATAGAAAAGTGTGACGCATCTTGGTATTAAATGTTCCTTGGAGTCCAGCAATGAGAAATGTGGTGGGAAATAATGGGAAAAAGCAAGAAAAGTTATGTGAATGATTTCGAGGAAGTTGTTGGAAAGAAAATCTGTGAAAATAAGATTCACTCAGTCATGATAGAACTGGTATGATGTAGCAACTAGAATGACAGGATCTAGGACAATGACTATCCGAGGCTGTTTCAAGACATTTGTAGCATAGCAACAGGGAAAAATGGTTAGATTTGGTGCCAAAATTCAATCTGAATTTGGTGACTGCCTCTAGAAATTGACTGCAAAACTGAAGATTAAGAGAAGCTTAGCTGACCTGAAGATAAAGTAGTCTGAAATTGAGAAGTCAAAAAACATGTGTTTCTTAGTGTTGCAGAATGACTCATGTTACACTCAGATGTTCAAAGAAATATAGATTCTGTACTTTTTCTATAACTACCCCACATTTCTCACCCCATCCAATGGGCAGGTGGCGGAAAAGGAAAATGAAGCTTACTTGTATTTGCTAATCTCAGTAAAATCCAAACATTAAAATTTTACATCAGAAAATATCTTTCTAGGTGACTCGAATGCATCAATTTTCTCATATCCTCTAAGATGTCATCTGGGTATTTAAGAGTATAGTCATGCTTATGACGTGATTTTGTGACACTGGGGAAAGGGTCAAATGTGCCTTTAGCTGTTATGCTAAGGTGTACTTTACCTGAGCTGCTGTTTTGCCCAATTCTGTTGACAATAGCTGCTGATTTGGGCAGCAAATGATTTCTTATTTTTTTGTTTGTTTGTTTCTTAGCTTCTAGGGATCCTCCAATTTGAATTGACCTTTTAATATTTGCTTTTTCCATCTGGGCCACGGTCTAATGGTAGTATCTACTACGAGATTACCTTGCCCTTCTCGACACTGTCCTCTGATCTTCTGCATGTCAGTGAAACACAGGAACAAAGAAACATTTGGAAGTATAAGATAAGCCTTCTTTTTGCCTGACAACACTGTTCTACCCCCCAATTATGTGAAGGCCTCCAATATTAGCTAGGGCACTCTGTACAAGAGTCTCTTCCCTACATCCCAAATGATTGGCTGGGCAAATCCCACCCAGAATTGGCCTCAAACGCAGACTGAACATTTACTCTCTAACCACTACATGCATTGCAGTTCCAGCGCTGAAAAATCAGGGCATATAAAAGCCCCGATGTATACTTCTTTAGTCTCCTTGTACCTCTACTTTTTTCTTCTAAAATCCTACAGAGGGGCGCCTGGGTGGCTCAGTCGTTAAGGGTCTGCCTTCGGCTCAGGTCATGATCCCAGGGTCCTGGGATCGAGCCCCGCATCGGGCTCCCTGCTCGGCGGGGAGTCTGCTTCTCCCTCTCCCTCTCCCCCTGCTTGTGTTCCCTCTTTTGCTGTGTCTCTCTCTGTCAAATAAATAAACAAAAATTTAAAATAAATAAATAAATAAATAAAATCCTGCAGAAATGGAGGTGATTTATTTCTACTACTTCTTTTCTTATAACTTCTACCACATCAAATTCTATCATTTAAGCTCTCAAATCCAGAAAACAATATTTTCGATGGGAACATGGAAAGGCAGTCCTTTCTCTCATGGCAATGCCTGGTTTTAAATCCATAAACTGCAACATTTTATTTTGAATATCAGTTTATAAATATTACCTCTCATTTTCTTTGTATTCCTTCTGAACCATATTGATATTGTTAACAAAATTACCATAGGAGGTGCTTTGGAGGCATGGAGGGCCTCACAAATTTTTAAGATAAACTTCCTACCCCTATATGAAATCAACCAGATCCATTTTATTTTTAAAAAGTACTAAAAAAGAGATCAAAACAGTTTAAATAAAAGCCACATTACACAAGATATAAGATTAGGGGCTAGGATTTTTTTAATTAAGTGTATTCTGTTTAGTGACACTGTTTTTGTTTTGAATTGAAGTTATTGAACCCCTTCAAGTTGTATTCTAATAGTATGCTAGAAAGTACATAACTGGATTAACAACCATTTAAAATAATGCTTACTGTCTGTTATTTGAGGATGAGGTATTATCTTGTGACTTAAATATACAATAGCCTGAAGAGAATACTCTGAGGGAAAAAGTATATAAATTGCAATACAAATAAGAAATGACACATTAAAAATACAGCCTTGATTGATACAAGATTGACAGAAAGGACAAAAAATAAAACACCTCCATCTAGTTATAGTATTCTATAACAAACAGAGCAGACATTAAGATGACTAGAAAAGCAACATAGAAAGGAAACCCTTGTTTACTAGACCATAAATCAGAATGACTAATTGAAATGCTGTTTTTCCTTCTCTTTCATCTCCTCTTCACCGAAAATTTTTTGCCTAAAACTGACTATATAGAGTGTGTTTTGAAATTTTTCTATCTATAAGTTCAGGGAGCATAGATTCCCCAAGTGTGAATATTAGAGAAAAGCATGTCCTTCACCTTCTTGACTTAAGTGCAGATTTATTAGCAAGAGGATCCATTTACCCTTGGGTAGAATGACATAACAAAGCAGAATACTTTTAAAAATAAACTTTATATTTTATAATAGTTTTAGATACAGAAAATTGTAAAGATAGTGCAGAGAGTTCCTATATATCCCACACCTAATGTCTCTCAGTTTCAACATTCTCTATAACAATAGTTACATTTGTTGCAACTAATGAAACAAAATATACAATAATGAACCTATATTCATTTGATTGTAGATAACAGAAGACTAAATCAAAGTAGTATGAGTAGCATTAATAGTAGTAGTGGTGAATCACAGAGCTGTACCTCTGAAACAAATAATACATTATATGTTAAAAGAAGAAGAAGAAGAAGAAGAAGAAGAAGATAGCAGGAGGGGAAGAATGAAGGGGGGGAAATCAGAGGGGGAGAAGAACCATGAGAGACTATGGACTCTGAGAAACAAACTGAGGGTTCTAGAGGGGAGGGGGTGGGGGGATGGGTTAGCCTGGTGATGGGTATTAAAGAGGGCATGTTCTGCATGGAGCACTGGGTGTTATACACAAACAATGAATCATGGAACACTATATCAAAAACTAATGATGTAATGTATGGTGATTAACATAACATAATAATAAAAAAAGTTAAAAATAAAAAAAATAGTAGTAGTGGTGATAACTGGATAGTCTAAGGATAATGCAAGCTTTAGGCATATTTGGAATTAGGCTTCAAACATTGTCATAAAAATTCACCCCTCATTTTTTCCTTTTTGCCATAATTTCACTCCGCATTCACTTTGTTAGCATCATTCAGACAAAAATTCCCAACATAAAGGAAGTATGTGCATAGGAGCTTCAAGCTCACATTTACATTCTCAATAACCCTGATACTCATGTCTCCAACAGATACTGAGATTGGTCTTCACTGGACTGCTTCAGGTCATGTAATCTTTCCTGAGTCAATCACTATGAGACTATACTTGGTCTTAGCCAAAAGGCCAAGAAGTGATAGTCAATCACTATGAGAAATTGAACATATGGATTGGCCAGAGCAGCATGACATTTCACCCCTGGATCCAAGAATGAGGTTAGCTTTCCTAACTAACTTAACCCAGTAATGGGACAGATGTTTCTCAAGAGTAAATTAAGTTGCTGATAGGAGAAGGAATACATACTGCATATCAAGAAGGCAAAACCATCTGATCTCTACTATGATGTGCATATGAGTAGGTGTCTTAACCTTGAAAGAGTCTCCAAACATACTAGTCTACAATCATTTTTAGTACAAATTGAATCTAGAAAAAGGTATGGTTGGGTTTTTCTATTTCTATGGAAATGGTAAAAGAAAGAAAAAGATGTTATTCTCTTTTATATTGGTTATCTTGCAAGCTGGTTATCTCTATTTTTAAGTAAAAATAAGAAACCAATTCAGGCCCAGAATTTAATGAGTATTTCCCTCACTGCTTAATGACTTAAATACCCCAAGTTCCTCTACCAAATATTTTTCTGATACTCTATATGCACAGTGTTTTACAAAAGGATTAAATAATAACTAGAGATAGTTCAAGTTTTCATCTAGGTTGCCAAAATTTTCCTTCACAGAAATAGCAACAATAATTAATACTTAATTAACGGTCTAAGAAGTGTAAACAAATATTTACAAATAAGATATCTTATAATTCATAGTGCAACCAATTAAGATAGTACAATTATCAGTTCCATGTTACAGAGGAAACAACGGAGACAAGGGACAAAGTAAAAATGAAAGGGGGGAAATCGGAGGGGGAGACGAACCATGAGAGACGACGGACACTGAAAAACAAACTGAGGGTTCTAGAGGGGAGGGGGGTGGGAGGATGGGTTAGCCTGGTGATGGGTATTAAAGAGGGCACGTTCTGCATGGAGCACTGGGTGTTATGCACAAACAATGAATCATGGAGCATTACATCAAAAACTAATGATGTAATGTACAGTGATTAACATAAAAATAAAAATTAAAAAATATATTTAAAAAAGTCACAAAGTTAGTAAGTAGTTTTATCAGATGACATTTAAATATTCCTTCATATCTTCTTTGCTTTACCTGTTCCAAAGGCATTTGGGTAATTTTGCACCCTCAGGCACAGCCACAGAAATCCCCTTTGTGCGGATTCTGACCAAATTCAAATTCAGCATTAATGTTCTTCTCCTCATAGACCCTATGTACAACTTTTGCCCTTTCCCCAGACTTCCTGTTAATGCTGAGGCATCAGATTCCATGGGAGCATCTGGTGCCTACACCAAAGCAACCTAGAAGTAGGAAGAAATTATAACCCTGAAGGTGAAGCTTTGGCCAACAGGAGATAGCAGCAAGAAGAGAATAAATTCTTCTCCATTCCTTTCCCATGCATAGCCTGTCCTGAGGAGCAGTCATTAATAAGCCCTCTTGGGAGATATTCCCATGAGACAAAGCAATCAATCACACTGAATACTATTCAGTGGTTAGTTTGGGATTGCACCCCTGAATCAGCTCTCCCTTTTTCCCTGTCTCACTTTCCTTTGCCCTCACCCCTGCTCCCTAAGATCATACTCCTGAAGGAAGCATTAACACCTAAGTCTTTGCTTCAGGCTCTGTTTCTAAGAAATAGTCTAAGACAGTTGATATCAGCAATGGCCCTAGAAAGTGGATCCTTAGGATAATTTATTAAAGCTGCATTACTGACCAGTCTCATTGCAATAGGGATACCTTTGCTAGTGTTACAGGGGCTGATGATTAGCTCTGGCATATCATGACATCACTATTACTAAGGCTTTCCCTTGTGGTTAATGGGGATAAGGTGTAGGTGGAAGATAAGACCTTAGGATGTGCAGTGGCTGTATGCTTATATGGTATGGGACAATGATAATTATAGGGACTGTGGACTGGGCTGGCTTTTGTTAATGATACTGGGATCTTTGAAGGAGAAAATTATAGGCTTAGAGTAGTCAATTGCCAACTTGAGGCACTCTGTGAAAGCCAGAGGCCCTGTAGGGCTTCATGTATGCAGAGCCTTAACATCTATGAGTACAGGGCACTTTGCAGAAAATCAGACCCAAGATTCAATTTTAAATGTGAAAGAAATACAAAGGAGACCAAATATGTTGCCTTGAGAGATCTCATCTATTTAGTTTAGGATTGCAGTTGGGAAAGAGTAAGCTTTTGAGAATTGAGATGGGGGTTGTTTTTGGACAGAACTGAGAATTTTGAACTCCATATTCCCCTGAACAAAAGCAGAAACAGTTTTTCCCCCTTGACAGAAGACAGCAGTTTTTCTAGCTTGGAGTACCTGAGAAGACCTCATGGAGGCAGATGCCTCCCAAAATATTTCTTGTGCTCTTCAGTAGCTGCCCGGTCAACACTTATTTCCAGTCCCCTTACAAAGCAAGGGAATCAGTACTCCCTCCAGGACAAAATTATTTAATCACCGATTGGAACCGTAGGAACTGATTGACATGTACAGGATAGGAACTGTGGGATAATTGTGGTTGTAGATCCTAAAAGTGTCAGAACATAGTTGTAAAATATTAAGTTTGGCATGGGTTGACTTCCCTGGGAAAAAGACTCTGAGATGGAGATTTGCATACAAGCTTTTACTGAAAAGTGCTGTTGGAAATATCACTTGTTTGCTAATGAGGAGAACAGGATTGGGCAAAGGGAGAAACTGAACTGCTGTGATACATTTGAAGAAGGGGTCTCAGTCAATCCCACGAAGAGATCTGGAGCACCTAATTTGTCTGAGGTTGAATCAAGGGAAAAGGCTTGTGGATTGCTTCATAGAGCAGTTCAGTTCATTTATGTGTGCTGACCACTGGTGGGAGAAGAACTTGTTGAGGCAGCTCTCTGTGGCCAAAGGCAAGACTCAGAAACAGACTCAGCTGTGAAGCATTGACCAGCACTGGCAAGAGCCAGGTTAAATCATACCTCAGTCTTGATTACAGAACTGGGAAGCACACCACAGCAAACACAATGATGTGGGAGAATTTATTGAATTTGAACCACTCAGTCCTAAAATGAGAGTCAATACATGAAGTAGAGTCAATCCTCAGAATCTGTTGAGGTGACTCCTTGAAGCCTGAATACAATCTTAGCCTACAGTGAATGAGGTGGGAATGTCAGTTCCTCCTTGCCAAAATATGAAGGGAGAAAGAAATTCTCAAGGAATAGAGATGTTAAGAAGGATTATGATGTACAACTTGAGAATGTACCATCAAACTATTTTCCCATAGTATTCAAAGAGGCCATTTCCTTCACTGGGGTAATGCAATATAGAAACATTGTTAGGGCATGAAGGAAAAACCAACTTAATGTTTCCTGTCCTCCATAAGATTGAATGTCAGTGGAAGATGATGCCATGAAACTGTGCTCTCTCCAGGGTAAGGAAGAATAATTGGATTCTGAAATAGAAAAGTATAGGTGGAAGCACTTAATATTCAGAGACAAGAAAGATTTAATTACTCTAATAGCTAATATAGCTATAGTGGAAGTCAGGGTGTCTTGATATACATGTCTGTGATAATAGCAATAAATCATCGTGTCCTAGAGAAAAGATAGATAAGTGGAGTAGTGTGTTTCTTGACCTATAAAAAATAAATGAATAAATAAATAAATAAATAAATAAATAAATAAATAAATAAGATAATAACTTTTGAACTGATAACTGGCATCAGCCATCAAAAAGGAAAGTTGTGGTTCCTCACAAAAATTCCAAACTTAAGTCAGTTCACAGATCAAAAAGCCATTGGTTGAAGGGGAATCCAGGTCCCTTTGAGAATGAACTCTGTCATATTACTACAAGTAAATTAGATAAATACTTCCCTGATCTTTTCCAAAAAGGACTTGTGGCCAATACTAGTATAACTGTATAGTTGGAAACAGGAATTAAAGATTGATAAATAAAGATTCTGAACTGAGACTGATAATGGAGGAACTGAAATACCAGGAACAGAGGCCTTGGATGCCTGATGATAGGTAGAGTTTTGGCCCAAGACTGTGTCACAATGCAATGTATCTAACATGTCCATACAACTAATCTACAGTTATTTCCCAGGTCCCTAGGCGGGTAATTGAATTCCGATATACTTAACACCTGACAGAATCCTCACATAGATCTATGATCTGTGGAGTAAGAACCATTTTGGTAAACAAACAAACAAACAACACTGTGCTTGTTGCTGCAGCACATACACTAAAATTGGAATGATACAGAGATCAGCATGGCCCCTGCGCAAGGATGACATGCAAATTCGTGAAGTGTTCCATATTAACCCCCCCCCCACACACACACACATACACACAAAAAGCCAACTAGAAGTTGTCTTCTGTCCTGGAGAATATATAAAAGCAATACCATATTGCAGGAATTATAATGATAAGCATCACCGTCAAATACTTAAGGAAAACAGGAGTAGTGGTTCCTATGATATTCCCATTCAATTCATCTACTATGCTGTTAGAAGAAAGTCAATTAAGAAAATTGATCCCAGGGGCACCTGGGTGGCTCAGTCAGTTACGAGTCTGCCTTTGGCTCAGGTCTTGATCCCGGAAACTAGGATGGAGCCCCACATCAGGTTCCCTGCTCAGCACGGAGCCTGCCTCTTCCTCTGGCCTTCCCCCTCTCTTGTGCTGACTCTCTCGTGCTCTCTGTCTCTCTCTCTCAAATAAATAAATAATAATTTTTTTAAATTGATCCTGACTGATAGATGGCTATGGAATGACTACCCTAATTATCTAAGATATAGCCCCAAGTGCAACTGCATGCTTAATATGTTATATTTATTGATGCAATACCACATTCCCCTGGCACTTGACACATGTGAATTTATTTGGCATTTACATTTTTCTTGATCTAGCAGAAAAGAGGACCAAAACTAGTTTGCCATCACATAGTAGGGATAGTGTAATAGGGACAGCATTCACCGGTTGTCAGAGGGCTATGTTAAATAATTCTCACGCTCATGATATGTTCTGCAGGAACACTGATCCTATTGTTATTCTGCAAAACATCATGTTGGGTTACTATAATTATGTATCACTCTAATTAAACCCTATAATCAGGAAATAACAAGTGTTCTATAAGCCCTAGGAAGATAGCAGAATTCCAGAGAGTGAGGAAAAATCCTGTTGAAGAGGCAGGATCCTGTCATATCAGGGAATACCTTAGGGGTTTAAGTCAACTAGAGCATATTAGAACATTTTTGTTAATAAGAGTAAAAATTTAATGCACCTCACATTTCTTACTTATAGTAGTTGGTGGGCCTCTTTGGATTTTTTGAAGCAGCATATAACATACTTTAAAATACTGTTATGAACCATTTATTGAATGACTCATAAAATGACACTTTTTAGCAGAACATAACAGCAAGAAAGTATTCTGCAAAGTCAAACTATGGTGCAAGCTGCTCTATCATGCAAAGTATGTGACTCAGAAGATCTGATAGCGCTAGAGATATCTATGGTATATTTAAAATGCTATATTGAATCTCTGGCAAGCCCCCGTAAGAAAAATTGATGTGTAGAATCATAGACTGGAGAGCAAAGTCAAGCTTTCTACAGCCAACAAATTAATTTTCATTGAAAAAAAAAACCTTCTAGTATTCTACTAGGTCCTAGTATGGAAAGATCCTGACCATGGGATGCCAGATGTCTGTGTAACCACACTTCCTCATCCTAACTTGGGTATTATTAGACCTGCTGAGTCATAAGTTTGGGAATGTAAAGCAGTAACCCATCGTACAATACAAATGGTATATGGGTTTTGATCTGAGCAAATCTAGAAAGCATGAGAAAATCAGATGAACACGTGGTCAGAATTCCCTTATCATTAACCTCAATTGCATTGACATTCTCTTTCAAGATTATACCTATGGCCTTCTGGGAGTATTTCCTGTCAACAATCCATATAGAATAAAAATAAAATGAGGACTGCTTCACAGATGAACTGGTTTAAAGGAGATAATGCCTCTAAATGAAATTTCGTGACTGATTGGAAATGTATCTCATCTCTTGGGAGAGAAGTGAGGACATCCTACAAATATGGAGGTACCATGTTATATTCAGTAGCTGAATATTAAGGAACGCATCAGTAGATCTGAGGACTGGTCAGACAGACACTTCTCATGTGCTACTGGAGATTATCTCAACCTCACTATCTCTGGCAAACTTGACTCTTTGCTCCAGACTAAGCCACTATTCTGATAACCCACTGCGTGTGGGATTATACCACCTTCAGCAGGTATAATCCAATTGTGTCTTATCCCATGGATATTCTGAAAACCATTTATCTCCTACTTTGGCACTTTCCTGTTCCCTGAAGAATGAGATGTGAGTATATTCAAGGCCACCATATATCCAACCCAGAAATGCAAATGAAATCACAATCTAGTAGGTGAAATTTGATCATTAAAAGATGGGATCCAGAGGCTAAATTCTACTCCAAACCTCAGAATAAATATCCTGAGCAAAGTTTATCTTTCGGACGATAATCTCATGAGTTTGAGTCATCTTGACACTAAGTGATGGCCAGGTTAGTAACACATTCTTATATTTGCTCTCCCTCTTTTATTTTTCTTTTCCCTCACTTCTGTTTCTAAGTAAAGTAGTGGGTGACGCTGAAAACATTGCTTAAGGTTCTTTTTTTTTATGTTATGTTAATCACCATGCATTACATCATTAGTTTTTGATGTAGTGTTCCATGATTCATTGTTTGTGTATAATACCCAGTGCTGGGGCACCTGGGTGGCTCAGTCGTTAAGCGTCTGCCTTCGGTTCAGGTCATGATCCCACAGTCCTGGGATCTAGCCCAGCATCAGTCTCTCTGCTCAGCAGGAAGCATGCTTCTCCCTCTCCACTCCCCCTGCTTGTGTTCCCTCTCTCGCTGTGTCTCTCTCTGTCAAATAAATAAATAAAATCTTTAAAAAAACAAAAAACAAAACACCCAGTGCTCCATTCAGTACATGCCCTCTTTAATACCCATCACCAGGCTAACCCATTCCCCTACCCCCCTCCCTTCTAGAACCCTGTTTCTTTCTCAGAGTCCATAGTCTCTCATGGTTTGTCTCTCCCTCTGATTTCCTCCCTTCATTCTTCCTTTCCTGCTTTCTTCTTCTTCTTCTTCTTCTTCTTCTTCTTCTTCTTCTTCTTCTTCTTTTTTAGCATATAACGTATTATTTGTTTCAGAGGTACAGGTCTGTGATTCAACAGTGCTTCAGGTTCTGCTATGTGGGAAGCAAAGCTAAGATAGAGAAGATAGGAGGTGGGACCAGGCAGCCAGACCCTTAATTTGCTCTTAACTACTACTATCCAGGAATACTTCCAAGGTCAATAGCCTCCCTTCCATTTACCCTTGTGTTCTGTGCTTAAATAGTCTAAGTAAGTATACCGCTTTGTATTTCTCCTATGCTTTGTGTTTTTCTTAAGAATTATTATGTCTTTGAAAAATTAGATATTGTAGTCTTTAAGATTAGGCTGTCTTCTGCTAATTAAATGCTACTCATCAATTCTCTGTGGTAATTTTATTATGTACAGTATGGCCCATTAAGAATTAAACTGAAACCACCATATACATTCACCTTACGATTAATTGCAACTATGGTGCTTCAGCAAGGCATGCAAACTTCGTTCATTGTCAGTAGTAGTGATGGCACTAAAATATCCCTTAGGCTGAAATAGTAAAATATCTCCATTTTTTTATTATGTTATGTTAATCACCTTACATTACATCATTAGTTTTTGATGTAGAGTTCCATGATTCATTGTTTGCGTATAACACCCAGTGCTCCATGCCGAACGTTCCCTCTTTAATACCCATCACCAGGCTAACCCATCCCCCCACCCCCCTCCCCTCTAGAACCCTCAGTTTGTTTTTCAGAGTCCATCGTCTCTCATGGTTCGTCTCCCCCTCCGATTCCCCCCCCTTCATTTTCCCCTTCTGCTATCTTCTTCTTTTTTTAACATATAATGTATTATTTGTTTCAGAGGTACAGGTCTGTGATTCAACAGTCTTACACAATTCACAGCGCTCACCATAGCACATACCATTTTTTTAAAAAAATAGTTTCTGAAGAAGAGAAAGTTCCTTAAGAGGAGAAAGAAGAAAAAATAATATAAAAAGAAATTAATACAACTTTGACTTAATCATATCAGTTGCCAAGAGAGGAAAAAGGGAGCTGTCTTAAGACATTTTTAATAAAACATATTAACAAAGAATGTTTTAAAAATGAGCATCTGTTATAAAACCAAAATATTTCTCACATCTTTATTTGTATGTTTGTTTGTACCAAGATAAGTGCTAAAAATTATTTGTAGTACGTTAGAATAAAAATATATGCACCCATATAAACACACACAAACAAAGATAATAAAAAACGAAAGCCCAACAGTTAGTTCTAAGATTCCTAGCAATCAGGACAAAATAGAAAGTATATTTCTTGTCTACTGTCAAGGAAGCTAACACAAAAGAGAAAATATATTCTTTTTCTTCCCCAGACCATATGCTTATAAAGGAGATATACAATAAATTTTAATGTAAAAGACTTTAAATAAAAAAATGCAGATTTTTGGTAACTATTTTATTGCAAATAGATGGCTATTTTTTTTTTAGAATAGATGGCTATTTTAAAAAACAATCAAAGATATCTTCAAAATACACCCATTGCTTTCTTACACTGGGAAATTTATGTTTGCAGTCAAACTGAGTATTCTTTATGAAATCCTTTCTTTAAGCTAATTTATTTATTTATTTTTAAAGATTTTATTTATTTATTTGACAGAGACACAGTGAGAGAGGTTAACACAAGCAGGAGGAGTGGGAGAGAGAGAAGCAGGCTTCCCGCAGAGCAGGGAGCCCAATGCGGGGCTCGATCCCAGGACCCTGAGATCATGACCTGAGCCGAAGGCAGACGCTTAACAACTGAGCCACCCAGGCACCCCCTTTAAGCTAATTTAAATCATTATTATTTAAAATGTATCTCATGATGCTGGCAATGACCTCTGATGTTGAATTTCACAGAACAGATATAGAGATCCAGAGGACCACAAAAGAGGATAATGATCTGTCATATATTTCTTTATTCTTTGGCTCCCAATCTCTGTTATTTTTTGTTTTTTTTTTCACTCTTATTGAAGCAGGAGAGTATGTATCCCCTTTGAAGGGGTTCTACAGTGTAGTAAAAATAGCTTATTCTTTTTGGTCAGGTATATATGGACTTAAACCTAGCTTCAGACATTTAATAGTTACATGACCTTAGGTATATCAGTAACTTTGTCTCTGTGCCTCAACTTGTGCAAATATAAAAATAAAATAGAACTATTTTTTAACTTAAGCATTAAATAGAAAGCACATATACTGTCTTATTTCTCCTTCCTTATAATTCCAGGATTTATAGCAACTAATACAAAGTCACCTGCTCAGAATCAAGGTCACTGCCACCTCCGTTAGAATATTTAAACTTTACTAGGACATACAAGAGATTAACAACTGAATAAAGGAGAAGCAAAGTATTTTTTGGATCAGTGAGTACAGTTTCAGAAATAACCACCAGTTTTTCTTTTTGAGCTTCAAATGTTTCAATAGTGGTAAAAATGACCAGAAATCATTATTCTAGATTACTTCTTTCTACTTTGATTGATAGCAAGACTTTGATTCATCTATAGAGTGATCCATTGATTTGAATCTCTTTTTATGCATATATCTGTGAATTTGAACTAGAATTTTGAATACATATTGCATTATGATGAAGTTGAGTATAACATGAGAATCATATCTAATATTGTGTCCCCATGATTTACAAGCCAGATTTAAGAGGTCTTTGCTTCTTTTCCATAACAATACAGTTTTTATTTTTTATTTTTTTTTTAAAGATTTTATTTATTTATTCATGAGAGACAGAGAGAGAGAGACAGAGGCAGAGGGAGAAGCAGGCTCCTCGCGGAGCAGGGAGCCCGATGTGGGGCTCGATCCCAGGACCCTGGGATCATGACCTGAGCCGAAGGCAGACGCTTAACCGACTGAGCCACCCAGGCGTCCCAACAACACAGTTTTTAAAAAGAACATTTTATGCTTTCCTTCTTATTAGAATTTGAGCAAAATTTCCTTATCCCTACTGCCTAGCATAATACAGTAGGAAAAACTACAGAATTAAAATCAGACCTGCACCCAAACACTAGTTGCAGCACATACCACTGTAAGAGCAAGGACAAGTAACTTCACATCTATAAACCTCAGGTTCATTATCATTCAAATGAGACTGACAGTAGCTGTCGTTCTTAGTAATCATAACACTTAGTAATCATAACACTTAGAGATAAAGCATCTGGCACATAGTAAGTTCTCAATAACCTATAGCAATTATTTTAAGGTATTTCTAAATGGTTAATAAATACATAAATAAATGAGGCAAAAGCATCAAGCATCTTAGGTCAAGGTCCTTTATTTTTTCCCCCAATGTTCACCTTAGTGACCTACCTCTAAGAAAAAGAAAGTATTGTTAGTAACTGGGATACAGTTTTATACCACTGATTTCTTCCTAGCTTCGTTCTTTTCCCTTAACCTGCAACATTGATTTGACCTGACACTAATGTGCAATATTCTCTCTCTCTCTCTCTCTTTCTCTCTGCTTGAATTTTAAACCTTAGAAAGAAAATCATAATAATGCAAGAGGGAAGCAATGTAGTGGAGATAACTGAATAAAGAACTAATACAACAAATGTACCTTAAGAGGTCTAGCTCATCTGCAGGTATAGGTATCATTAACCAGGATATATATATTCTTGTCTTTCACACTTTAAATATTATTAGTTTCTGTCTACTTTGTCTTCAGTAATTTTTACAGGAAAAATCTTTGGAATCTAAGTTATATCAAAGATGTGAGAACAATGAGCAAAGTAGGTCAAACAGATAAGGTGGTATTATTTTACCAGAATTCACTATTTGATTGTGTTTTGAGTTTCATTACACTAGGTCGTGTTATGGATTTAAAATTATAAAAAATATCTGATATACAATTATGGGATGTTTGATTAAATTGCTTTTAAAATAGGCAAAACATAAGAAAGCTTGCTTTTTTTTTTTTTTACTGATCTTACCACAGGCAATTTTTGTGCTCTTAAAAACATGACCAAACAATAGCCATTATAAAATCTACATGCTTAAAAAAAAAAAAAAAATGCATTCTTTTCAACAGTTAGATGTTCCTCCCCCTATTTCTTTCAGCCTTATTTCTACTACTCTTCTGGACATTAATAAACAGCAATATATTATTATCTTGCTTCACAGCAGTTTGCTAATTTTCCAAAACTGGGTTTTTTTATGCACAAAGATGGAAATCATTACACTTTTTTAAGTTGATATTTTTCTTTACCATTAAGTGGTCTTTCTTTGGGTATGATTGAATGTAAATTCCTCTATTGTTTAAACATTTAACTGTGCTGGCGCCTGGGTGGCTCAGTCGTTAAGCATCTGCCTTCGGCTCAGGTCATGATCCCAGGGTCCTGGGATCGAGTCCCACATCGGGCTCCCTGCTCGGCAGGAAGCCCGCTTCTCCCTCTCCCACTCCCCCTGCTTGTGTTCCTGCTCTCGCTGTCTCTCTCTGTCAAATAAATAAATAAAATCTTTGAAAAAAAAATAAATAAAAATAAACATTTAACTGTGCTTGTGTTTGACTACCATTAAGCAACCCAAGAAAGTACAAAAGTATCTTTTATATGGCCACTAGCATTAGACCAAAAGCAGAGTTTAAAATGTTATTGAAATGTATTTATATTATTCTCACATTCTTATATTTTCTTATATTAAATTTTACTATGTATACCGTGAAGCAGAAATTCTAGCAACTATGTTGAGGTGTTATAGAAAGAAGCTAGAATTTATGAGATCTCATTGAGGATCCCCTTAGATGGCAATCCGTATCAGCATTTGGTGTCACCTCCAGCGTAAAGAATCCTGGCTTGGTTGGGAGACACTTTGCAAAGAAAATTCCAATTGCTGAGTTTGGCTTTTAACACCTTCCAGGTATTGGGTCCTGAGGGTTGCAGAAAAAAATTACCTGAAACTAAAGCATTCTTAGTGTTTCAAATGAAAATTCACTTAATTTACAGCATAAGGAAGCATGATATGAGAAAAGGGAGAATTTCCCCAAATTATAAAAGTTATTTTCATTTTCCCATGTTATTTGACATCTATTTATCGAGACTTGACTGGGAGTATGGCATAAGTATGATCTCGAATTAATTATTTGGAGATTGAAATCTCATTACCAGTGTCAATTTTAAGTTAAGAAACCATAATATCTGAGTGACTTGGATTTGGTTGAATAGTCACTAACTGAAATTCCTTGCCAGAGAATGTGATAACTTTATGAAAAAATGAAGTATGTGTTTTATGTTCTTATAGCTTTGCTTTCAACATCCAGCTGTAACATCCATCCTTAATATCCATTCTTTCTGTCCTAATCATTGTGAATTTTGTCTCATAAGTACTCCTATACGTACATTTTAAAAGTACAAGGATTCATATGGAATTACTTCCATGTAAACCATCTGTGAGGGAGTAGCAAGGATTATTTAAATGCCATATATTACTTTGAGTAAATAGTGTCTAAAACCTATGTAAAAGTCTAATTCAAAATTTTAAATTCATATTTTTGAATATAAAGTGAAGAAAATGTAGACATGAGTTTTTTTAGAACTTTTAAAATCACATATTTTCAAGGTTACAATTATTTTTTTTAATGTAACAAATAGATGAGCCGTGGACTTTTTCTTTTCTAAACACTGTACAAAACAAATGAAACATGATAGCCAATGTTGGCCACTCTGTTTTCTGAATATTTCCTTCCATTCACCTATAAACATATTGGGTATTTAATTATCAATGCATCTGCACATACTGCCCACATATAGTGGTGTTAGTCCTTTATGATCATTTAGAAATTTCAAATCCAAAAAAAAAAAAAAGAAGAAGAAGAAGAAAAAAAGGAATTTCAAATCATTCTGGTAAGAAAAACTAAGAATTTTAATGCTGAACTTCTAGTAATGCTGTAGTCACTGTTCTGTATTCTAGCTAGATTATAGGAATTCTTGAAATAAATGCGTCCGAATTCCACAACTATGTTGGGACTAGTGTATCATCAAGGTGGCCAACGTGTCAAGGTTGCACCTCAAAATTTCCTTCTCTCTTCCTTAATATCGTTGAAACTCAGTGTCCTGATTAATAACCGTGAGGGTTTTGATACCCACCTTTTACATTGTAAGCAGACACTCCATTAAATATGTGTGTTAGGATAGGCTAGGTTATGTAACAGTAACGTTTAACCCAGGAATGTCAGTAATTTATAACAATAAGCTGTATTTCCCTTTCATGCTATTTGTCTATTGTCAACTGGCTGAGGGCTCCATTCTTACAAGCTTATGGAATGACAATAGAGCTTCATCGTTGCACAGCAACTAGTAGTTTATTGCATGTTTTCCTCAATCGGAGAAACAAGTCTATGGTGTTTCCATCAACTCAGATACAGCTCGTAGCCGTGTCAGAGGGAAAGAATGAAAGGCGATGAAAAACACGGACTCCTAAAGACTCTTCCTCACATACTTGGCAATAGCGACTATATAGCGGTACGCCTAACTACAGAAGGTGGGGGGAGTGCATTCCTGACCTGTGATGAGATGGAGATTTGTAAATATTTGGTGAAAAGCACTAATGGCCACATGTAAAACTGTAAAGCTTGTTGATTGATAACCCATAGTAAACACTAATTATTCCAACTATTGAAAAGGCTTTCACTCATTCATTAAACTAAATTTCATCGAAAATGTACCCAAGTACTGAGTTAGGTATTAGGAATATTTGGATGCATAAGACAAAATTTCAGAACTTTAGGACCTTTTTGTACAGTGTGTGGTGGGAATGATGCTATTCAATTTTGCCTCCCTTTACAAATTGTTTCACCACATTTTCTTTTTTATTCCCTATGATCCATTTACAACTTCCCAAGCAAAGGCAATACCTCAGTTTCTTTTTGCCAACACTAGTCATTTTTCTTATTCTTAATATTGTTAATCTCCAAATCAAAGTCCCATCTGAGATATTAATCTCTGTTTCTTGTCCTCTTTTGTTTCATTTATTTTTAGATCTCTTTGAGTCACCTTAGGGACTTGTCAACAGTCTCTTTATCAAGTGTGGTGCCATTCCCACTCCCACCAAAATCTCACTGGACCATACAACACTTTTATAATCACCAGAACTGCTCTTTAGCCTTCTTTTTCTTTGTAACTTGTCCCACTCTTTCTGGATTCACTTAACTCAGTTTCAAGCTTACTTTATTTTTTTAATCACTTTAGTGTTTTCCTCTTATTAAAATCCTATTGTATCAAAATATTTTACTAAAACTGTCATCCAGTATTCAATCCTGAATCAACCTCATCTATCAGTTCTACTCTCCAGTTCCTGGACCACAGGGCACTTTTAGAGAAAATCACAAAATGAACAAATATGACCTACTTCAAATATATTCTCTCTGGTCAGTCTGGCCTAGAGCCTTATGAGCATATGTAATTTGAACAATTTTATGAAGAAAATTAATGCACTGTCATGAATTCACTTTTTCCTTCCTTCTCTATGTCATTGTATGTCATTTCTCTTCTCCTTTCTCTTTATATTATTCTATAAATCTTTCCTAATACATTAAACTTACAAATTTTCTGTCTGTAAATGTGACATCATTGTCTCCTCTTGCTTATGACTTATTCTATTCCTTTTATCTTTAAGTCATCCATTCTTAGAGTCACAGAATTTTTATATCTAAATATAACTTAAAGATTATATTTGAAATCTGGTTCAAATTTGCATTTGCATATATCTGTCAATACAACCTCCCCCAACTTCTCACTAAAATACTCATGAAGGCTCAGAAGGAAATGAAAATTCACATCATTGACAAACACTATGTCTGGCACATAATCCAGTACCAAAATCTGAAATACAGATAGAAATGAAATAGGAAAAATTGGCAAGAGGAAAAACAATATTAAGAACAAGAAATCACCCCCAAAATAACAATCCTACCAGATTTTAGCTTGCAGTACATTCTAACCTCATCTCATTAATTTATGATAAATATCATACTTTACATCAATCTGAATACCTACACCAATGAAGGTTTTTGTCATTTTTTTAAGTATTAAGTGAAAAAATGAAAATGTCTGTCTCATAGCTGGCACACAAAATTTATTGATATCTTGAGGTATAATAATATACAAATATAAAATGTATGTTCTTTAAACCTAGCTTAAATGGTTATAGAACTGAAAGTGAAATAAAACTAACTTTCTTTTACCAGGGTCACAACTTAATTGATGTGCATATATCTTGATGACTAATAACAGATCTTTGGGTGTGATTTCTGTCTGTTGTATTACAGTTATGTGTCTCCTATTTTCTAGGTGCAGAGTCATCCTCTTCCAAAAATATAAATAAGTTATTTCAAGTGGCATGTATTTTCAGAAGGTAAAGTTTTATCCCATAGTGAATATTGTCCATTATTTCTTTTCCAAATGAGATATTTGTTTTGCCTTTTTTCCTGATATATCTAAAAAGTGATAAGCCATTCTTTTCTGGGGGCAATTTTTTTTCTCTAAAACAGTAATCTTCAATAGCTATGAAAAAATGGGACCCAAAGAACGTCCTATTTTGGAGTTGCAAGAACTTAGTGAACAAAAAGTATTTCAACTTTGTTTACACAGCAGATCTTGTAAGTCCTTAGAGTTTAATGTAGATGATGAAACATTTTCTTCCTTCTTGCTTCTGACAGTTCTATGTCTTTTCCAAGTAGAGCCAACAAGCCATTGTGACATATTTTCATCTTCAAGTCACAACACTTACCAGAAACAAGCAACAAGCCTCAAATCACATTTACACAGAAGGTAGCAAGACAAGTATAATCTAACTATCAAAAGGATGGTTCACTAAAGTGCTCCAACTATTGCCAACACAACCCAGGTATAATTTGTCTTGACTTGATTTAGACAGCCAAAGCAGTCCTAAAAACAGCAATAGTCAGTTATCCAGAGCTTTAAATACAGACATCGTCAGACAAGTGACTCGAGGGGCAAGGTCTGTTTTGCAATGCAATGTTTGAAAATGTTATTTTAAAAACACTCTATTCGATAGAAGAGTCATGTTTTAAATACCTTTTGACTGTTGTTGATCTGGTTGAGTTACAGAAATTCAATACCTTTTCATGACTATAAAATTGGTAGTATCCCTTTTAAAATTATATCAGGTTAAACCATAGAAACTTGTTGACATTTGAACTTTTTTTTTTTTTTTTTACTTACATAAAGGGTGATTTATGTGGTTCAACTTAAGAATCCATTTAATAACAAATTCTAGGACAACTCTCAAGTTTTTAAAAAAGAAAATTTCACTCAGAAAACTTCAATGAATAGCTCAGGGTCATATGATAGTAAGTGGTAAAATGATTAGAATTATTCTCATCATCTTCTACTAAGTGATACTAATTTTTTTTTTTTTTTTTTAGTTCATGTGTCCCATGGTGTCTCCTCCCCCTAGACCTCAGCACTTGCTGTTCTTTCTGCAGGAATGCTTCCTTCCTCCCACATTTACTAACTCATTCTCATCGTTCAGTTCTCAGATTACAAAGTCCTACAAGAGAGAAGCTCTTTCCTGACACCACCAAAACTATGTCACATCCCCGTTGCTTACCCTCCAATGCACACCCTCCTTCGCATGCAATGAACTGTAATACTCGGTTTGTCACCTTTCATTCTAGATATATGAGAGCTCCATACCAGGAATCATGGTCACTGAGTTCTACAGTTCATGATACAATAAATTATAAGATATTCAGGTGTTTGCTATACTTGTTAATCGCAAAATCATTCTCAGCATTCTGAAGAATTAGAGTTTTAACCCCCAAACCAATAAACCAGAACCCTACTAAACCATTTGTATTATATTAAATTGTTCACTGAATTTTAGTAGTTAAAAGAATATGGGATTTTGTTATTTACTAGTCATCAACAAGGAACTCTTTGATATTAATAAATTTAGGCATCTTGACAAATATTGTAGATTTACCTTCATGTGTAAAACACAAACGTTAAAAAACTATTTTTTTCCTCATACTCAACAACTTACAACACATATAGGTCTTGGGGTGATTTAGGCTCTTCCTTGAAATCCCATGTGAAAAAAAAAAGAAATCCCATGTGAATGTGTTGTAACTTTTCCTAGAGAAGAAATGTAAACATATTTAATTGACAAAAATCCCATAATATGAATTTACATTGTATTGTGTTGCCTTCTTTAATGTTATAGCAGCAGTGTCTTCACTAATTTTTAAGTAAACTTATATTCCAGTGGATAGTTTAATTAGACATAAAATAAACCATCCAGTAGAGAAGCTAATTACTTGATTGTCAAATGAAATAACAATTTTCCCTACAGTGAAAACTCCACTGCTGTAATTAGGTTATGTCATACTTTACCCTGAAGGTAATATTACAAACACTAGATGAGCCAATGCTATCTTCTATATTTTTCTATTTATAGCATGATGCTAAATTACTACCTTCATGTTAGAGCTAAGACATCAATAACAGAACACCAAGGGCCCTTCTGATGCTCAATTACATTTGTACTGTGAATATTAATGTGAATATAGATCACAAAAGAGAATTGTTTCCTGACTAATCATTTATCATGAAAAGGATTGATGAAAATTTTTAGAAACTTTGTAGATATCAAATAGAAAATAAAGCAGTTGCAGATTTTAACAAGTGACTAGGTATCTTTTAAATATATATCTCCTTTCTAGTGTTTTGCTTATGTGCACTTCAAACAAAAAAAAACATAAAACATTGACTGATAAACTCTAAGTAAAAATAAAATTGCAGAAAATAATATATGCTGATAAATTAATTGAATTTATTATCTGATTATACTTCCCGAATTGCTTATTTTTAAAAACTGAACAATCTTAACAAAAATAATATTTCCATATATGTGAATATAATTAGAAAAGGAAAACAAAACAGCCCTTGTCCTGCAAAACATCGAGGTAAATTTTAAGTCACATTAAAGGAACAAACAAGGGTCTTGGATGATGGCCTTTCTGATTCTGAACTAAGTCACCTGTCAAGAAGAAGATGGATGGTTTCCTAGTCATCATTATATCATGTCCACCACAAGAATCAGATGTTTGATGCAATGGAACTGTTTCCTAATGGTATTTTGGCTTGTAACAGATTTTTAAAAGGAGATTGAACATGTGAAGGAAAGCTATCTTTTTTTTTTTCCATATTACAGGGAAAAATGTATGTTTCTCTATTCATGAAGTTTAGTTTGATCATTAAAGAAAAAAATGCAAACAAAATCCAAACCACTTTCTGAATGACATACAGAAAAATTGACAGTCATAAAAGAATAGAAACTCCTTGGCTGGAGGAGGAAGATGGTGGATGAGTAGGAGACCTAGATTTCGTCTGGTCCGAGGAATCAGCTAGATAGGGATCAAACCATTCTGAACACCTACAAAGTCAACAGGAGATCAAAGAAAAGAATAGCAGCAACTCTCTGAACAGAAAAGCGACCACTTTCTGGAAGGTAGGACATGCGGAGAAGTGAATCCAAGGTGATATTTGGGAAGATAGACTGCGGGGGAGGGGGCCTCCATCGGCCGCTTCTGGCAAGTGATAGAGCCACGGAGCACAAAATCGGAACTTTTAGAAGTCGGCTCCGCTGAGGGATGCTCCAGTGGCTAAGTGGAAGGTGGAGCCCTCGCAGGACAGTGTGGTCTCAGGACCCTCGGGGTCACAGAAAGACCGGGGGTGCCTGAGTGCGGCAGAGCTCCCAGGTATCAGAGCAGGGAAGCCAGCTGCAAAGATGGAGCTAGGGAGTGGGCTCTCAGCTCGGTGTTGCCATGAACTGTGATCTGTGGCACAGTCAGGCCCTTGCTCTTCCAGCAGGGACCCAACAAGTGGCAGATCCAGGGAGACTCCCCTTCCTCTCCCGGGAGGAGCAGTGCGGAAGCACACCGCAGGGATCTGCTGGGTTTGGAGACTCCACACGGGGTCATGGGTCAGAGATAGAAACACTCGGTCGCAGGGATGGTGAACACAGAGTGAGGCCGGAGACCGGGGAGACGAGAGTGATTGACTGCTTTTCTCTGAAGGCACACTGAGGAGTGGGGCTCTGAGTTCTCGGCTCCTACGGAGCAGAGATTGGGAGGCTGCCATTTTCACTCTCGGCCTCCAAAGCTGTACGGAAAGCTTGCAGGGAACAAAAGCTCCCAAGAGAAAATCCCACTAGATTACTTAGCCCAGACCCGAGAGGACGGAGCAATTCCACCTCCGGCAAAAACATTTGAGAATCACGGCAACAGGCCCCTGCCCCAGAAGATCAGCGAGAACAGCCAGCCAAGACAAAGTTTACCAATCAATGAGAACAGCAGAACTCCAGGGCTAGGGGAATACAGCACATAGAATTCATGGCTTTTTTACCATGATTCTTTAGTCTTTCAAAATTAATTTTTTTTTAACTGTCTTTTTTTTTTGAATTTTTCTTTTTCCCTTGTTCAACCAACATCTTATCAATCCCTTTTTTAAAAATCTTTTTTTTTTTTCATTTTTAGAGTTATATTCTATCCCTTCATAGTAGTTAACTTTATTTTTGGTATATATATATATGTATATATATGTATATATAAGGTGTTCTCTCTTTAAAATTTTGGGATACAGTTTCTTATAACAGACCAAAATATACCCTAAATCTCTAGTGTATGGCTTTGTTCTAGTCTCCTGCCTGATCACACTCTCTCTCGCTTTTTTTTAAATTTCTCTTCTTTCTTTTTTCAAACAACTCCTTATCACTTCCTTTTATAAAATCTTTTCTACTTTTCATCTTTACAGTCATATTCCATCCCTTCATCATATTTACACTTCTTTTTGTACATATATAAGCTTTTCTTTCTTTAAAATTTTGGGAGGCAGTTTCTTCTAACAGACCAAAATATGCCCAAGATCTAGTGTGTGGCACTGATCTATGCACCAGCCTGATAATATTTGATCATATTCTTTTTTTTCCTTTATCTTTATCTTTTTCATTTTTCTTTCTTTCCCTTTCTTTTCCCCCAGTTTCACTTCTCTTCTGATTTGTTTAGTATATATTGTTCTGGGGTCGTTGTTACCCTGCTATCATTTTCTTCTCTCATTCATCTATTCTCCACCGGACAAAATGACAAAACGGAAAAAAATCACCTCAACAAAAAGAACAAGAGGCAGTACCGACTGCGAGGGACCCACTCAATAAGGACATTAGTAAGATGTCGGAACTAGAGTTCAGAACAACAATTATAAAGATACTAGCTGGGCTTGAAAAAAAAAAGATATTAGAGAAACCCTTCATGGAGAAATAAAAGAACTAAAATCTAACCAAGTCAAGATCAAAAAGGCTATTAATGAGGTGCAATAAAAATGGAGGCTCTAACTGCTAGGATAAATGAGGCAAAAGACAGAATTTGTGATATAGAAGACCTAATGATGGGAAATAAAGAAGCTGAGAAAAAGAGAGATAAACAACTACTGGATTATGAGGGCAGAATTCGAGAGATAAGGGATACCATAAGATGAAACAATATTAGAATAACAGGGATCCCAGAAGAAGAAAGAGAGAGAGGGGCAGAAGGTATATTGGAGCAAATTATAGCAGAGAACTTCCCTAATTTGGGGAAGGAAACAGGCATCAAAATCCAGGAGGCACAGAACCCCTCTCAAAATCAATAAAAATAGGTCACCATCCCAAAATCTAAAAGTAAAACTTACGAGTCTGAGAGACAAAGAGAGAATCCTGAAAGCAGCTTGGGAGAAGAGATCTGTAACCTACAATGGTAGAAACATTAGATTGGCAACAGACCTATCCACAGAGACCTGGCAGGCCAGAAAGGACTGGCATGATATATTCCGAGCACTATGGGAGAAAAATATGCAGCCAAGAATACTGTATCCAGCTAAGCTGCCATTGAAAATAGAAGGAGAGATAAAAATCTTCCAGGACAAACAAAAACTAAAGGAATTTGCAAACACAAAACGAGCCCTACAGGAAATATTGAAAGGGGTCCTCAAAGCAAAGGGAGAGCCTAAAAGCAACATAGACCAGAAAGAAACACAGACAATACACAGTAACAGTCACCTTAAAGGCAATACAATGGCACTAAATTCCTATCTTTCAATAGTTACCCTGAATGTAAATGGGCTAAATGCCCCAATCAAAAGACACAGGCTATCAGATTGGAAAAAAAAAAAAAACAAAAAACAAGACCCATCAATATGTTGACTGTAAGAGACACATTTTAGACCTAAAGACACGTCCAGATTGAAAGTGAAGGGGTAGAAAACCATTTACGATGCTAATGGACAAGTAAAGAAAGCTGGGGTGGCAAATCGTTTTAGATTAGATTTTAAAACAAAATTATAAAAAGAGAAGAGGAAGGATACTATATCATACTTAAAGGGTCTATTCAACAAGAAGATCTAACATGTAAATATCTATGCCCCTAACATGGGAGCAACCAATTATATAAGGCAATTAATTAAAAAAGCAAAGAAACACATTGACAACAATACAGTAATAGTGGGGTACTTTAACACTCCCCTTACTGAAATGGACAGATCATCTAAGCAAAAGATCAACAAGGTTAGGGCGCCTGGGTGGCTCAGTTGGTTAAGCGACTGCCTTCGGCTCAGGTCATGATCCTGGAGACCCTGGATCGAGTCCCGCATCGGGCTCCCTGCTCGGCGGGGAGCCTGCTTCTCCCTCTGACCCTCCCCCCTCTCATGTGCTCTCTCTCTCTCATTCTCTCTGTCTCAAATAAATAAATAAAATCTTTAAAAAAAAAAAAAAAAAAGATCAACAAGGAAATAAAGACTTTAAATGAAACACTGTAACAAATGGACTTCACAGCCATATTCAGAACATTCCATCCCAAAGCAACAGAATACAAATTCTTTTCTAGTACCCATGGAACATTCTCCAGAATAGATCACATCTTAGGTCATAAATCAGGTCTCAACTGGTGCCAAATGATTGAGGTCATTCCCTGCATATTTTTGGACTACAATGCTTCGAAACTAGAACTCAATCACAAGAGGAATGTCAGAAAGAACTCAAATACATGGAGGCTAAAGAGCATCCTACTAAAGAATGAATGGGTCAACCAGCAAATTAAAGAAGAATTTAAAAACTTCATGGAAACCAATGAAAATGAAAACACAACTGTTCAAAATCTTTGGGATGCAGCAAAGGCAGTCCTAAGAGGAAAGTATATAGCAATACAAACCTTTCTCAAGAAAGAAGAATGGTCTCAAATACACAACCTAACCCTACACCTAAAGGAGCTGGAGAAAGAACAGCAAATAAAGCCTAAACCAAGCAGGAGAAGAGAAATAATAAAGATCAGAGCAGAAATCAATGAAATAGAAACCAAAAGAACAGTAGAACAGATCAACGAAACTAGGATCTGGTTCGTTGAAAGAATTAATAAGATTGATAAACCCCTGGCCAGACCTATCAAAAAGAAAAGAGAAAGGACCCAAATCAACAAAATCATGAATGGAAAAGGAGAGATCACAACCAACACCAAAGAAATACAATTATAAGAACATATTATGAGTAATTATATGCCAGCAAATTAGATAATCTGGAAAAAATGGATGCATTCCTAGAGATGTATCAACTACCAAAACTGAACCAGGAAGAAATAGAAAACCTGAACAGACTTATAACCACTAAGGAAATTGAAGCAGTAACCAAAAATCTCCCAACAAACAAGAGACCAGGGCCAGATGGCAACCCAGGGGCATTCTACCAAACATTTAAAGAGTAATTAATACTTATTCTTCTGAAACTGTTCCAAAAAGTTGAAATGGAAGCAAAACTACTAAACTCATTTTATGAAGCCACCATTACCTTGATCCCCAAACCCGACAAAGACCCCATGAAAAAGGAGAATTACAGACCAAAATCCCTGATGAACACGGATGCAAAAATTCTCACCAAAATACTAGCCAATAGGATCCAACAGTACATTAAAGGATTATTCACCACGACCAAGTGGGATTTATCCCTGGGCTGCAAGGTTGGTTCAACATCCACAAATAAATCAATGTGATATGATACATTAATAAAAGAAAAAACAAGAACCATATGATCCTCTCAATCGATGCAGAAAAAACATTTGACAAAGTACAGTATCCTTTCTTGATCAAAACTCTTCAAAGTATAGGGATAGAGGGTAAATACCTCAATACCATAAAAGCCATCTATGAAAAACCCACAGCGAATATCATTCTCAATGGGGAAACACTGACACCTTTCCCCCTAAGGTCAGGAATGCAGCAGGGATGTCCAGTATCACCACTGCTGTTGAACATGGTATTAGAAGTTGTAGCCACAACAATCAGACAAAAAAAAATAAAAATAAAAAACATCCGAATTGGCAAAGAAGAAGTCAAACTCTCACTTTTTGTAGAAGATATGACACTTTATGTGGAAAACCCAAAAGACCCCACCCCAAAACTGCTAGAACTCATAGAGAAATTCAGTAAAGTGGCAGGATATAAAATCAATGCACAGAAATCAGTGGCATTCCTATTAACCAGCAACAAAGACAGAAGAAAGAGAAATTAAGGAGTCAGTCCCATTTACAATTGCACCCCAAACCTTAAGACCTAGGAATAAATCTAACCAAAGAGGCAAAAAATCTGTATTCAGAAAACTATAAAATACTCATGAAAGGAATTGAGGAAGACACAAAGAAATGGAAAAATGTTCCTTGCTCATGGATTGGAAGAACAAATATTGTGAAGATGTCAATGCTACCTAGAGCAAACTACACATTCAATGCAATCCCCATCAAAATACCATCATTTTTTCAAAGAAATGAAACAAATAATGCTAAAATTTGTATGGAACCAGAAAAGACCTCGAATAGCCAGAGGAATGTTGAAAAGGGAAAGCAAAGCTGGCGGCATCACAACTCCGGACTTCAAGCTCTATTACAAAGCTGTCATCATCAAGACAGTATGGTACTGGCACAAAAACAGACACATAGGTCAATGGAACAGAATAGAGAGACCAGAAATGGACCCTCAACTCTATGGTCAACTAATCTTTGACAAAGCAGGAAAGAATCTCCAATGGATAAAGACAGTCTCCTCAACAAATGGTGTTGGGAAAATTGCACAGCCACATGCAGAAGAATGAAACTGGACCATTTCCTTACACCACACAGAAAAATAGACTCCAAATGGTTGAAAGACCTCAATGTGAGACAGGAGTCCATCAACATCCTAAAGGAGAACACAGGCAGCAACCTCTTCGACCTCAGCCACAGCAACTTCTTCCTAGAAACATCGCCAAAGGCAAGGGAACCAAGGGCAAAAATGAACTATTGGGACTTCATCAAGATAAAAAGCTTTTGCACAGCAAAAGAAACAATCAACAAAACCAAAAGACAACCGACAGAATGGGAGAAGATATTTGCAAATGACATATTGATAAAGGGCTAGTATCCAAAATCTATAAAGAAGTTATGAAACTCAACACCCAAAGAACAAATGATCCAATCAAGAAATGGGCAGAAGACATGAACAGACATTTTTCCAAAGGAGACATCCAAATGGCCAACAGACACATGAGAAAGTGCTCCACATCACTTGGCATCAGGGAAATCCAAACCAAAACCTCAATGAGATACCACCTCACACCAGTCAGAATGGCTAAAATTAACAAATCAGGAAACGACAGATATTGGCGGAAATGCGGAGAAAGGGGACCCCTCCTACACTGTTGGTGGGAATGCAAGCTGGTGTAGCCACTCTGGAAAACAGTATGGAGATTCCTCAAAAAGTTGAAAATAGAGCTACCATACGACCTATCAATTGCACTACTGGGTATTTACCCCAAAGATACAAATGTAGGGATCCGAATGGGTATGTGCACCACAATGTTTATAGCAGCAAGGTCCACAATAGCCAAACTGTGGAAAGAGCCAAGATGTCCATCGACAGATGAATGGACAAAGAAGTGGTATATATATACAAGGGAATATTATGCAGTGATCAAAAGGAATGAAATCTTGCCATTTGCAGCAACGTGAATGGAACTGGAGCGTATTATGCTGAGCGAAATAAGTCAAACAGAGAAAGACCTGTATCATATGATCTCACTGATAAGTGGAATTCTTAATCACAGGAAATAAACTGAGGGTTGCTGGATTGGTGGGGGTTGGGAGGTATGGGGTGGCTGGGTGATAGACATTGGGGAGGGTAGGTGCTATGGTGAGCACTGCGAATTGTGCAAGACTGTTGAACCACAGATCTGTACCTCTGAAACAAATAATACATTTTATGTATCATTATTAATTCTTCTAATTTACTATTAATTCTTCTTTAAATGTTTGGTAGAATTCCCCTGGGAAACCCTCTGGCCCTGGGCTCTTGTTTGTGGGAGATTTTTGGTTACTGCTTCAATTCCCTTAGTGGTTATAAGTCTGTTCAGGTTTTCTATTTCTTCCTGGTTCAGTTTTGATAGTTGATACACCTCTAGGACTGCATCCATTTCTTCCAGATTATCTAATTTGCTGGCATATAATTACTCATAATATGCCCTTATAATTGTTTGTATTTCTTTGGTGTTGGTTGTGATCTCTCCTCTTTCATTCATGATTTTGTTGATTTGGGTCCTTTCTCTTTTCTTTTTGATAGGTCTGGCCAGGGGTTTATCAATCTTATTAATTCTTTCAAAGAACCAGATCCTAGTTTCGTTGATCTGTTCTACTGTTCTTTTGGTTTCTATTTCATTGATTTCTGCTCTGATCTTTATTATTTCTCTTCTCCTGCTTGGTTTAGGCTTTATTTGCTGTTCTTTCTCCAGCTCCTTTAGGTGTAGGGTTAGGTTGTGTACTTGAGACCTTTCTTGTTTCTGGAGAAAGGCTTGTATTGCTATATACTTTCCTCTTAGGACTGCCTTTGCTGCATCCCAAAGATTTTGAACAGCTGTGATTTCATTTTCATTTGTTTCCATGAATTTTTTAATTCTTCTTTTTTTCCTGGTTGACCCATTCATTCTTTAGTAGGATGCTCTTTAGCCTCCATGTATTTGAGTTCTTTCTGACATTCCTCTTGTGATTGAGTTCTAGTTTCAAAGCATTGTGGTCAAAAAATATGCAGGGAATGATCCCAATCTTTTGGTACCAGTTGAGACCTGATTTATGACCTAGGATGTGATCTCTTCTGGAGAATGTTCCATGGGCACTAGAGAAGAATGTGTATTCTGTTGCTTTGGGATGGAATGTTCTCAATATATCTGTGGAGTCCATTTGGTCCAGTGTGTCATTTAAAGTCTTTATTTCCTTGTTGATCTTTTGCTTAGATGATCTGTCCATTTCAGTGAGGGGGGTGTTAATGTCCCCCACTTATTGTATTGTTGTCGATGTATTTCTTTGCTTTTTTTATTAATTGCCTTATATAATTGGTTGCTCCCATGTTAGGGGCATAGATATTTACAATTGTTAGATCTTCTTGTTGGATAGACCCTTTAAGTATGATAGAGTGTCCTTCCTCATCTCTTATTACAGTCTTTGGTTTAAAATCTAATTTGTCTGATATAAGGATTGCCACCCCAGCTTTCTTTTGGTGTCCATTAGCATGGTAAATGGTTTTCCACCCCTTCACTTTCAATCTGGGGGTGTCTTTGGGTCTAAAATGAGTCTCTTGCAGACAGCATATCGATGGGTCTTGGTTTTTTTATCCAATCTGATAGCCTTTGTCTTTTGATTGGGGCATTTAGCCCATTTACATATTTTTAAAGATATGAATTTATTGCCATTGTATTACCTGTAAGGTGAATGTTACTGTATATTGTCTGTGTTCCTTTCTGGTCTATGTTGCTTTTAGGCTCTCTCTTTGCTTAAAGGACCCCTTTCAATATTTCTTGTGGGGCTGGTTTTGTGTTTGCAAATTCCTTTAGTTTTTGTTTGTCCTGGAAGCTTTTTATCTCTCCTTCTATTTTCAATGGCAGCCTAGCTGGATATACTATTCTTGGCTGCATATTTTTCTCCTATAGTGCTCTGAACATATCATGGCAGTCTTTTCTGGCCTGCCAGGTCTCTGTGGATAGGTCTGTTGCCAATCTAATGTTTCTACCATTGTAGGTTACAGATCTCTTCTCCTGTGCTGCTTTCAGGATTTTCTCTTTGTCTCTGAGACTTGTATGTTTTACTATTAGACGTCGGGGTGGAGACCTATTTTTATTGATTTTGAGAGGGGTTCTCTGTGTCCCCTGGGTTTTGATGCCTGTTTCCTTCCCTAAATTAGGGAAGTTCTCTGCTATAATTTGCTCCAGTATACCTTCTGCCCCTCTCTCTCTTTCTTCTTCTTCTGGGATCCCAATTATTCTAATGTTGTTTTGTCCTATTGTATTGCTTATCTCTCGAATTCTGCCCTCATGATCCATTAGTTGTTTATCTCTCTTTTTCTCAGCTTCTTTATTTTCCATCATTTGGTCTTCTAATCAGTGATTCTCTCTTCTGCCTCATTATCCTAGCAGTTAGAGCCTCCATTTTTATTGCACCTCATTAATAGCCTTTATGATTTCAACTTGGTTAGATTTTAGTTCCTTTATTTCTTCAGAAAGCGTTTCTCTAATAACTTCCATGCTTTTTTCAAGCCCAGCTGGTATCTTTAAAATCATCATTCTCAACTCTAGTTCTGACATCGTACTAATGTTCATATTGAGTAGGTCCCTGGCAGTCAGTACTGCTTCTTGTTCCTTTTGTTTTGGTGATTTTTTCCATCTTGTGATTTTTCCAAAGGAGCATAAGTGTATGAGAGAACAAAATGCTAACAGGGTAACAACATCCCCAGAAAGTATGCCCTAAACAAATCAGAAAAGACCTGAAGCCGGAGGGAAAGAAAGGGAAAGAAAGGAAAAAGAAGAAGAGAAAGAGAAAAACAAACGAAAACAAAGCAAAACAAAAATCAAAATATGCTCAAATATGATCAGGCTGGTGCATAGATCAATGACACACACTAGATTTTGGGTGTATTTTGGTCTGTTAAAAGAACGTGCCTCCCAAAATTTAAAGAAAGGAAAAATTATATATGTACAAAAATAAGGGTTACGATGATGAAGGGATGGAATATAACTGTAAAGATGAAAATTATAGAAAGTTTTATAAAAGGAATTGATAAGATAAGAAATTGGTTGAAAAAAGCAAGAAGAGGATTTAAAAAAAAAAAGGGAGAGAATGTGATCAGGCAGGAGACTTGAACAAAGCTGTACACTAGAGATTTAGGGTATATTTTGATCTGTTAGAAGAAACTGTATCTCAAAATTATAAAGAGAGAACAACTTATATATATATACCAAAAATAAGGGTAACTAATATGAAGGACTAGAATATGACTCTAAAAATGAAAAATAAAAAATATTTTTTAAAAAAGGGATTGATAAGATGTTGGTTGAAAAAAGGGAAAAAGAAAAATTTAAAAAAAAGTTTAAAAAAAATTGACTTTGAAAGACTAAAGAATCATGGAAAAAAAGCCATGAATTCTATGTGCAGTAGCCCCCTAGTACTGGAGTTGTGTCATTCTCATTGATTGGTAAACTTGGTTTGGCTGGCTGTTCTTGCTGATCTTCTGAGGGAGGGGCCTGTTGCCGTGGTTCCCAAATTTCTTTGCCAGAGGAGGAATTGCTCCACCCTTGCTGGGTCTCGGCTAAGTAATCTGCTTGGGTTTGCTCTCAGGCTATTTTGTTCCCTGCAAGCTTTCTGCACAGCTTTGGAGGACAAGAATGAAAATGCAGCCTCCCAATCTCTGCCCCAGAGGAGCTGAGAACTCAGGGCCCCATTCCTTAGTGCACCCCGAGAGAAAAGCAGTCAGTCACTCCCATCTCCCCGGTCTCTGGCCGTGCTCCATGCTCATCCAGCCTGTGACCGAGCATTTCTATCTCTGGCACATGACCCCATCTGGAGTCTCCAAACCCAGCAGATCCCTGGGGTGCACTCCCACGCCGCTCCTCCCGGGGAAAGAAGGAGAGTCTCCCTGGATCTGCTGCTTGTTGGGTCCCTGCTGGAGGAGCAGTGGCCCGACTGTGCCATGTGTGTCATGTTTTATGGCACCCCCGAGCTGAGAGCCCACTCCTCGGCTCCAACTCTGCAGCCGGCTTCCGCACTCCGATACCCGGGAGCTCTGCCGCACTCAGGCACCCCCGGTCTTTCTGTGACCCTGAGGGTCCTGAGACCACACTGTCCCAGAGAGGGTTCCACACACCGCTTAGCCACTGGAGCGATGTCCCTTAGCCGACCAGACTTCTAAAAGGTCTGATTTTGTGCTTTGTGGCTCTATCACTCACCAGAAGTGGCCGACGGAGGCCCCCTCCCCCGCCCTCTATCCTCCCGTATATCGCTTCGGATTCACTTCTCCACCCATCCTACCTTCCAGAAAGTGGTCGCTTTTCTGTTCAGAGAGTTGTTGCTATTCCTTTCTTCAATCTCCTGTTGAGTTCGTAGGTGTTCAGAATGGTTTGACCCCTATCCAGCTGAATTACTGGGACCAGACGAAATCCAGGTCTCCTACTCCTCCACCATCTTGCTCTGCCCCCTGCATAAGTTTTTGTATCATTGAAACATATGGATGATAAAATTTATTTTGCCCTTGCTCTTAAATGACACCTTAGCTGCTATAAAATTTTAGATTGATAAGTTCTTTTTCATCAAAATTTATAAGATACTACTTTATTTTCTTCTGGCATCAATTGAATCTGATGAGACTTTAGCTGTTAAGATAATTGCTGTCCCATTGTGTCTTTTCTTCTCTTTTCCTATTTCTTTTTCAAGATTTTTTTTTTTTTTTTTTTTTTTTTGATGATCTGGAGTCTCATTAATATGGGCAAAGGTATATATTTTTTTTTTTTTGTAAGCCCTGCTTGGAGCCTTATAAATAGTTTCAATCTGAAGGAACATATTTAATTTTGGATTAATCATTGGACAAAATGTATATTCTCATGATTCCATAATTTCACAGTTTAAATTATTCACAGGATATTAGAATAAAAGTGTAATTTACAATGGAAAGATAAGACCATGACCTCCCAATCCAACAATCAGTATTGAAATCACTAATAGGGAGATATCCAGACATCATGTGCCTCTCTGTAACCCATGTTGTTTCTCCTGGTTATAGAATCCTAATTATATATTTGTATTCTTAATAAAATGAGAGATGCTTTTTTGAAATAGCTAATTCCTAAAGCCCTACATTTTTGTGTAACAATGCAGAAAAAGAAAATTGGAGTTAAAAGAGAGTAATTCAGTACCTTACTAGTTACCCTCCAAAAAATGCTACATCAAGTTGTGAGCTCTTAAAATTTTGTTCACAAATTGCTCACTACTCTCTTCTCATTTTCTCTACTAATTCAGATCAACAGCACAAAAAGCTGATGGGGGGATTTTACCCCCAGGGATACCCTAAATATACAGCATAGTTAAAAGCAATGTGCTTTCTGTGCTAATGAAGTATCAAGAAACATCCTTGGCTGCAAGATGCACTTCAATCAGACTGGTGCTGCCTAAAAACCTGCAATATGGAAATTTCTGGAAACAAAATGGTGCCACCCACATTAATTCAAGTCCTCAAAGGCCAATTTTTACCTCAGGGCATTTGCATAGCTCTTTAAATTTTACTTTCTTATTTGTCAGGCATACTCTTAATGCTGATTGGTTAATTTCCAGGAACTTCTGAAATCTTAAAACACTTTCCCTGACCTCTCACACTCAGTCACAACTCATAAATTAGTTACATGGTAAAGGGTTACACATCCCTTTAGCAACCTATACTTTTTTTCATAAAACATATTAATTATTAAATATTTAACTTCTCAAGAAAGTTTAAGCCCTATAAAAATGCATATTTTATTTCCCACTGTGTCCTAGTGCTTAATAAAATACCTAGAACATAATAGGAACTAAACAAATATTTGATGATGGGCTGAATGAACAAATGATTGCCTAGTATTGTGTTTCTAGTTTTTTATTTTACATACCCAGGCAATAAACATATTTCTCCATATTTAGAACATGTGACACATTGTACTTGACCCATACATGGTGTTTCTAGAAATTATTTCAGAAACAACTTCAAAAACAATAGTGATACTTCTAAAATGTTTTCTTTTTTTTAAGATTTATTTACTTATTTTAGAGAGAGAGAAAGAGAGTGGGAGGAGGGGAAAGGGCAACCTGAGCCGAAACCAAGAGTCAGATGCTCAACTGACTGAGCCACGCAACCACCCCAACAATAGAGATATTTTAATTTTTTTTTTTTTTTTTTTTTTTTTAAGGTTTTACTTATTTGCGAGAGAGAGAATGAGAGACAGAGAGCATGAGAGGGAGGAGGGTCAGAGGGAGAAGCAGACTCCCTGCCGAGCAGGGAGCCCGATGCGGGACTCGATCCCGGGACTTCAGGATCATGACCTGAGCTGAAGGCAGTCGCTTAACCAACTGAGCCACCCAGGCGCCCAACAATAGAGATATTTTAAATGACAGATGAAACCTAATAACTACAAGTGACTGGATTGCACTTGTGTTGCTCAACATGGTCAACCATGTTTAATGATCTGATGCCAGATTTATCAATTTATTAAATATCTGTACCATAAGATATTGTGATAATTGCTACTTTTAAATTTTCTTCTAAATTTGTATGTATTATCCAAACATACAATAAGAAAGAGAGAAAACTCACTCTGACTTACCATTTATTATGCAATATACTACCATTTTTACATAGTCCCAATCATCTCTTGATCATAAAGATGATATGAATCATAGCTTAGGAATAGTTTGTAATTCACATACACTTTCTCATTTTATGTTTATTTGGATATACTTTAAAGCCATATTTCTATGAACTTCAGTGAAAACTTTGGATTCCAATCTGGTACCATATTTATCATTTTTACATATTAGATATTATTGTATTCCAACTGGGAAGAGCAGTTGCACAATATTTAGGAGATTGATGCCAGAAAGTATTGTTCTAGTAATGGATGCGTAGAATGCTCTTATTACTTAATTTATGAATTCCCTAGGGGCACAATTCTGATAATTGAAATTGTCAAGAGAGCCCTAACTATAATGGAGGAGCATGAATTCCCATGATGCTCAACCAAGAAATCTTTCCTTAGGAAATATAATCAGGAGATAGTGCGGTGCAGATAATTTGGTTCTGGCTTTGTATCTTACTGCGTGTCTTTGAACAATGTTTATTTCAACATTTTTACTTCAATTTTCTCATCTGAGAAGTGAAACATTTACTACTTACATCTTAAGATTATTGGGAAACGTTTTAAAATCATTGTTCTTTTTTAATTTTTTAAAATTACTTCAAATTTCAAAAGCAGTGAATTTATTTATTATAACCAGTGAAAAGCTTATAATTTTCTTTCCACCACTGTCTTTAATTCCATCTAACTATGGGAATTCATGCCCTCCTGCATGTCCTTATGCCTTTTACTCCTTGTTCATACAAATATTTATAACATATATACAGGTGAACTTATGCCCTGGTTTGCCCAGGATAATCTCAGATGAAGCTTCTTTTCCTAGTGTGATTATTAATAATGCTCCTTTTGTTATTAGAAATATACAGATTTGGATGGTAAATTACATAGTCACCCTTTTACAAGGAGTTTGATTTTTTATTATTAATTTACCTGTAGCTATTAGCATAATACTGTGCATTTGGTAAGCTTTTCAACAATGGCAGGCATTGTTAAGAGGAACCTAATTTCATAGGCCTCTACCAAATATTTAACAAAGCAGCTAGAGAGGGGTGCCTCTGTGGCTCAGTCGGTTGTGTGTGTGACTCTTGGTTTCCACTCAGGTCATGGTATTGGGGTTGGGATATCAAGTTCTGCTCAGCATGGGGTCCGCTTGAGATTCTCTCCTTCTCCTTCTGCCCCTACCCCTGCTCTCTCTTCTCTCTCTCTCTCAAATGAAATAAAAATAAATAAATAAACAAACAAACAAACAAACAAACAATGCAGCTATAGGGAGAGTATTTTAGTGATAGGGCTAAAAGCTAAATGAGGGAGATGCTTGTTATTAAAACATTTTAATACTTTTTAATGGGTGAATTTTTATGCTGTTTATTCAAAGATGAAAAATTAAACTCTATCAACTTTCACTTATAATGAACATTCCCAGGCTTTTATTTTAGAATCTTAAATTGGGGGTAGAGTGAAACCCATATAATACTGAAGACCACAACTTTCAAAAAAGTTAAATAATTTATTTAAGGCCACACAGATAATGCCATTTTCTGACTTAGTTCTCTCATTGAAAATGTATACACACAACGTTAGAAACATAGGTAGAGACTCCTCAATTTATTAGGCTATTTTATAACAGAATAAGACTAATTTAATTGGTCTCATCTACTGGTATAAATGACTGATTTTTTTTGTCTTGTATTTTTTTTTTTTTTTACCAGAGGAGATAGGCATTTTAAACTGAGCAGGAAGATCTATAAACATGGGAGAGAAGGGTCCACCTTCCCAGTCAGGCAGACAGCAGAATCAGCCCCTTCATTTAGAAACTTTTCAATTTGATTTAAATATCCAGCAGCCCAGGTTTTACCATGTGTTTAAAAGGCTATTAATTTTTTCCATCAACCTCTGTTTTCTACATCCCAATAATCACTGAATAATTTTAAGGAAATTTGAAGAGACAGAACTTTCATGAAACAAATTGATAAAGTTATTTAATAACATAATTATTTTTCCACCTGCTATATTTTAAGTTTTCTTAGTCAATTTAGATTTTAACTACCATATTTCACATGTAGTAAAGGTAATGAAGAAAAGTAAAAAGGTATTCCAAGGGCAAATGTGCTTCATTAAAGTGGATAAGAACAAAATTTTCATAAAAATCAGAAGGAGAGATATAATCAGGGTCTTACGGGTGAAAAGCTCATTTTGTTTTCAAATAGGGCATATTTCTTCAGTAATTCTGCAGGCTTACTGTCACTGTAGTTAAGCAGATGAGCCATGCTGTTGAAGAATAAATAGCAGATATATTTGAAGTTCATATAAGTGGAAAATGAAGTATGCAATCCTTCATGAAATAAAGAAAATGGGGAGAGCAAGTATCAATATTTCAAAGATTGAGAAATAGAGAAACAAAGATCCTCATGAGGAATTTTTCAACAGGTTCGAAAGTTCAGGTAAGATAAGCTTCTCCATATTTAGATGCTCTTTGGAACTATATTCGAATTTTTGAAGGAGATACGTTTCATCATTTTTGGCAAACAAATGAACTAAACTCTTTTTATGAAAACCCTTGATGGTTTTTGACTGATTATCCTTTTTTTAAGGATTTTATTTATTTATTTGACAGAGAGAGAGAGAGCACAAGCAGGGGGAGCAGAAGAGGGAGAAGCAGGCTCCCTGCTGAGCAGGGAGCCCCATGGAGGACTCAATCTCAGGATACTGGGATCATGACCTGAGCCAAAGGCAGACGCTTAACTGACTGAGCCACCCAGGCGCCCCTTGACTGATTATTCTTGGATGCTTTGGATTTTGACACTTATGTTTTAGGCAGTGTATAAATACTAATGACCTTAGTAGAAATGAAAATACTGGTCAAAAATAATGAGTGCAAGCAGAGGTGTTTACCTTCTTTTTATGTTTTTCTCCTTGGTTAAAATTTTCCAAATATACCTAAGGACGATTATTGTTTTGGGGTTTGTTTTTGTTTATTTGTTTGTTTGTTTTGGTTCTTTGGAGTGGTAATCACAAAAACTATAATAACATTTGTTGATGTTTATTGAATACTTACTATAGGCCAGGCATGTGTTCAGTGTGTAACATACGCTGAATGTCTCATTTAAACCTATATACGCCCTATGGAAGATGAACAACAATTACTTCCATTTTAGAAGCAAGGAATCTGAAATTGGGTCCAAGGTAATATGGATTAACAGCTGGGTCTAGATTCAGATAGTCTAATTGGATCTCATTTTGTAGTTAAATGATATAATATATTTGATATGATCCTTTTGATTTTACAGAAGAACCAATGTGCACACATGCCAAGCAGTTGGCCAGCTCTACTATTACAACATCCCATGTTCTTTCCAATACTACAAACAGTCTGGAGACATTTTGTCTTCGTTAATTTTAGCTGCATGGTGAAATGTATCTGAATGTTTACCAAGGTAATTAGCCAGAAGACTCACGATGTTTTAATGATTATTTATTTCAATACCTTTCTTTTCAACATTTGAATATATGTTTATCCTTATACATTGTGTGTGTGTATACATACAAATATGTAAAAATCAATGTCTGTCGGGTTCTCGCTGCTCTAAGTTTTTGGCACAGGAAGAGGGAATTGGTTGAAACGGAACTGGCTCAATCCCCAGTAGCTGTTGTCTCCTCCCCTCTTCAATCACTGGGTTCACCAAGCTAGGTAATGTCTGTCACCTTCATTCAATCATGTTAGAGTGTATGGTGGTTAACTGGCTTTGTCCCAGTCCATATGTCACCATCCTAACTTACTTCATGATGTCACTGGATCTTTCCTATATTACTCCACATCACTTTTTGGACAAGGGTCTGAATTGTCACTTTTAACTATTTTAAATAACATTTCATCAGTCATTATTATCTATGATATGTTTATAAAGTACAGTATTGTAGAAAAAAGGCAACCACACATTTTTGTTATATATTTACATTTTCTGTAGTAGCAATCAAAAGAAGAGCAAACCTTATCAAATTAGGTCAAATATATTCAATGTACTTTTTGAATATATGAGTAAAAATGAATATGCAGACTATAGTTCTATTTAGATATTGATAAATACGCAGTTTTAGAATACTATTTTTAAAAATACAGTAGTAAGAATACTTACATTACAGTTAAACACCCCTAGTGTGAACCCTAAGACCAGGTTTCATTTCAGCAAATTAGTTGGTCCTGCTGAACTTTAGTTTTCTTTTCTTTTTTTTTTTTAAAGGTTTTATTTATTTATTTGACAGAGAGAGAGAGAGTGCACACACAAGCGGTGGGGGGGGGGGGGCATCAGCCAGAGGGAGAAGCAGCCTCCCCACTGAGCAAGGAGCCCAATGTGGGACTCGATCCCAGGACCCTGGGATCATGACCTGAGCCAAAGGCAGATGCCTAACCAACTGAGCCACCCAGGTGTCCCTGAGCTTTAGTTTTCTCATGAACAAAATGAAGGTAATGATATTAACAACTACTTTTCTGGTGTATTGTGTGTCCTTATAGTAATGCCTCATACATGGTAACTAAAGTTTACTCAAGTGAAGCAATGGGTTTGTTTGTCTTTGGAATAAGTACAACTCCAACATGCTGCCTGTAAATTGTCTTCTTCTGAGTGTATATTTTCTTCTGTGTAAGAAAATGCAGATTTAAAATATCTAATACTACTCAAAGTTATTATTTACTGCCTTGTCCAAGATGGAAGCCTTCCTACCCCTCTTTTAACTGGGTGGTTTTTTGTTTTTGTTTTTGTTTTTTCTCTCAGAACTATAAAGTTTCCAAGTCTGGAAGATTCTTTGCTGCAACCTGATTACAATTTCCAGCATACCTGAAGCTCCATAAGTGAATAGCTCTAGTAGAAGATATTTGGTTCTCAAAATGACCTTAATTTGAATGCAATCAGAAGGAACATTTTCAAAGATGCAAGATGACTGTCCATACTGTAGAGGTAGGGAGCCACTCTTTCATAGCCTGAAATGTCAAAGTCTTCCATTATAATAAAGAAGATTAATATAAAAGAAGGTCATATGCCAACATTTCAGCTGAGAATATATGATCTGTATTAATCTAAGTAATTCAAATTTTGGTAGCTTACACATTTCTCCTGCTATAAGGGTATAATCATTTAACACATTAAATACTAATAAGGTATTTTTTTAAAACACTGTTTAAAATGTAAGTTATGGTATATAGATTATTTCATATTTTTAGAATTACATAAGAGAAAGATATAAATGAATGAAGTATTCTTAAGGCTCTCCAGCAATTTAGGTTAACCTAAATATCTAAATTGTCAGACCATCTCAGAAATAAATAAAAACCTTAAACAGGAAACTTTTTTTTATTCCAGGCATGTGGGTGAGCCACCTTGGAAGTGGCTCCTCCAGCCCCGGGCAAGGCTTCAGATAATGCCACTTCAGCTGTGATGAAACTACAGGAGAAGCCTTTAGCCAAAACCACCCAGTTGGGCCGCACATGGATTTTAGACCCTCAGAAACGGTTTTAGATAATAGTAATTACTATTTGATCTGTAGCAAAAGATAACTAATATACTTTTCTAAATTGGGTTAGTGGCTTTTGCTGAAAACTTTTATTTCAATAATTATAATGATTTAAATTTGGCACAAGTGGGTGATTTTCCCCCTATTTCATTGCAGGCTAACAAGACCCCTACAGATAAATAGTACATTTTGATATTGGACTTTGTATTTAATACTTTTTACTAGGTTCTAAGGAAGAAGATACATGCTAGCCTGGTGATGATGATGATGACTGTTTTACTAAAATTACAGCAACCTTCTTCAGAAGTGTGTTGGAAATGGTTTTCCAGAGCAAATGATTACTAAGTTCAGATAGCTAGTGTTGAAACCAAGTGCCAAAAATTGTTGGACATTTTAGTTTTATACACCACTTAAAGGATAAATTACAAAAATTATATTATTCTAGAAAATAATAAGTGTCTATTGGTTTAAGAATAAAAATATTGAGTCTTGTATTATGTGCTGCCTTCCTTGATATTTAAGTGTACCATAAAAATCTAAGTCTATAAGGATTTAAAATAGACATCATTTCAAGACACTTTTCATGCAGCAAAACCATCTGGATAATTTTCATCTTTTAAAATTTAGTTCAAAAACAGAAAAAAAAAACAGGATGTCATGACTTCTTTTATATTATCTTTCAATATTATTTGGTATTTATTTTCAGAATGGTTAGCACCTAAATTTATTTTTTTAACCTCATAAATAAAATATACACTATAATCACCATCAAAATGCACAAAGGAAATTAATTTCATTTCACAGCCCTAGCAAAAAAGCTGCATTTTGCTCCTTATATATAGCAACAATAAAATGTTTGTTCTTTATTAAAGTTCAAAGTTGTATCAAAGCAGTGTTATTTTGTAGAATAGAAAAAGCACTGACCTTGGAATTCTAATTCTAGCACTGACCTCCATGACTGCTCTTCCACGTATTAGCAAAGTGACCTTGAATGTGTCATTTAAACTTTATGAGTCCTGGTTTTCTTCTCTATAAAAGAGGGATAATGGCCTCTCCTCCTTAAATACCAGATTATTGGGAAGGTCAAAAGATACAATGGATATTAAATCACTGTCAAAATTAAAGCAGTGCTGTTATCATTATTGTTATTATAGCTCTTCTTTTGTTTGTTTTTACATGTTTTTAATAAAAAGGTGATGTATTTTAAAGTAGCTATGACATGTCACTATAGGTGATAAAAACCTATTAATGAGAATAAAGTAATAATTTACAAGGTTGATATCAATTTGAATTGATACGTTGGGCATGTGAAATGTTTAAGAGATCATTTAAGGTTACCTGACAAAACAGGCATTTGATTATTATATAATATAAAATGTTTAATTCATGTTAGTTGAGCAATGTTGAACAAGTTAAAAGTGACATTTAAACCAGAGTGGAGGAGTTAAGTGCGAATCAAACTTATATTTGTCAAAATAGGTACCTGGTATTCCTACAGATTTTTGGATAAAAATAATCTTTAAAGTTTATTCACACTAAACATATTTTTCTTCATGTAGGTCCCTATGTTTTAAAGGCTATTACTATAACAATTTTTGTACTGCATTCATTTGGCATTAATAGTATATTAAGATGAAAGTTTTGAAAAATTGGAAGCACTGCATTGCCAAGAAACTAGTCATTGGGAAAAATAGTAAAAAAAGAAAGAGTTTCTATTTAAATTGAGTGACATATTGAAAGGTAACCAACATTGTAGAGAAATGGATGAATTGCCCCAGATCACAATTAATGTAACCCTTCTTTAAATTTGGATTATGGCTCAAAATCCCTAAATATTTTAACTGACTATAAGTCTAAAGCCATAAACAGAGAGCAAATTTCAGATTTGGAAATAATATTGGTAAAGGATTTGTTTGAAAATGCTTCTTGTTCAAAGTATTATTTAAAGTCTAATATGTTTCCAGGATTTTTATTCATATAGATTTTCTTCCTGGTGGTTTTGCTTTAGGTTAGTGAAGTTGAAAGATTTACTTTACTGAATTCTAAAACAAAAAAATGTCTCAGAGGAAATTTAGATGTCTGTGTTAGTTTGGACTGATATAGGAGTCAATAACTTTATGGCACAAAATGAATGCTCCTTTAAAATACTTACAACATTTGTTCTTTTAAAGAAAAGAAAACTAGTTCAAAGATGCTGTGTTAGATTAAAAAATTGTACTCTATGTGTCCAAAGTTTGACTTATTTGCATCTATCTTTGGTCAAATTAGTTTTCTTTCTTTTTTTATTAGCAAACTGATGCTTCCTTTCTCCTCCTCAATAAATATTTATTGGTATTTGATGATTATATTGATAGGGTAAATACAAATGGTACTATCATAAACAAAAAATCCTTTTTTCCTGGTAGTAATTGGCTATGAAATTGAGTTTCATACGCACACTGTCGAGAGTCATCCTTGTTTAGCTAGAAATCTGTTACTCTACAATGGAGAAGAAGTGAATGCAACACAATTGGACTGCAAATATGTTTTTTCTTCTGTTGTACAGACATTTAACAATACAGAAAGGCATCTCTTTAATGTGGTACCATTGATGTTGAGTCATAAAATATATGTTTAAATATTCTTTGCCATTTATAATACATAATTTGGGCAAATTGCTTAACCTCTTATTTTCATCTTCTGCAAAAAGAGGCAAGTACCTACCTCACAAGTTATTGCAAAGGTTAAGTAAAACAAAGCTTATAAAATGCTACTTTGCAAATTTTAAAGAACTACAAAAATGTTGGTTGTTGTCATCTATTACTATTAGGTGGGTACCTATATAATTCAGCATGACAAATGCAAAAGAAGCAAAATCAGCCCAACATAGATAGAATCCATCTGTCTGATACCTTGATGTAATTTTTTTTTCACACTAACTCTAGCAAGAGTTAAAAGTAATGACATAACTAGAGAAAACTATGTTGAGCTACCTTAGAACAAATTGAAATAAGGACCCCAACTTGCAGCTACTCAACATAAAATATTTGTGAATAAAGAGCACTATCCAGGAGGCAACAACAAAACAGCTTTCACTCATCTCCCTCATCAATGGAATCTTTGTGTTCAGTGGTTAAGCCAAGCTTCTGTCTCTTCAAATCAGCATAAACATTTCCCCCATAGTCCCTTGAATCCTGGTTCCAAAGTTCAGTCTGTGGAGGGAAATGTGGGAAGCAGGATGAGCATGTTTACTTTCTTTGTAAGAAAGGTAGCTTCAAGGATTCCCTCTGACACAACTTCACTCTGCATTTGGAACAAATGGAAAACTGGTGGTTTGCATCCAAATAATGTTACAGGTAATAGTGTTGACAGAGAGTGAAGTTATTGTATCATAGGGGGTACTTGAACCCACACAGAATGAATTCTTACAAGATGGCATCCTACCTGAAAGTGAACGTTTGGCAGTAGGACCTTGACTCTTATCAGTCAGAGGTACATTTTATTCCAAATAATCTCAATGCCTCATGTGTAAAGAGGCTTGGAGTTTAATGAAGATACCAATAGAATTTGATGAGAATCACTTATTTACACCCTCAGGAATGAGAACTATAGTTTATAACCATACAGAAAGTAAACTATAATAGATGTACAGCTTCTTGTATCACTATCCTTTCTTTCCTACCAGAGAACACATGTAATATGCAATTTAGGGGTTAAGGACATAGCCTTGTTTTTTCTGACTCACTATTGTGCCCCTTGTTTCTCTTATCCCATGTAATCTGTACTGGGCTGCTTGGTTCTAGTTTCAGTATCATTACTCAGAGCACAATATTAACATTCAAGACCTTTACTAATTTATTTCTGTGGACATTTTGGCCAACTTTTAACTGGCTGAAGCTAAGTAGTCCTGCAGATTTCAGAGTATAACCTAAACTTTTTCCATCTTTGTTTTCTTCAAAACACCACAGTCTCTCCTGGAGTAATCTTCTTTTTTTTTCCTTCACCAGCTGAGCCATAATTTTATTTTTTAATCATTTATTTTATTGATTTTTTATTGAAGTATAGTTGACACGCAATGTTACATTAGTTTCAGGTGTACAACATAGTGATTCAACAAGTCTATACTTTATGCTATGCTCACCAAAGTGTAGCACATTTGCCACCATACAACACTACTACAATATCATTGACTCTATTCCCTATGCTGTGCTTTTTATTCCCATGACTTATTCATGCCATAACTGGAAGCCTGCATTTCCCACTCCCCTTCACCCATTTTGCTAATCTTCCCACTCCCTTCCCTCTGGCAACCATCAGTTTGTTCTCTGCATTTATGAGTCTGTTTCTGTTTTTGTTTGTCCATTTGTTTAGTTTTTCAGATTTCATATATAAATGAAATCATATGGTATATGAAATCATATGGTATCACTTATAGTTCACATATAAGTGAAATCATATGGTATTCACATATAAGTGAAATCAGACATTTGTCTTCTTCCGTCTGACTTATATCACTTAGCATAACACCCTCTAGGTCTATCCATGTTGCCACAAATGGCAAGAACTCATTATTTTTTTATGAGTGAGTAATATTCCTGTGTGTGTGTGTGTGTGTGTGTACGTATGTAACACATCTTCTTTATCCACTCATCTATCAAGTTAGGTTGCTTCCTGGAGTGATGTTTTGATTTGCTACAGCAATGTATTAAACATTCAAAGAAAGTTCTTTCCTTCAAGTTATATTACAAAGCTGTAGTAATCAAAACAGTATGATACTGACACAAAATAGGCATATAGATGAAGGGAACAGAATACAAAACTGATAAATAAACCCACAGTTATATAGTCAATTAGTTTTTGACAGAGGAAAGAACATACAATGAGAAAAAGACTGTCTAGTCAACAAATGGTGCTGGGAAAACTAGACAGCTATGGGTAAAAGAATGAAACTGGACCATTTCCTTATGCCACACACAAACATGAATCCAAAATGGATTAAGGATCTAAATGTGAGACCTGAAACCATAAAAATCCTAGAAAAGATCACAGTCAGCAACATCGGCTGTAGCAACATTTTTCTAGATATGTCTCCTGAGGCAAGGAAAGTAAAAGCAAAAATAAACTACTGAGACTACAGCAAAATAAAAAGCTTCTGTAAAGCAAAGGAACCAACAAAACTAAAAGACAACCTACTGAATGGGAGAAGATATTTACAAATGACATATCTAATAAAAGATTAGTATTCAAAATATATAAAGAACTTATAAAACTCAACACCCAAAAAACAAATAATCCAATTAAAAATGGGCTGAAGACATGAACAGACATTTCTCCAAAGAAGATATCAACATGGCCAACAGACACGTGAAAAGATGCTCAACATCACTCATCATCAGAGAAATGTGAATCAAAATTATAATGAGATATCACCTCACACCTGTCAGAAAGGCTAAAATAAAACAAAAGCAAACTGAAGTATTGGTGAGGGTGTGGACAAAAAACACTCATGCACTATTGGTGGGAATGCGAACTGGTGCAGACACTGTGGAAAACAGTATGGAGTTTCCTCAAAAAGGTAAAAATATAAATACCCTTTGATCCAGTAATTGCTCTGCTGGGTGTTTACCCCAAAAAATACAAAAACACTAATTCAAAGGGATACATGCACCTCTATGTTTATTGCAGCATTATTTACAATAGCCAAATTATGGAAACAAACCAAGTGTTCATCAATTGATGAATGGATAAAGAAGTGACATATATATGTGTGTGTGTGTGTGTGTAATGGAATGGTGTGTGTATATATATATATATGTGTGTGTGTGTGTGTGTGTGTGTATTCAGCCAAAAAAATAATGAAATAATATCATTTCCAATAACATGGATGGAGCTCGAGATTCTAATGCTAAGTGAAATAAGTCAGAGAAAGAAAAATACCATAGGATTTCACTGATACGTGGAATTTAAGAAACAAAACAAACAAGGGATAAAAAAAGAGAGAGACAAATCAAGAAATAGACTTAACTTAGAGAATAAACAGATGTTTACCAGAGGAACATGGGGCGGGGGATGGGTAAAGTAGGTGATGGGGATTAAAGAGTACACTAGAGTACACTTATGTGATGAGTACTGAGTAATGTATAGAATTGTTGTATCAGTATATTGTACTCCTATAATATAACACGGTATGTTAACAACACTAGAATTATTTTTTTAGAATATTTAAATAAAGAAAGGTCTTTGTTGGTATAGTATGATCCATTCAATTAATATTTGTTGAACACCTATTATGTGCCAAATTTAGCAGACAAGATAACAGGCAAAAAAAAAAAAAAAAAAAAGGAAAGAAAAAAAAAGCCCTCTTAAAGTTATTGTTCTAATGGGGAATAGACAGCAACAAATAAGTCGAAATATATGCAGATGGTAATGAAACAATTAAGAGCAATAAAGCAATGGAAAGAGATGTGCCAAGAGTTGGGGATGCAAATAATGTGGTCACGGATGACCTCACTGCTAAAAGTGTGCTTGTACAAAAACCTGAAGGAAGTGATAAAGACAGATAGATATCTGAGGATAAGCATCCAGGGTAGAAGAATATAGGATGCACAAAATTTCAGAGGTGAGAGCGTGCTTGATATTCGAGAGGAATTGTGTAAGAAGGTGGGTATTGCTTAAGTATAGTGTTCAAGAAGAAATGCAAAAGGAGAATGAAATTTGAAGAGTGTATAGAAATCTAAAATTTTTAATTGCCTTATGTACTTTCATCCCAAGAGGAAGAAGTTTGAAAGGAATAAGTTCATTCCTACAACCATGGACAGGGGAACAGGAAATCAAAGAAAAAATGGAATCAAGTAAGTGAAAGAAAACTCAAACTAAAAAACTAGTTTCAGGCCCTAGTTAAAGCATACATTTGTCTGCTACTATAAAATGCACCATTACCCAAGATCTATTTGAATGGAGGCAGGGACAGACCAAATATTTATTGAACAAGTTAATTTTTCTCACCTGATACAGCTACCTATCAGTGGTAAACCACATTTCTCTGATTTCATCTAATTTTATAAATGTGGGGTTGTGACAGCTGAGAAACAAACACAGCTGTTTCAGTGGCTTTTGCTTAGTGTTTAAATTATTTAAAAATAAAGTGCTTGAATTATGATTTTTTTGGTAGAATGATCATCATTGACATTTGCATAGTATTTTATAAAAAGAATGTTCATTTGCACGTTGTTATTTAATCTACAAAAATCCCTGTAAGAGAGGCATAAGGACTCACTGTTCATTTAACAGAAAGTTAAGTGACTGGTTCATTGCCATTGAGCTGCAAGTGACCTCTGCAGAAGCAGACCCAGCTGGTAAGCTGTCGAATAGGAAACTCTTCTTATACATGCTTTGCAAATTGTGAAGTACTCGACAAATATTAGATTTTGTTCTTTAAGGATATACTGAACCACTTATTTCAGTATTTTTATATAGTATGCCTTTCTGATAAGTAAAATGTTTAAGATAAGGTGTTCATTAGCTATTCTGTCTTATTTCACAAAATTTATTTCCAAAATGCACCCAATAAAGTTTTTTTTGCACCCAATATTTAAATGTAAAATGACAATCTCTTCATTTTGTTAACCATTCACAACCAATATTTCCAACTTGTGAGTAATCAAGTAAATTTTTGCTTTGATTTGTTTCTGTAAACGAAAGTAAGTAAGTGGCTTTATTAAATAACAATTATTGTTTCAGAGATGTGATGTTTCACAGATCTGAGTTTCAAAGCCCAGAATTTAAGTGATCAACATATTATGGATGTATTTCACTTGATAATAAAAGAAGCAGTGCATTAGGGCTAGAATTTGGAAAGGCACTTTAAATGTTTCACAATATATTCAGTTGCTTGAAATATAACCTGGGGTTCTGTCAAAGATATCTTATGTAAGAGCCGATAGGAAGATGTAAATTTTACATTTTACCTTGCTCTTGCTTGTTTCTAATCATCCCATCTTCAACAGCATACAAAAGAGCTGTTTCTATATTTTAGAAATAAGTTAATTAAATGAGGGATCAAGCTAAGATATGGAAGAATATAAAATTAGTCTTAATCCCTGAAAAACTAATTTTTATGTTTTTTAAAGATAATCAAACTAAAAGGCAAATACATAGGATCTATCGATTTTAATAGCTAAAGTTATAAACAAGGTTAGAAAATGAATCCAAGTAGCCAAGCAGCCAAAGTTAATTTAAAATAATTTTAGTTAGGGGCATCTGGGTGGCTCAGTTGGCTAAGTATTGGACTCTTGATTCCGTCTCAGGTCCATGATCTCAGGGTTGTAAGATCCAGCCCCATGTTGGGCTCCACACTGTGCACAGAAACTGCTTAAGATTCTCTCTCCCTCTGACCCTCTTCGCCCTCTAAAAAAATAATAATAATTTTAGTTTATTTTGTTTTTCATATTTTTGAAAAATAATGTTATTTCTGCTTTTGAATGGAAAATACCATGTCCAGCAAATTCATTTGTCTGTATTTGATAAATTTATTTATGGTTTATACACCTTTGAGTATAATGCTTTTTGTTATTGTTCCTTATAAGCTAGCACAATTAAGACATATGAAATATATTATAGTTCAACAGTTTGTAACCCAAAAACAATTAAAAGTGAGATAAGCGATATAGCAAAATTTATAAAATACCTGGGAATAAATTTAATAAGAAATCAACAAAAGCTGTATGCCAAAAGCCATAAAACCTCGCAGAAGGGCACAAAGAATACTGGAATAATTGGGAGGGCAATCATATCCCTTAATAAGAGGATCAAGTATTTTAATACATGTTTTCTGTACATTCAATTAATTGACATAGTCTATTTGATTTTAATAATATCTCCAAATTATTTGTTAACTTAAATTGATTCTCATGTTCAGCTGGTAAAATAAATATACAAAAATAAAGAACAAACCAAAAAATAGACAAACAACTATTTGAAAATGAAGAAAATATGTTATACCAGATAACCAAACTATTTCAAAGCTACAGCAAATATTTACAAATAGTTAAGTTGAACCTATTAAAACATCAAGAAATAGATATATAATTCTGTGGAAGTTTTGTGATTAAAGGTGACAGGGAACAGACAGCTGAATCCACAAATATTATTGTGGCAACTAACAATATATCTGGAAACTAATATTATATCTTTACCTCACACCATTAAAAAATTCCAGTTTAATTAGAGAGACTAAAAAACTTTAAAAGCATAGAAGTACAGGAAGGAAAGAAAAATAAATTATATTTTCTAATATAGAGGTTGAAATATCTTTCTAAGAAATGAATGAAACTTAGAAACCACAGTGATATAGATAAATTTATTAAAAACCAAAACCAAAAAGATAAAGCAAATACAAAACCTCTGTGTCATAAAAGATTCTCATAAACAGAGTTGAAGAGTGCATTAATTCAGATCCATCTAGAAGCGAACCCTAAGTCAGAATTGGGGGTGGGGGCAGATCTGGATTCAGGAGACAATGTGGAGAGAGCAAAGAAAGGAGGTTTGGGTGGGAAGAGTCTTGAACTCTCAAGTTTCATAGTTACACGATACTTTCTGCTGTTCTGATAGAAAGTCCTCAAGCCAAAATCACACATAGAGAACCACCTATTCTCACTGGAATGGGCCTGCCGTGTGTGCATCCTGCTGTCACTGGCTGGGAGTAGCTCTATGTGAGTTAGGAAGTGTCTTATGTGAGTGAAACTGGCAGCTGATCCGGAGAGGCAGCACTGAGGACCATGAATCATTATTGCTCCCCACAGAGGGAGATCTGAGTAGCATACTATTATTTCCAGTCCAAAAGACAGGAAAAAAAAAAATATATATATATATATATATGTATATATATATATATATATAATATATATATAAATTGTTTGGGATAAAGTAACCCAATAGAGAATAAAATAACTAAATAGAAATGGGTGTGGCGGGGCGCCTGGGTGGCTCAGTTGTTAAGCGTCTGCCTTCGGCTCAGGTCATGATCCCAGAGTCCTGGGATAGAGTCCCACATCGGGCTCCCTGCTCGGCGGGAAGCCTGCTTCTCCCTCTCCCACTCCCCCTGCTTGTGTTCCTGCTCTTGCTCTCTCTCTCTGTCAAATAAATAAATAAAATCTTAAAAAAAAAAAAAAAAAAAAAGAAATGGGTGTGGTATGAGCGGACCTATACGTAAATAATATATTTATATTATCAAGTCTGTGAAAATACACTTAACTTTTTTCATCAAAGAAAGATAAAGTCAAGTGACAGTTAAATACACATTTTCACCCATCAGATTGGCAAAAACATTAAAATATTTAAATTTGTCAGTATTATATATGACATTAAGCAATTCTGAAGGACAACTAGGCCATAATTCTAAAATATAAACTTGCAATTTTTTAAATTTTTTATTGTTATGTTAATCACCATACATAGCATCATTAGTTTTTGTTGTAGTGTTCCATGATTCATTGTTTGTGCATAACACCCAGTGCTCCATGCAGAACATGCCCTCTTTAATACCCATCAAAAGGCAAACCCATCCCCCCAACGCCCTCCCCTCTAGAACCCCCAGTGTGTTTTTCAGAGTCCATCGTCTCTTATGGTTTGTCTCCCCCTCCGATTTCACCCCCTTCATTCTTCCCCTCCTGCTATCTTCTTTTATTTTTCTTAACATATATTGCATTATTTGTTTCAGAGGTACAGATCTGTGATTCAACAGTCTTGCACAATTCACAACGCTCACCATAGCACATACCCTCCCCAATATCTATCACCCAGCCACCCCATCCCTCCCACCCCCCACCACTCCAGCAACCCTCAGATTGTTTCCTGAGATTAAGAATTCCTCATATCAGTGAGGTCATATGATACATGTCTTTCTCTGATTGACATTTCGCTCAGCAAAACACCCTCCAGTTCCATCCACATCATTGCAAATGGCAAGATCCCCTTCCTTTTGATGGCTGCATAATATTCCATTGTATATATATACCACATCTTCTTCATCATTTCATCTGTCGATGCACATCTTGGCTCTTTCCACTGTTTGGCTATTGTGGACATTGCTACTATAAACATCGGGATGCACGTACCCCTTCGGATCCCTACATTCGTATCTTCGGGGTAAATACCCAGTAGTGCAATTGCTGGAACATATGGTAGCTCTATTTTCAACTTTTTGAGGAACCTCCATACTGTTTTCCAGAGTGGCTGCACCAGCTTGCATTCCCACCAACAGTGTAGGAGGGTTCCCCTTTCTCTGCATCCCCACCAACATCTGTCATTTCCTGACTTGTTAATTTTAGCCATTCTGACTGGTGTGAGGTGGTATCTCATTGAGATTTTGGTTTGGATTTCCCTGATGCCGAGCGATGTGGAGCATTTTTTCATGTGTCTGTTGGACATTTGGATGTCTTCTTTGGAAAAATGTCTGTTCATGTCTTCTGCCCATTTCTTGATTGGATCATTTGTTCTTTGGGTGTTGAATTTGATAAGTTCTTTATAGATTTTGGATACTAGCCCTTTATCTGCTATGTCATTTGCAAATATCTTCTCCCATTCTGTCGGTTGTCTTTTGGTTTTGTGGACTGTTTATTTTGCTGTGCAAAGCTTTTTATCGTGGTGAAGTCCCAATAGTTCATTTTTGCCCTTGGTTCCCTTGCCTTTGGCGATGTTTCTAGGAAGAAGTTGCTGTGGCTGAGGTCAAAGAGGTTGCTGCCGGTGTTCTCCTTTAGGATGTTGATGGACTCCTGTCTCACATTGAGGTCTTTCAATCATTTGGAGTCTATTTTTGTGTGTGGTGTAAGGAAATGGTCCAGTTTCATTCTTCTGCATGTGGCTGTGCAATTTTCCCAACACCATTTGTTGAAGAGACTGTCTTTTATCCATTGGACATTCTGTCCCGCTTTGTCAAAGATTAGTTGACCATAGAGTTGAGGGTCCATTTCTGGGCTCTTTATTCTGTTCCATTGACTTTTGTGTCTGTTTTTGTGCCAGTACCATACTGTCTTGATAATGACAGCTTTGTATTAGAGCTGGAAGTCCGGGATTGTGATGCTGCCAGCTTTGCTTTTCCTTTCATCATTCCTCTGGCTATTTGGGGTCTTTTCAGGTTCCATACAAATTTTAGGATTATTTGTTCCATATCTTTGAAAAAAGTGGCTGGTATTTTGATGGGGATTGCATTGAATGTGTAGATTGCTCTAGGTAGCATTGACATCTTCACAATATTTGTTCTTCCAATCCATGAGCATGGAACGTTTTTCCATTTCTTGATGTCTACCTCAATTTCTTTCATGAGTATTTTATAGTTTTCTGAGTAGAGATTCTTTGCCTCATTGGTTAGATTTATTCCTAGGTATCTTATGGTTTGGGTGTAATTGTAAATGGGATCGACTCCTTAATTTCTCTTTCTTCTGTCTTGTTGTTGGTGTATAGGAATGCCACTGACTTCTGTGCATTGATTTTATATCCTGCTACTTTAGTGAATTACTGTATGAGTTCTGGCAGTTTTGGGGGGGAGTCTTTTGGGTTTTCCACATAAAGTATCATATCATCGGCAAACAGTGAGAGTTTGACTTCTTCTTTGCCAATTCCGGTGTCTTTTATTTCTTTTTGTTGTCTGATTGCTGTGGCTAGGACTTCTAGTACTATGCTGAATAGCAGTGGTAATAGTGGACATCCCTGCCATGTTCCTGACCTTAGGGCGAAAGCTCTCAGTTGTCCCCATTGAGAATGATATTTTCTGTGGGTTTTTCATAGATGGCTTTTATGATATTGAGGTATGTACCCTCTATGCCTATACTCTGAAGAGTTTTGATCAAGAAAGGATGCTGTACTTTGTCAAATGCTTTTTCTGCATCTATTGAGAGGATCATATGGTTCTTGTTCTTTCTTTTTTTAATGTATTATATCACATTTATTGATTTGCAGATGTTGAACCAACCTTGCAGCCCAGGGATAAATCCCACTTGGTCGTGGTGAATAATCCTTTTACTGTACTGTTGGATCCTACTGGCTAGTATTTGGGTAAGAATTTTTGCATCCATGTTCATCAAGGATATTGGTCTGTAATTCTCCTTTTTGATGGGGTCTTTCTGTGGTTTGAGATCAAGGTAATGGTGGCCTCATAAAACGAGTTTGGAAGTTTTCCTTCCATTTCTATTTTTTGGAACAGTTTCAGAAGAATAGATATTAATTCTTCTTTAAATGTTTGGTAGAATTCCCCTGGGAAGCCATCTGTCCCTGGGCTTTTGTGTGTTGGGATTTTTTTGATGACTGCTTCAATTTCCTTAGTGGTTATAGGTCTGTTCAGGTTTTCTATTTCTTCCTGGTTCAGTTTTGGTAGTTGATACATCTCTAGGAATGCATCGATTTCTTCCAGATTATCTAATTTGCTGGCATAGAGTTGCTCATAATATGTTCTTATAATTGTTTGTATTTCTTTGGTGTTGGTTGTGATCTCTCCTCTGTCATTCATGATTTTGTTGATTTGGGTCATTTCTCTTTTCCTTTTGATAAGTCTGGCCAGGAGTTTATCAATCTTGTTAATTCTTTCAAAGAACCAGCTCCTAGTTTCATTGATCTGTTCTACTGTTCTTTTGGTTTCTATTTCATTGATTTCTGCTCTGATCTTTATTATTTCTCTTCTCCTGCTGGGTTTAGGCTTTATTTGCTGTTCTTTCTCCAGCTCCTTTAGGTGTAGGGTTAGGTTGTGTATTTGAGACCATTCTTCTTTCTTGAGAAAGACTTGTATTGCTCTATACTTTCCTCTTAGGACTGCCTTTGCTGCATCCCAAAGATTTTGAACAGTTGTGTTTTCATTTTCATTGGTTTCCATGAATTTTTTTTAATTCTTCTTTAATTTCCTGGTTGACCCATTCATTCTTTAGTAGAATGCTCTTTAGCCTCCATGTATTTGAGTTCTTTCTGACATTCCTCTTGTGATTGAGTTCTAGTTTCAAAGCATTGTGGTCTAAAAATAGGCAGGGAATGATCCCAATCTTTTGGCAACAGTTGAGACCTGATCTGTGACCTAGGATGCGATCTATTCTGGAGAATGTTCCACGGGCACTAGAGAAGAATGTGTATTCCGTTGATTTGGGATGGAATGTTTTGAATATATCTGTGAAGTCCATTTGGTCCAGTGTGTCATTTAAAGTCTTTATTTCCTTGTTGATTTTTGCTTAGATGATCCGTCCATTTCAGTGAGGGGGGTGTTAATGTTCCCCACTATTATTGTATTGTTGTCAATGTGTTTCTTTGCTTTTGTTATTGATTGCTTTATATAATTGGCTGCTCCCATGTTAGGGCATAGATATTTACAATTGTTAGATCTTCTTGTTGGATAGACCCTTTAAGTATGATAGAGTGTCCTTCCTCATCTCTTATTACAGTCTTTGTTTTAATATCTAATTTGTCTGATATAAGGATTGCCACCCCAGCTTTCTTTTTGTGTCCATTAGCATGGTAAATGGTTTTCCACCCCCTCACTTTAAATCTGGGGGTATCTTTGGGTCTAAAATGAGTCTCTTTCAGACAGCATATCGATGGGTCTTGTTTTTTTATCCAATCCGATAGCCTGTGTCTTTTGATTGGGGCATTTAGCCCATTTACATTCAGGGTAACTATTGAAAGATATGAATTTAGTGCCATTGTATTGCCTGTAAGGTGACTGTTACTATATATTGTCTGTGTTCCTTTCTGGTCTATGTTACTTTTAGCCTCTCTCTTTGCTTAGAGGACCCCTTTCAATATTTCTGTTAGGGCTGGTTTCATGTTTGCAAATTCCTTTAGTTTTTGTTTGTCCTGGAAGATTTTTATCTCTCCTTCTATTTTCAATGGCAGCCTAGCTGGATATAGTATTCTTGGTTGCACATCTTTCTCATTTAGTGCTCTGAATATATCCTGCCAGTCCTTTCTGACCTGCCAGGTCTCTGTGGATAGGTCTCTTGCCAATCTAATGTTTCTACCATTGTAGGTTACAGATCTCTTCTCCCGAGCTGCTTTCAGGATTTTGTCTTTGTCTCTGAGACTCGTAAGTTTTACTATTAGATGTCGGGGTGGTGACCTATTTTTATTGATTTTGAGAGGGGTTCTCTGTGCCTCCTGGATTTTGATGCCTGTTTCCTTCCTCAAATTAGGGAAGTTCTCTGCTATAATTTGCTTCAATATACCTTCTGCCCCTCTCTCTCTTTCTTCTTCTGGGATCCCTGTTATTCTAATGTTGTTTTGTCTTATGGTATTGCTTATCTCTCAAATTCTGCCCTAGTGATCCAGTAGTTGTTTATCTCTCTTTTTCTCAGCTTCTTTATTTTCCATCATTTGGTCTTCTATATCACTATTCTCTCTTCTGCCTCATTTATCCTAGCAGTTAGTGCCCCCATTTTTGATTGCACCCCCTTAATACCCTTTTTGATTTCGACTTGGTTAGATTTTTGTTCTTTTATTTCTCCATAAAGGTTTCTCTAATAACTTCCATGTTCTTTTCAAGCCCAGCTAGTGTCTTTAAAGTGATGATTCTGAACTCTAGATCTGACATCGTACTAATGTCCATATTGAGTAGGTCCCTGGCAGTCGGTACTACCTCTTGTTCTTTCTGTTGAGGTGATTTTTTCCATCTTGTCATTTTGTCCAGAGGAGAATAGATGACTGTGAGAACAAAATGCTAACAAGGTAACAATGTCCCCAGAAAATATACTCTAAACAAATCAGAAAAGACCTGAAGCCAGGGGAAAAGAAAGGGAAAGAAATAGAAAAGGAAAAAAAGAAAAAGATAAAAGCAAACAAAAAACAGAACAAAACAAAAAAAAAAACAGTATGATCAAATATGATCAGGCTGGTGCATAGATCAGTGCCACACCCTAGATTTTGGTTGTAGTTTCGTCTTTTAGAAGAAAGTGCCTCCCAAAACTTAAAGGAAGAAAAACTTATAAATATACAAAAATAAGGGATGATATGATGAAGGGATAAAATATGACTGTAAAGATGAAAAGTATAAAAAAAAAATTATAAAAGTAATTGGTAAGAAGTTGTTTGAAAAAAGAAAAAAAAAGGGAGAGAATGTGATCAGGCAGAAGACTAGAACAAAGCCATACACTAGAGATTTAGGGTATCTTTTCATCTGTTAGAAGAAATTGTATCTCAAAATTTTAAAGAGAGAATAACTTATATATATGCCAAAAATAAGGGTAACTACTCTGAAGGGATAGAATATGACTCTAAAAATGAAAAATAAAAATGTTTTTTTAAAAAAGGGATTGATAAAATCTTGGTTGAAAAAGGGAAAAAGAAAAATTCAAAAAGAAAAAAAAGCACAGTTAAAAGAAAAAATTAAATTTGAAAGACTAAAGAATCATGGTAAAAAAGCCATGGATTCTATGTGCAGTATTCCCCTCACGCTGGAGTTCTGCCTTTCTCATTGATCGGTCAACTTGGTCTTGGCTCGCTGTTCTTGTTAATCTTTGGGGGGAGGGGCCTGTTGCTGTGGTTCCCAAATGTCTTTGCCAGAGGCGGAATTGCCCCACCCTTGCTGGGTCTTGGCTATGTAATCCTCTTGGGTTTGCTCTCTGGAGCTTTTGTTCCCTGCAATTTCTCCATACAGCTTTGGAGGACAAGAGTGAAAATGGTGGCCTCCCAATCTCTGCCCCAGAGGAGCCGAGAACTAAGGGCCCCACTCCTCAGTGCGCCCCCATAGAAAAGCAGTCAGTCACTCCCGTCTCCCCGGTCTCCGGTCACACTCTGCGCTCACCTGGCCTGTGACCGAGTGTTTCTATCTGTGGCACCTGACTCGGTGTGGAGTCCCAAACCCAGCAGATCCCTGAGGTGCACTCCTGCACTGCTCCTCCCGGGGGTGGGGGGAAGTGGAGTCTCCCCGGATCTGCTGCTTGTTGGGTCCCTGCTGGAAGAGCAGTGGCCCGACTGTGCCCGGATCATGGTTTATGGCAACCCCGAGCTGAGCCCATTCCTCAGCTCCATCCCTGCATCCGGCTTCCCCATTCCGATACCTGGGAGCTCTGCCTCACTCAGGCACCCCCGGTCTTTCTGTGACCCTGAGGGTCATGAGAACACACAGTCCCACGAGGGTTCCACCCCCCGCTTAGCCACTGGAGTGATGTCCCTCAGCAGAGCCAACTTCTAAAAGTTCTGATTTTGTGCTCTGCGGCTCTATCACTTGCCAGAAGTGGCCGATGAAGGCCCCCTCCACTGCTGTCTATCCTCCCAAATATTGCCTCGGATTCACTTCTCCACATGTCCTACCTTCCAGAAAGTGGTCGCTTTTCTGTTCAGAGTTGTTGCTATTCTTTCCTTCCATCTCCTATTGAGTTCGTAGGTGTTCAGAATGGTTTGATCCCTATCCAGCTGAATTCCTGAGACCAGATGAAATCCAGGTCTACTCCTCTGCCATCTTGCTCCGCACCCTAAACTTATAATTTTTTTTACTGAACAAGTCCATTTCAGTTTTCCAGTGCATCGTTATTTACACTGAAGAAAATATTTGAGGTATTCTAAAGGTCCACCACTAAAATAATGGTTAGATCAATTATTGGGTAACCTTTACTTACCTTGTCTCAGTTTCTCACCAATGATATAGCTATAATTTCCATCTCACAGATTTTTTGGTTTGTGAAGATTTGGATATGACATTTAAAGGGTTCAGAGTATGAACCAGCATATAGCATGTATTCAATATTTGATAGCATCCATTAACATTGTGAAATTTTATACAATTAGAAGAATTAGACAAATAAGCATATACCACTGAAATGGAAGGAATTCTTAATTTTTATTGACCGAAAAAAAGCAAGTGGAAGGAAAATATTAATATGGTATTTTAGTAAAAATAATACTTTATAAAATGAGTATGAGTGTATATGCATGTATGCAGAAAAATATCTGAACAGATAGCCTGTAAACCCTTAACAGTTATGCACTCTTGGGGATGAGAAGAGTCTAAAGGTTGGGCTTTCATTATTTAATAAATAAAGTTCTGTATTCAGCTTGTAGTTTTTATGTTTTAAAGATATTTATTTATTTATTTATTTATTTATTTATTTATTTATTTCAGAAAGAGAGAGCACATGCAGGGGAGCAGCAAGCAGAGGGAGAAGCAAACTCTCTGCTGAGCGAGGAGCCTGATGTGGGACTCGATCTCCAGACTCTGGGATCACGACCTGAGCCGAAGGCAGACACTTAACCGACTGAGCCACTCAGGCATCCCCAGCTTGTAGTTTTTAAAGAGCACAGATTGTTTCTTATTTATGAAATTAAGAAAAAAAATGAGTAAAATTAGTAATATTCCAAATAATATAATACCATATTACATTTTTAAAGTGTGTAGTTAAGGAACAAGCCAAAATTAAAAAAAAAAAAAAATGTGTTCTAAAACTAAAAATTTCACTTAAAAATATGTTAAATGTAGCCTAAATATCACTTACAGAATATTTATTCATCTTTCAGAAGGGAATTTGTGTATTTGGTTCTGATTTGTATTTTCTCTCTCCAAGGTTTAAAAGTTTTAGAAATTCTACATCTATAGGTCAGTGTAAGAATGGAAAATTCCTTATTAGTAAGGAATTAATGATATAGCTGAAAATTAAAAGATAAACACAAATTCTGTAACCAAAATTTTTAACAATGGCTTTACCTTCCGTATTATACGTAGGTGTGTGTGTCTGTTTGTGCCTGGCTAACCAATTACAACATTTTAAAAGATCACTGTAGAACCCAAACAGACCCTCCCTTATCATGGAAAATACTTCTTCAAGTCATTTGCTTCTAATTTACTAAGCCAATTATAGCTCCCACCATCATGATCAATTGGTGGTGTATATGATTTGAACTGCGACAACAATAATAATCTATTTATTTGGATAGAGCAAGTGAAAGGTGGATCATTTTTTACCCAAACTTTACCAACAAGAGTACCTTCCCAGCATTTTGTAATTGGAAATTGTGGAGGAATCTGTTTTCTAGTTGCTAGGCTTTTAATGTGTGACTTGATCCTGAATCTGGCCATGCCTCAGCGTTTCACAACTTGCCCTGGCTTGTGTGGGATATAATGAAATCAATATGAAAAGAAAAAGGCTGGGGGTGGACTGAGAATGGGAGTTACAGGGACAGATATTTTAATGATCCAAGTTCCTGGTCTAATATTTCATTGGCAATTTCTCCTATGTCCTTTCATGTTCTTTGTTAATGAGTTAACACATCTACCCCTTTAATAAACAATTTTGTGTTGTATTTCTCTTCCTTTCAAAGAGTCCTGTATTACACAGATATGTGCAAATACATAAACTTACATATAATTTCAAGGCATTCTTCACAGTCCTTGAAACTCATCATGGAACTCAGGATATGAACCACTCTCATAGAGTGATTATTCTGATTGCCTAGTTTTTTTTGTCTCTGCTAGATAGTATGTTTGTCCAATACAGGAAGAACCAATGTTCTTCATGTCTCCTAACCTCTCTCCAATCATGGACAGTTCTTATGTTTACCCTTCACCATGATGCTAACTTTGAACTGATTCTTTTTTTAGCCATCTACTGCATCTATCCTTAGCTATGTTTTATATTAGAAATTAGAGTCTCTCAGTAGATAAAGAGTTAGGCATGAACAGTGGGGTAAGAGAGCATAACACAACTCTTATTCTCTCAGAAAATAGATTGAGAACTGTATGGTTACTTGCTTTTTTTGTCAATGTACAATCAAGAAGAAAAATATACTTAGGCAAGTTGATATTTCCATGCTGTTTCCATAAGCAATCATTAGTGGTTTTTGTTCTTTGTATTTTGTTTTTGTTTTTTTGTTTGTTTTGGTTTGGTTTGTGTGTGTGTGTGTGTGTGTGTGTGTGTGTGTGTGTGTGTGTGTTTTCCCAACCAAAGTGTCTGTAGGTTTCATTTCTATTTAGTTTTAAATGTGTTACTGAAAAGGAAATTTGTCCAGCAGTTGCAGCATCCTAGGAAATCCTAGAAAAGGCAAAAACAGAATTTTACCAGTAAGAACTTAAGAACTTCCTAAATTTCATTGATCTCAAGGATGCAAGGCATGCCACGGTAATATGATATAAAATAACTCTTTCATCATAATTTGGCAGACATACATACAACATTAAAATAATTGCTTTAATACACCACAAAAAACTCATTAATCCTATTTTTATTTCAACAGCATGGGAGAGGAAACAGAAGAAACGATTTATTAATTATAAGGCAATTCAAGATAATTTTCCTCTTTTTATACTTAGGTTAATGGGGAATTCTGAAGTTATCCTATGTGCCTACATGTTTTATTTTCCTAGATTTCTATACTAAACCTTTATAACCATAATGCAGAATTAAAATTTTCATGTACAAATTTTCATAGTTACAACTATTTTTTGTTTCTACACATAGATTGTTTTTTTTTTTTCTTCATTTGATTCCAGCACAGTTAACATACAGCATTATATTAGTTTCAGGTGTACAATATACTGATTCAACAATTCCATATATTACTCAGTGCTCATCAATTTAAGTTGGAAAAGACAATTCAAGTCCTATTAACAACTGGGAATATTAACCCCAAAGTCAACTTTTTTTTTTTTTTTTTAATATTTTGACTCAAATGAACATCATTGGATAATTACATCATTGTTCCAAGATTCAGTGTTCTCACAATGGAAGAAAATAATTGAACAACATACTCTTAAAATTCCTTTTTAGCTTCAAAATATTATTAAGCAATGATTCAAGGAATAAAATTCAGCAGGACTAAATAATAATTGCTTCCATGTTTTTTAGAAAAAACACACATCAGTTAATCTTCCTTCAAAAGTATAATTGCTCTAAGTACTTTTACCATCCTATTACTTTTTTAGTGTAGATTGATGAACTTGTTCTGACATAAATTTAGCAAGTGACCCTAAATTAATGAGTAAGCACAACATTTGTGGAATCAAGTTGGTAACTGAGATAGTTCCTTTTTCTCAAAATCTTATGCCTATTTCTTTACTTCCCTATTTGCTTCCTTAAATTTTAACATAGCTTATAGACTTATAAATGTACATATACACATATGTATGCGTGTATATATATGTGTGTGTGTGTAAGTAATAAAAATGTGCATATCACCTTAACTATAGAAAGCTTTTTGCTTCAATTGCTATTTTCTATGGGGGAGGATTAAAAGAATTACTCAAACTGAAATCGAATGAAGTATACTCAGTTACTCACACTGTTGTGCTTGGTTTTCTCATCCCTCTTGCCCATTTTCACATTTGATATAGACTAAAAATAACATCTTGAATTCCATGTATCTTAAAATACTTTATAGTTTTTTTTATCTTTCTCATATTTATATTACAAAGATATACTCCATCATAGTGCACCTATGTCTTGATAGTAAAATATTGAAGATGACTCCAGTATTAGTGATGTACACTTTTGGCTATAGCCAAAAGTCCAATCAACAGTGCCCTAAATTGATGAAGACTTAGTTTTTCATGAAAAAAAGTTTAGGGGTCTGGTGTGGAAAAATGTCTCAGTGATAACAGGAGGCACCTCGGCCTCATTTTTCTTTTTTCTGTGTGATTCTTACCTTGGCTTTCGATGCCATAGGCATCATATCTGGGTTCCCAGTAAGAAGAAGGTAGAAGTTGAAAAGGCCAAAGAGCATGGTGATATAATATTTCCATCTTCATCAGTTCAGTCTGCTATAACAAATTACCTTACACTGGGTGGCTCATAAACAACAGAAGTTGATTTCTCACAATACTGGAGGCTGGAAGCCCAAGATCAGGGTGTCAGTATTGTCAGGCTCTGATAAGAGCCATCCTCCAGATGGTGGCCTGCCAAGTTCTGGTATTCTTACATGACTAGAAAAAAAGATAAATAAATAAGTGAGCTAGCTCTCTGAACTCTTCTAAAAGGGCACATGAATCCCATTCATGTGAGTTCCACCCACATGATCTAATTACCTCCCAAAGGCTCTATCTCCAAATACCATCACATTGGGATAAGATTCAAACACATGAATTTTGGGGTGACACAAACATTAGTTCTCTACCAACATTCTTTCCATGAGTATTTCCATGGAGCCCCACCATGTGATGCTTGCATCTAATTGGGCCAAAATTGTTTGTCATGGCCTCCGCTGGCTGAAAGAATGTTACAAAAACAATCAATTTATTGAGTACATTAGCCCAACCCCAACAAACTGAAGTTAATAAGAAAGACAATGAGAGGGGGCGGAGCAAGATGGCAGAGGAGTAGGAGACCTGGATTTCGTCTGGTCTCAGGAATTCAGCTGGATAGGGATCAAACCATTCTGAACACCTATGAACTCAACAGGAGATTGAAGAAAAGAATAGCAACAACTCTGAACAGAAAAGCGACCACTTTCTGGAAGGTAGGACATGCGGAGAAGTGAATCTGAGGCGATATTTGGGAAGATAGACAGCAGGGGAGGGGGCCTCTGTCGGCCGCTTCTAGCAAGTGATAGAGCCGCGGAGCACAAAATCGGAACTTTTAGAAGTCGGCTCCGCTGAGGGACGTCGTTCCAGTGGCTAAGCGGAGGGCGGAACCCTCACAGGACAGTGTGGTCTCAGGACCCTCAGGGTCACAGAAAGACCTGGTGTGACTGGGTGTGGCAGAGCTCCCCCGGATTGGAGCAGGGAAGCCAGCTGCAGAGACGGAGCCGAGGCACGGGGTCTGAACTCGGGGTTGCCATAAACTGTGATCCGCAGCACAGTCGGGACACTGCTCCTCCAGCAGGGACTCAACAGGCAGCAGATTCGGGGAGACTCCCCTTCCTCCCCTGGGAGGAGTGGCACAGGAGTGCACCTCAGGGATCTGCTGGGTTTGGAGACTCCACACCGAGTCAGGTACCAGAGATAGAAATGCTCGGTCACAGGCTGGGTGAGCATGGAGTGCGGCCAGAGACCGGGGAGAAGGGAGTGATTGACTGCTTTTCTCTGGGGCTCACTGAAGAGCGGGGCCCCAAGTTCTCGGCTAAGCCAGGGCGGAGATTGGGAGGCCACCATTTTCACTCTCCTCCTCCAAAGCTGTACGGAAAGCTTCCAGGGAACAAAAGCTCCCGAGAGCAAACCAGAGCAGATTACTTAGGCTGGACCAGCAAGGGCAGGGCAATTCCACCTCTGGCAAAGACATTTGGGAACCATGGCAACAGGCCCCTCCCCCAGAAGATCAGCAAGAACAGCCAGCCAAAACCAAGTTTACCGATCAATGAGAAAGGCAGAACTCCAGCACGAAGGGAATATTGCACATAGAATCCATGGCTTTTTTACCATGATTCTTTAGTCTTTCAAAGTTAATTTTTTCTTTTAACTGTGCTTTATTTTCTTTTTGAATTTTTCTTTTTCCCTTTCTCAACCAACATCTTATCAATCCCTTTAAAAAACATTTTTATTTTTCACTTTTAGAGTCATATTATATCCTTTCATAGTAGTTACCCTTATTTTTGGCATATATATATATATAAGTTGTTCTCTCTTTAAAATTTTGAGATACAGTTTCTTCTAAAAGATCAAAAGATACCCTAAATCTCTAGTGTATGGCTCTCTTCTAGTCTCCTGCCTGATCACATTCTCTCCCTTTTTTTTTCTTTTTTTTTTTAATCCTCTTCTTTCTTTTTTCAAACAACTTATCAATTCCTTTTATAAAATTTTTTATACTTTTCATGTGAACAATCATATTCCATTCCTTCATCGTATCAATTTTTATTTTTGTACATATATCAGTTTTTCTTTCTTTAAAAGTTTGGGAGGCACTTTCTTCTAACAGACCAAAATACACCAAAAATCTAGTGTGTGGCACTGATCTATGCACCAGCCTGGTAACTCCTGGACAGACTTATCAAAAACAAAAGAGAAATAAACCAAATCAACAAAATCATGAATGACAGAGAGATCACAACCAACACCAAAGAAATACAAACAATTCTAAGAACATATTATGAGCAACTCTATGCCAGCAAATTAGATAATCTGGAAGAAATCGATGCATTCCTAGAGATGTATCAACAACCAAAACTGAACCAGGAAGAAATAGAAAACCTGAACAGACCTATAACCACTAAGGAAATTGAAGCAGTCATCAAAAATCTCCCAAAACACAAAAGCCCAGGGCCAGATGGCTTCCCAGGGGAATTCTACCAAACACTTAAAAAAGAATTAATACCTATTCTTCTGAAACTGTTCCAAATGATAGAAATGGAAGGAAATCTTCCAAACTCATTTTCTTATTAATTTTTTTATTGTTATGTTAATCACCATAATTTACATCATTAGTTTTTGATGTAGTGTTCCATGATTCATTGTTGGTGCATAAAACCCAGTGCTAGGGTGCCTGGGTGGCTCAGTCGTTAAGCGTCTGCCTTCAGCTCAGGTCATGATCCCAGAGTCCTGGGATCGAGCCCCGCATCGGGCTCCCTGCTCTGTGGGAAGCCTGCTTCTCCCTCTCCCAATCCCCCTGCTTCTGTTCCCTCTCTCGCTGTGTCTCTCTCTGTCTAATAAATAAATAAAATCTTTAAAAATAAATAAATAAATAAATAAATAAATAAATAAATAAATAAATAAATAAAACCCAGTGCTACATGCAGAACGTGCCCTCTTTAATACCCACCCCAGGCTAACCCATCCTCCCACCCCCCTCCCATCTAGAACCCTCAGTTTGTTTGTCAGAGTCCATCGTCTCTCATGGTTCATCTCCCCCTCTGATTTCCTCCCCTTCATTCTTCCCCTCCTGCTATATTCTTTTTTTTTTCTTACACATATTGCATTATTTGTTTCAGAGGTACAGATCTGTGATTCAACAGTCTTTCACAGTTCACAGCACTCACCATAGCACATACCCTCCCCAATGTCTATCACCAAGCCACCCCATCCCTCCCACCCCACCCCCCACTCAAGCAACCCTGTTTGTTTCCTGAGATTAAGAATTCCTCAATCAGTGAGGTCATATGTTACATGGCTTTCTCTGATTGACTTATTGCGCTCAGCATAACACCCTCCAGTACCATCCATGTCGTTGCCAATGGCAAGATCTCATTCCTTTTGAGGGCTGCATAATATTCCATTCATCTGTCGATGGACATCTTGGCTCTTTCCACAGTTTGGCTATTGTGGACATTGCTGCTATAAACATCAGTGTGCACGTACCCCTTCAGATCCCTACATTTGTATCTTTGGGGTAAATATCCTGTAGTGCAATTGCTGGATCATATGGCAGATCTGTCTTTTGGTTTTGTGGACTGTTTCTTTTGCTGTGCAAAAGCTTTTTATCTTGATGAGGTCCCAATAGCTCATTTTTGCCCTTGCTTCCCTTGCCTTTGGTGATGTTTCTAGGAAGAAGTTGCTGCGGCTGAGGTCAAAGAGGTTGCTGCCTGTGTTCTCCTTTAGGATGTTGATGGACTGCTGTCTCACATTGAGGTCTTTCAACCATTTGGAGTCTATTTTCATGTGTGGTGTAAGGAAATGGTCCAGTTTCATTCTTCTGCATGTGGCTGTCCAATTTTCCAAACACCACTTGTTGAAGAGACTGTCTTTTATCCATTGGACATTCTGTCCCGCTTTGTCAAAGATTAGTTGACCATAGAGTTGAGGGTCCATTTCTGGGCTCTCTATTCTGTTCCATTGATCTATGTGTCTGTTTTTGTGCCAGTACCATACTATCTTGATGATGACAGCTTTGTAATACAGCTGGAAGTCCAGAACTGTGATGCTGCCAGATTTGCTTTCCCTTTTCAACATTCCTCTGGCTATTTGGGGTATTTTCTGGTTCTGTACAAATTTTAGGTTTATTTGTTCCATTTCTTTGAAAAAAGTGGCTGGTATTATGATGGGGATTGCATTGAATGTGTAGATTGCTCTAGGTACCATTGACATCTTCACAATATTTCTTCTTCCAATCCATGAGCATGGAACGTTTTTCCATTTCTTTGTGTCTTCCTCAATTTCTTTCATGAGTGTTTTATAGTTTTCTGAGAACAAATCCTTTGCCTCTTTGGTTAGATTCATTCCTAGGTATCTTATGGTTTTGGGGGAAATTGTAAAAGGGATTGACTCCTTAATTTCTTTCTTCTGTCTTGCTGTTGGTGTATAGTAATGCCACTGATTTCTGTGCATTGGTTTTATATCCTGCCACCTTACTGAATTCCTGTACGAGGTCTAACAGTTTTGGGGTGGAGTCTTTGGGTTTTCCACATAAAGTATCATATCATCCACAAACAGTGAGAGTTTGACTTCTTCTTTGCCAATTCCAGTGTCTTTTATTTCTTTTTGTTGTCTGATTGCTGTGGCTAGGACTTCTAATACTATGTTGAACAGCAGTGGTGATAGTGGACATCCCTGCCATGTTCCTGACCTTAGTGGGAAAGCTCTCAGTTTTTCCCCATTGAGAATGATATTCGCTGTAGGTTTTCCATAGATGGCTTTTATGATATTGAGGTATGTACCCTCTATCCCTATACTCTGAAGAGTTTTGATCAATAAAGGATGCTGTACTTTGTCAAATGCTTTTTCTGCATCTATTGAGAGGATCATATGATTCCTTTCTTTCTTTTTTAATGTATTGTATCACGCTGATTGATTTGCGGATGTTGAACCAACCTTGCAGCCCAGGGATAAATCCCACTTGGTTGTGGTGAATAATCCTTTTAATGTACTGGTGGATCCTATTGGCTAGTATTTTGGTGAGAATTTTTGCATCCATGTTAATCAAGGATATTGGTCTGTAATTCTCCTTTTTGATGGGGTCTTTGTCTGGTTTGGGGATCAAGCTAATGGTGGCCTCATAAAATGAGTTTGGAAGTTTTCCTTCCATTTTTATTTTTTGGAACAGTTTCAGAAGAATAGGTCTTAATTCTTCTTTAAATGTTTGGTAGAATTCCCCTGGGAAGCCATCTGGCCCTGGGCTTTTGTGTTTTGGGAGATTTTTGATGACTGCTTCAATTTCCTTAGTGGTTATAGGTCTGTTCAGGTTTTCTATTTCTTCCTGGTTCAGTTTTGGTTGTTGATACATCTCTAGGAATGCATCGATTTCTTCCAGATTATCTAATTTGCTGGCATAGAGTTGCTCATAATATGTTCTTATAATTGTTTGTATTTCTTTGGTGTTGGTTGTGATCTCTCCTCTGTCATCATGATTTTGTTGATTTAGGTCCTTTCTCTTTTGTTTTTGATAAGTCTGACCAGGAGTTTATCAATCTTGTTAATTCTTTCAAAGAACCAGCTCCTAGTTTCGTTGATCTGTTCTACTGTCCTTTTGGTTTCTATTTCATTTATTTCTGCTCTGATTTTTATTATTAGTCTTCCCCTGCTGGGTTTAGGCTTTATTTGCTGTTTTTTCTCCAGCTCCTTTAAGTGTAGGTTCAAACTCATTTTATGAGGCCACCATTACCTTGATCCCAAAACCAGACAAAGACCCCATCAAAAAGGATAATTACAGACCAATATCCCTGATGAATATGCATGCCAAAATTCTCACCAAAATACTAGCCAATAGGATTCAACAGTACAGTAAAATGATTATTCAGCACGACCAAGTGGGATTTATCCCTGGGCTGCAAGGTTGGTTCAACATCTGCAAATCAATAAATATGATACAATACATTAATAAAAGAAAGAACAAGAACCATATGATCCTCTCCATAGATGCAGAAAAAGCATTTGACAAAGTACAGCATCCTTTCTTGATCAAAACTCTTCAGATTATAGGGAAAAAGTGTACATACCTCAATATCATAAAAGCAATCTATGAAAACCCACAGCAAATATCATTCTCAATGGGGAAACACTGACAGCTTTCCCCCTAAGGTCATGAATGCGGCAGGGATGTCCACTATCACCACTGCTATTCAACATAGTTCTAGAAGTCCTAGCCACAGCAATCAGACAACAAAAAGAAATAAAAGGCATCCAAATTGGCAAAGAAGTCAAACTCTCACTGTTTGCAGATGATATGATACTTTATGTGGAAAACCCAAAAGACTCCACCCCAAAACTGTTAGACCTCATACAGGAATTCAGTAAGGTGGCAGGATATAAAACCAATGCACAGAAATCAGTGGCATTCCTATACACCAACAACAAGACAGAAGAAAGAGAAATTTAGGAGTCGATCCCATTTACAATTTCCCCCAAAACCATAAGATACCTAGGAATGAATCTAACCAAAGAGGCAAAGAATCTGTACTCAGAAAACTATAAAATACTCATGAAAGAAATTGAGGAAGACACAAAATTGGAAAAATGTTCCATGCTCATGGATTGGAAGAACAAATATTATGAAGATGTCAATGGTACCTAGAGCAATCTACACATTCAATGCAATCCCCATCAAAACACCATCCACTTTTTTCAAAGAAATGGAACAAATAAACCTAAAATTTGTACAGAACCAGAAAATACCCCAAATAGCCAGAGGAATGTTGAAAAGGGAAAGCAAATCTGGCAGCATCACAGTTCTGGACTTCCAGCTGTATTACAAAGCTGTCATCATCAAGATAGTATGGTACTGGCACAAAAACAGACACATAGATCAATGGAACAGAATAGAGAGCCCAGAAATGGACCCTCAACTCTATGGTCAACTCATCTTTGACAAAGCAGGGAAGAATGTCCAATGGATAAAAGACAGTCTCTTCAACAAGTGGTGTTTGGAAAATTGGACAGCCACATGCAGAAGAATGAAACTGGACCATTTCCTTACACCACACACAAAAATAGACTCCAAATGGTTGAAAGACCTCAATGTGAAACAGCAGTCCATCAACATCCTAAAGGAGAACACAGGCAGCAACCTCTTTGACCTCAGCCGCAGCAACTTCTTCCTAGAAACATCACCAAAGGCAAGGGAAGCAAGGGCAAAAATGAGCTATTGGGACCTCATCAAGATAAAAAGCTTTTGCACAGTAAAAGAAACAGTCCACAAAACCAAAAGACAACTGACAGAATGGGAGAAGATATTTGCAAATGACATATCAGATAAAGGGCTAGTATCCAAAATCTATAAAGGACTTATCAAACTCAACACCCAAAGAACAAATGATCCAATCAAGAAATGGGCAGAAGACATGAACAGACATTTTTCCAAAGAAGACATCCAAATGGCCAACAGACACATGAGAAAGTGCTCAACATCGCTGGGCATCAGGGAAATCCAAACCAAAACCTCAATGAGATACCATCTCACACCAGTCAGAATGGCTAAATTTAACAAATCAGGAAATGACATATGTTGGCGGGGATGCGGAGAAAGGGGAGCCCTCCTACACTGTTGGTGGGAATGCAAGCTGGTGCAGCCACTCTGGAAAACAGTATGGAGGTTCCCCAAAAAGTTGAAAATAGAGCTACCATATGTTCCAGCAATTGCACTACTGGGTATTTACCCCAAAGATACGAATGTAGGGATCTGAAGGGGTACGTGCACCCCGATGTTTATAGTAGCAATGTCCACAATAGCCAAACAGTGGAAAGAGCCAAGATGTCCATCGACAGATGAATGGATAAAGAAGAAGTGGTATATATATACAATGGAATATTATGCAGCCATCAAAAGAAAGGAGATCTTGCCATTTGCAATGATGTGGATGGAACTGGAGGGTGTTTTGCTGAGCGAAATGTCAATCAGAGAAAGACATGTATAATATCACCTCACTGATATGAAGAATTCTTTTTTTTTTTTTTAAAGATTTTATTTATTTGACAGAGAGGCACAGCGATAGAGGGAATACAAGCAGGGGGAGTGGGAGAGGGAGAAGCAGGCTTCCCGCGGAGCAGGGAGCCTGATGCGGGGCTCGATCCCAGGACCCTGGGATCATGACCTGAGCGGAAGGCAGACGCTTAATGACTGAGCTACCCAGGCGCCCCTGATATGAAGAATTCTTAATCTCAGGAAACAAACTGAGGGTTGCTAGAGTGGGGGGGTGGTGTGGGAGGGATGGGGTGGCTGGGTGATAGACATTGGGGAGGGTATGTGTTATGGTGAGTGCTGTGAATTGTGCAAGACTGTTGAATCACAGATCTGTACCTCTGAAACAGATAATGCAATATATGTTAAGGGAAAAAAAAGTAAGAAGAAGATAGCAGAGGAGAAAAATGAAAGTGGGGAAATCGGAGGGGGAGATAAACCATGAGAGAGGATGGACTCTGAAAAACAAACTGAGGGCTCTAGAGGGGAAGGGGCTGGGGGGATGGGTTTGCCTGTTGATGGGTATTAAAGAGGGCACGTTCTGCATGTAGCAATGGGTGTTATGCACAAACAATGAATAGGGAACACTACATCAAAAACGAATGATGTATACTGTATGGTGATTAACATAACAATAAAAATTTTGAAAAAAGAAAGACAATGAGAATGGATATTGAATATGCAATTAGAAGTATATACTACGACACATTTTGTCAGTGTCAAGGGAATTAATGTATCTTATTCTCAAAGAAAGATTCCAAATGCAAATTGGCTGATTATGAATTACTGAAAGGGTAATTTGATACCCTCTCATTGATAATTAAGTTTTCACTTGTGGTTTAACTTTTCTTAATGCACAGGATGATGCTCTACTCCCCTGCTTTCTACAGGCTATGTGTTTTATGGTCAATAAAAAGGGCTAAATTTAGAGAAATAACATGTAATATGAAATCAGGCTTAATTATACAGACTTTTTAAAATAAGCTTACCATTTTGAGCTGTTTGTTTGCTGTCATGATGGAAGTCATAGCGTTTTTATGTTTTTCAAGATTTTGCCAGTGAGACTGGTATTTGTCCTTACAACAACTTGGTGACACATTAATAGTTAGTTCTTATTAACCCTGCCCTAAAGATCAGGAAACTGATGATCAGGAAGAGTAAGTGATTTGCCCAAGATGATCATCTTTGTTGACCATATATAGGTTGTAAAATTTCTTATGAATTCATTAAGGATTAAGATTTTTTTAATTATAAACCTAGGAGTCCCTTGTTACTGAATAGAGGGCATGACAACTTTTCAGATACTTGAACAAAGATAGGCGTTATGCTTTAAATGACATGTAGGGTAGAGAGATATGTCATTACAAAACATAAACAAATAACTATTAGTGAGGTCTGTTGTTCCTCAGTATCTCATGTGTTATTAACAATAGCAAGTTGCTATGTGGCCAAACTGTAAACACTTTAATAATGAATTCCAATAAATGATTAGGGTAAAATCTTCCTGTTTTTTTAATTTTATTTATTTTTATTTTTTAAAGATTATATTTATTTATCTGACAAAGAGAGTGAGAGAGCACAAGTAGGGGGAACAATAGAGGGAGAGGGAGAAACAGGCCCCCAGCCAAGCAGGGAGCCTGATGCAGGGCTCGATCCCAGGGCCCTGGGATCATGACCTGAGCCAAAGGCAGAAGCTTAACCATCTGAGCCACCCAGGCACCCCAAATCTTCCTGTTTTTTAAAGCTTGATGCTCCAAGCTAGATTTCCAGTCCTCCTTTCACTAATAACTCTTGTGATTGGGAAGCAATAATAAAAATCATTAAAAGAAGCAAAAACAAAAAACAAACCACCAAAACCACATTCTTTGAGCCTTTGCTATGAATCAGCATAGCAACATAGGTCTGTTTAATGACAATGTCCTTTTTTCAAAGATTTATTTTGAGAGAGAGAGAGAGAGAGACAGTACGTGAGTGGGAGGGGGAGGGGTAGAGGGAGAGGGAGAGACTCTCCAGCAGACTCCCTGTGGAGCGTGGAGCCCAACTCAGGGCTCAATCTGACCACCCTGAGATCATGACCTGAGCGTAAACTAAGAGTTGGATGCTCAACTGACTGAGCCACCCAGGCATCCCTGACAATGTCCTTATTCTTAATCCTCATGACAACCCTGAATGGCAAGCCTTGCTTTTCCAGTTTTAGAATAAGGATGTTGAGTGTAGGGGAAGAAGTCATTTGTCCAAGGCAGAATTGGGATTCTACTGCAAATCTATCCAAGCTAAGCCTCAGAGCTCTTTATATTACATTTTGCAGGCTCCTTAAAATGTTACTTTTTATCACTAATATTCAGCTGTCATCATCATCATTATTTCTCCTACTTAGATGCCTTTTTTTTTTTTTCCAAATCTCTGAGTAAACTGATAGCATCTTGTCAACTTCTTCTGAAACATACCCTTGTCGAAGATTACTTGCTTTGGGTTGACCTTTCTAAACACTTCTATCCCTCTTCATAAAATTTTATCCCTTTTTGTTTCAGAGAGTCTCTTCTTGATGGGCTTCTTTCCAAATATGTATTGCTGATATGAGAGAAATTAATTCTTCTAAGTTTACTTTCAGCATAGAGATGCTTGGCATTGACTGGAATCAACTCTCTCCTCCCCTCCCCCACAGTTTGCCTGCGTTTATTACTTAATGCATTTTTTAACAGAATTTTATACTTAGAGCTTTGCAGTACAAAAAACATCTGTCTGAGGCAGGGATCATTTAGTTGGAATAAACAGAAATTATTCATCACATTTCAAGTTCATTAGGGTGAGTATAACTTTATTTCAATTAAAGTAGAGAAGACAAATTTTAGCCAGTCCTTACAGTATTATAAATTGGAGGTAGAGAGGGAAAGTCATAAGCTGACATACCTCTTGATGACTCCATAGACTCCTTTCTTTTCTGATCTCCCATCCTCTCTCTTCCTCTTTCCCTTTGCAGTCAGTTCTCTCTGTTAATTCACAGATGAATAGGTGTGCCCGCCCCAAACCTGCACGACTTCAGAGTTCCCCCATATATCCCCTTCAGACTGTGTTTTCTGAATTCCCTCATTGAAATCCTTGGAAGATAGAATGTAGGAAATCAGAGGATGTTCTGTTTTCCCATGGACCAGCTTTCCCTCCTGGTATAATCAGCTATGGTCACCCAGGAGGTCATGCATATAGAGCCCCATTAGTGGGAGTTTTGGTAAGAAGAAATGTCAAAGCAGGAGTGTGGTTTTGGCAAGCACCTACAAATTTAACTACTTTGAAAACTTAAACTAGAGTAGCGATAAAAGATAAAATAGCTAGCAAGGGAAGCCGAGCAGTGTAATTCATCCGTACATTTCTCACAACAATTCTGTGAGGGAGATATTATGATTATTAACATTTTACAGGGAAGGAGGCTAAAGGAAATTTATTATTATCTTCATTTTACAGAGAAGGAAATTTTATTTAAAAGGAAATGAAGAGACTATACTGCTCAGAGAAACCAAAGTGTTTACTCAGAGAGGCAACTAGAAAAACAGGGATTTGAATCTAGGCTGTTTGACTCTTGAGCCCATACACAGAGCTCTCTCACTGCATTGTCTTCCATAGCTGTTTTCAAGGAAAGTCATTCTCTCTTAATAAAGTTGCTATTCATTCTCTCCAGAAAAGTGAGTCTTACTCTCTCTAACCTGCTGACTCATGTCAAAACGCAAAGAGAAAACTCAGGCTTGCCAGATGATAAGGCTTGTTGACTAAATCCAATCTTAAAATATTTGGTTCACTATTTTAACATTTTAGTGTTTGCTCTTTGTGTGTAAACAATGTAGTGTGAGAAAAAGTAAGTTCAGGCAGAAAGACAGAAAGCCTTGTTAATAGCAAGGAAAACTTGTGAAACTGTATTTTCAGAGAGCTGAGGTTGATAGTGACTGAAAGCCACTTGAGTCTGATGACTCTTCCGTGGTCTATATGATGATACACATTGGTGGTTTTTTTTCTTGTTACTCTTGGAGAAAGGTTCAAGCCACTAAAGCCACTTTTGAAATTGGCACTTGCAATAGGAAAAGTCAGCTCCTTATCTTGGGAATGCTCTACCACGGAGAAGAATCATCTCAGAAAAAGGGCTTGAAAAGTCCACTCAAAAGTCCAAAAGGGGAATAAATAACCCACAAACATTCTTTATTGCAGCATCACCTCTCCTTAAAAGATTTCCACTTAAGTATAAAATTGTATAAAATAGTATAATGGGGACTATAAGGAGAAACAAGCCTCTCTCCTCTTGTCCCTCTCCCTCTCTGTTTCAAAAAATTATGATTTTCAAATTAACTACTACATGTTTAGAACACTGATTCAAACTCTCTTATCTTATAATGACTTAGAATGATAAAATTGAAATAAATCAAATTTGTTATTTTCATTTACCCTGGCTTTGTTTAGGGAATGTCTGAAAGAAACCTATTTTTGTATTTTGAATGCTACTAACTATAGTTCATCAGAATTAAATTTGAAATCACATAGTCAACAAGTCGATACAAGGAAATAATTTAACCCTTATGCATTCAGTATTTTACTATGAGCTGTATGATTCTCATTTTGTGCTTAAAAATCGTGGATTTTCGTTGAGGAAGGTTAGAGTGATTCATATAGTTTTGCCATGGTTTTTCATTATTAAATGTCCATAATGCAAAATCAAAAGGGTACAGATATGTACTTCTATATGAGATTTAAGAGTACTAAATATTAAAATGTTAAAAGAAAAACAAATACACTTTAAAATGTTCAACCATTTAGGCACTCACATTATATGCTATTTCTTTTCTTCTTTAAAATCATTTCAATTTGATTTCAGTAGGCCACTCAATTTGATACAAATGTACCTTTTAATTTTCTGAAGGTTATTCCTGGAGTGCAATTCTGAATCACTTAACTGAGAAAAACAGTATGCTTGTGCAAAACTTTCAAAGACCACATATTTGAACTTTCTTGAACTATTTTATTTCTGGCACTATTCAGTTATCATTTTGTTCCATTTACGAATGGACACAATTTTTGTCAAGAGAGACATAATGTGCAAAGTGAATCTTTATAAATTTAATTACAGTAGGAAGATCTGGAGATGTTTAGAAAATATGCAAAGACTTACTTCAAACTTTAATTTGCAAAGCTTTTCAAATGAGGTGAAACATTGGTTTTACCATCTTTTACTATTTAATATATGCAGTAGGAAATAAGGTATGATGATAAATAGAAAAGGTATTATAAAATTCCAGTTAGGGTACTGTAAAAATTTGCATATAATAATTACTTTGATTTAGTTTCTTTGTAAATTCTGTATAGATTCTACTGGAAGCCATGGGAACATTTAAAAAAGAAAAAGCACTTGCCTACTTTCAGAATATATTTCAAAGAAATTTTAGAATTATATATATCAAACATATTTCTTGTAATGAAAATAAATCATTTTATTTTAGAAAATATAGACATATAAAAAGTTTAAGAGTTCTAGGTATTACAGTGCATATCGCCTTTTCTTTGCACATGTAAATACAATATTAGAATAGAAGGATACATATCCAGATGTATAGGATATATATGTAGTATCTATATATGTATATATGTAAGTGTATACACACACATCTATCATTCCCATTTTAATTAAAATTATAAAAGAAACATGTTTGTCTTTAATTTTTTTGAGAAAAGAAATGCCACTAAATAGAAACCTTAGTGTTCAACTGCAATTTTCCGCAGTATGAATTCTGCTATTTCCGTTGCATTTTGCTTTCTCATTTTGATATTGTTATTGACTTTTGGGGTAGGTTTTTACCATTGCTTTGGGTAGCTTTTTACAATTGTTTTTACCTATTTCTCTGTGTCTCCATTCTCATCAGAAAGCTAACTTTTTAATTTTATACTGTAGTTTATTATCTGCTTTCACCTTTCTGTTTTTATTGTGGTTTCCAAAGTACCATACCTTCTTAATTTTACAAAGCATATTGCAGGTGTTTCTAAAATTTGTTTCTATTTTCTGTTTATTTAAAAAAAGTGTTTCAGGGTACCTGGGTGGCTCACATGGTTAAGCGTCTGCCTTCGGCTCAGGTCATGATGCCGAAGTCCTGGGATCAAGTTCCCCATCAGGGAACTGCTCCTTGGGGAGCCTGCTTCTCCCTCTGCCTCTTTCTCTCTCATGAATAAATAAATAAAATCTCTTAAAAAATAAAAAAAAAATAAAAAATTGTTTCAAGCAATAACTTCCTCTGCATTACTCTCATTATTTTGCAAAATCTTATTTGCATTCATCTTTAAAAGAGCACTTTGATGTTTGGGCCCACAAATTTTCTTTGCTTTTATTACACATTAACCCTTACTGCCACCCACTGCAAATAGGAGGAACCCTGTTCCCTTGTTTTAACATCTAGCAGTGCTGCTTCTGCACGCCATTTTCCATTTCCTTTACTGCCTTAGAGCTCATCCTTACCCACAGAAATCTGAGGATTTTAGTAAGTTTCTTCCAGAATATTCCCTGCTTATTTTCTTTGACACTACGCTATATCTTGAAGGATCAATGTTGAAAATAGCTAATTAGTTAAAATCATCTTCTTTGTCTGTAATTCCATCCACACAGTTTATAACCTATGAATTTCTTTTAATATTTGGTCATTGAGAGCAACCTTACTAAGTTTCCAGAGATTTTGAAGGATTTTCCTTAATTAAATTTTGCATCAATAATTTCAGTTCGGAATTTTGGCAAGCTGAGGAGTTAGACATTTTGCTGGCATGTAGATTTCTTTGAATATTCTGCATTACAATGTTGGTTGCAAGGTTGCTTGATAAATTGATTAAATTTTGCATGTTAAATCTTTTTAAATCTAATCATGTGCCCCCAGACTTCTGAATTATAAGTTAGTTTATAGGCATTAATCATTTAGCCGCCGCAGACACACGTGTACACGATTTACTTTGCATACATTAAGTTCTCAAAATATGTGTTTGGCTAAATCCATTGAAATTTAGTACCCTCCTTTCCACTATGGCCAGGAAACATATAGGTTGTGTTCAAACAAACTATATGGTGGGCCTATTTTGCTTTTGGTCCTATCTATCTGCCACCTATTATAGGCACAATGGAACTTCAGGAAAAAGAATAGATAGAGAATGTGGCCGATATCTCTTTTGTCTGGATAAGTATGTCTTAGATTTTTGTGTATCATGGACTTACATAAGAATTATTAAGTGGAGATTGAGGTGAGAGACTTTGGAAATAAAATTATCTAAGAAGCATTGATTTGACTCCTCAAAAATAATGTGGCTTTCAATAATAATTTTTACATTTCTACTTAAGAATCAAAGTGAAAAAAGTGTTTATAGATGTTTTTGCTAAAGAAATCAAGCAAACATTTTATTATTTATTAGATAATACTTTATTAATATTCATAATGTATAAACATTGTCTTTGAGAACATGTATTAAAGTGGTCACTAAAAATTTGAATAATATTTAATTAAAACTTCAATTTAAGTAATGCATCTTTGTTGAGAAACGTTTAGGAAAACAATACACTTAATACAGAAAAAATACATTTATCCTATCCATATTAAAACCATGCTGGTACCTTTTAAAAATAACTTAAGATTTTAAAATCAATTTATAAACTATGTAACCTATATTTGGGTGAAGACTACATTTATCTGTGTGTGTATATATGCGTGTTAAACCACAAAAAATTCCAGTGTCCTTATGATGTGGTGTAAGAACTTTTAACTGTCCAAAGAAATAAAACGTCTAAAAAAAGATAATAATAAGGGGCGCCTGGGTGGCTCAATCGTTAAGCGGCTGCCTTCGGCTCAGGTCATGATCCCAGCATCCTGGGATCAAGTCCCGCATTGGGCTCCCTGCTCCGCGGGAAGCCTGCTTCTCCCTCTCCCAGTCCCCCTGCTTGTGTTCCCTCTCTCGCTGTGTCTCTCCTGTCAAAAAATAAATAAAATCTTTTAAAAAAATAATAAAAATGCAATCCAGTCTTTAAAACTAAGCCCTTCAGAAGTATTATTCGGAGGTCCTGATTCATATCCCTCAGTGACACACAGAACATAGTGTTTTTCTCTTATTTCCAACTTTTCCACATTTTGTAATTGCTTGGTAGATCTTATTTTATAACTGCCTTAAATCTTATCTTTCCACTCAATGTTTCCCAAATCCCTGGTCTGAGTCTTTTCATTCTCAGATTTCTTCCACTTCTCCAGTTTCTGCATAACAAGAGTCTGAGAACCAGGGCAGCAAAAGCCTTAGAGGGCCTGATGAAAACAGGAGTTGAGCAAAGGAAACATGACTTCCTGTGCTCTGAGTGGGGATGCACATGGGCTTGTGCATACATGTGTCTGAGAGAGGCCTGGCGGCAGGAAGAGATTTTGGTGGGAAGACGCTAGCTTTAACAAATCTTTCCCCCATCACATTCATATTCATGATCTATATCCCTATTATGTTCATGTTTTTATAGCTTAGATGAAACTGATGAGAATTCTTATTAATAGTAAGAATAGTGAAGTGAAATTGTAAAGGTGACACCTCACTAGGCACATCATTTTATCACCCTTTCTAGAAGACTTCCCGAAAAAGTCTTCAATTCTTTTCCCTTTTGAGTATAGCAGTAATTGTTCAATGCCTCATTTAAAATTTGCTTAAAAACTTAATGTGAAAATACTTCTTTTTTCATAAAGTGTAATGACATGAAGGCTTATGAAATCACACACTTGGCAATTTAAATAACAAAAAAACTAAATTAAGTAATATACACATACACACATATGTGTATAGATAAATGTTTTTACATTAAAATTATTCTTTAAATTACGATGAAAAGGAAAGTTCCCTAAAATTAACAGGACTTCTATCACTCATTAGTTATATAAAAATGAACATTTCACACATACTGGGTTTAGGAGAGTAAAATGGGGAAGAAGGTGAAGTACTGGGCCAATTCATCTTGTGTTATGATATTGATAATTACAGGGAAAAATTAATTCTAAAACCTATATGGACTTGTTTTGATTTACTTTAGATATCCTTCCATAAAAAGGAGATAAGCTTCTAATTTGCTTATCACCCATAAAATATAGAATGCCAGAAAGCAGAGTTCCATATGATATGGTTGTCACATTTCTTGCTTTTGCTTCTATTTTAAAAATCTACAATTTTAAATGTTGAAAATATACATAAAATCTGTGATAAAAATAAATGCTACTACAATTTTTTCTTGCCACAATATCATTACACATGAACAAAAGGTCAGGAATAAGTACTTGGAAAACATATTGTCCTTCACTAAAACAGGGGGATATCTTAAAAAAGTTCCAGAATGTTGAACCCTTATTATAAAATAGAGGTAATATATAGAATTACCTTCCATAGCTATATATTACTTTTGTCCTCCTGGTTGTAGGTAAGGTGGGAAATAAATAAACATGAATAGACAAAAACAAATGTACAAAAGGGAAAAGTAGCAAATGTGGCCAACAGTGATAATAGAATGACTTGTACATAATGTATCTAGAAAAAAATAATAAATTTTATTTTTATAATATGATTATGGTATCATTAGATATGTGAAACACATAAAATGATTTTTCATATGAAAATAAATAATGTGCAAAGTGACTCAAATAAAAATATAAAGTTAAAAAACTCACTTTAAAAATTGAAAATTAGTTCTCAGAGAAGATAGGAAAATTTTCTTTTTGCACCATCCCCAACCTATATTTTCCATTCACTGAATAGAAATTTTTTAATTTTAGCTAATTGTCTCAGAAGGCCTTGAACCTAAGAAAGAAAGGCACATGCAGTTGGAAAAAGTTTCTTATGACATAGAATACTGGTTGAACATAGCAACTCAGGAGCCAGATTGCCTGGGTACAAGTCTCAGCTCCAATATTTATCTGCTTTGTGGCCCTGGGTCAGCTAACCAATCTGTTTTCTGTACCTTGGGTTTCTTAGATCTAATATTTACACAGTATATTGTTAATGCACTTAAAAAACCTAGAAAATAGTACTTACATATGCATGTGCATGCATGTGCACAGGTATGGTTGTGACCACTCCTACACCCAATTTATAAAAGAAAATACAAAATTACTCAGGATTCAGGAGAAGCAAAATTTATAATGCCTTAATTATGTAGAGATGTGTAGGTAAAATCTTGCCTTAGATACCTTTTTTATTATTGTTTTAGGTCAAAAATAGACCAAAAATTCATAAGACTAACTACATATTCTCTCTCAAATTATACTTTACTTTCATTAAAGAACGTGTTCTGATGTTTGTTAATTTATATGATATATATCTTTTATTTTTTTTTAAAGATTTTATTTATTTATTTGAGAGAGAGAGAATGAGAGAGAGCACATGAGAGGGGGGAGGGTCAGAGGGAGAAGCAGACTCCCTGCTGAGCAGGGAACCCGATGCGGGACTCGATCCACGGACTCCAGGATCATGACCTGAGCCGAAGGCAGTCACTTAACCAACTGAGCTACCCAGGCGCCCTATGATATGTATCTTTTAAATGCTTGCGTAAAAGAACTTGGTGGACTTCATTGTTTGTATTCATATTCAACTGTTCCCTTTCCAAAGTATAGGCATGGGGCAGTTATTTTGGGTTTTCACTGATAACTTAGATCACTTTTTTACATCATCATTATTGGTTATTTCTTTTAATAATTGGAAGAATGGATCCTCACAGCCTTCCTTACTCATTTGGTTTGTTAAAACTGATGAAAATTGGGACGCCTGGGTGGCTCAGTCAGTTAAGCACATGCCTTTGGCTCAGGTCATGATCCCAGGGTCCTGGGATCAAGTCCCACTTTGGACTCCTTGCTCAGCAGGGAGCCTGCTTCTCCCTCTGCCTACCACTCCCCCTGCTTGTGCACTCTCTCGCTCTCTCTGACAAATAAATAAATAAAATCTTTTAAAAAATTGATAAATTATAGTACCTTACAAACTATGATAGAATAAATAACTATACTTCAAAACATGTATTATTATTATTATATATTATTTTTTTGCAATCAGATACTATAGAATATTGACATGTTTAAGAAAAACTGAGATAGTTTTACCAGTTTGATGAATCGGGCTCATTCAATACACAGAGAAATGACATCTGTGTGGAAAATATTAATACATTGTTATTATGTAGCCATACAGACCAGCTATACCATCAAATACTTTCTTACAGTGTGTTAAAGTTATTTTCAGTTTGAGAAATGGTAATGTTTTGGCACTTCCATACACATTGGACAGTATGTTAAGCTTTGAAACAACTGAATAAAATATTTCTTGTTATCTTTTAATACTTTAAAATAACAAAATGTATCAATAAGAATACCTGGAGGAAACAGAAGGCACAATCAGGAATGACTTGGGAGAGAATTTAGATAAGGGATACTTTCTGGAGAAGCGAGGGTTAAGGGAAGTGACGAGATATTTTTGAGGATCTATCCTATAGCCACAGTGGAAAGCTGAAGGCGCGAGAGATAAGATGTGAAAAATATGAGCAGGAACTATGGAAGGGTGTATTCCTGGAGCAATGCAGGCACTCCCAGAAGACACCTCAGAGCTAAGTTACAGACCAATTGGGGCAAGAATTCTCACTCCCACTGCCCCCTGCCAGTGCGTCTCATTGACTATACCCCAACAGAAGGCAAAGGACAAGGGAAATTAGGTGAATGCAGTTCCTAGAGGCTAACTCCTGGGGCACAAAGAAGGTCAAATGATGGGTTTGGGGTTGGAGAAGGGGTGAGGAATAGAAAATGATTAGTACAATAAATGAAAAAATAAGTGTATCATGATATTATATCATATCAAAATCCACATTTACAAAGCATTTAGATCTTGTGTAACTTAGCATTAGCCACATGATGATTTCAGTGGAATAACCTGAAACCTTGAATCCACAATTATTAAAATATAACTCCACTCATTAAGACTCCCTAAATTGGGTATAATCAAGTCATATTTTTCCTTATGTTGTAAGGTTCCTAAGCAGCTTTCCTGGTAGCGAAGCATCTATAAAATTTAGGTAAATTAGACTCATTTAGTCAATTAGAACTCTGCCCTCATTGACCAAAATAAAAGCTGAAGAGTCAAGGATTTTCCTTGTTTCATATGGAATAAGTACAAGCAGTTAGACTCATTAAGTGCATGACTTCCCACTCTGTTATCAATATAAAATTGTTTCTACTTGCATTTTCTGCCAATCAGCATAACTTTAGAAGGAAAGATAGAGAAAAGGGAGAACAAATTAAGTGCACACCATTTTTACTGCCTGAGAAACAAACAAAACAAAACAAAACAAAAAAAACAAAAATGCCTCACAGGTGGCGAAGTGAGAGAGATTACTAATGATAAATCAAACTCACCAATCTGGTGGTCATGGGATAGCTTTTTTGATCATTGTCTCCCTAATAACAGGTTACTTGCTCCTCCTAGCTCCCTTATTACCCTGTTTTCTATTTTTTTTTCAGTCCACGTTGTGGAGTACTATATAATTAGGACGTTTTCCCATGATGCTATTAATATGTTTACAGGACACATTAAAACAGGAAGTTATTGCCATGGAGTTGCGACCGATGCACTAGGAAGCCTAATTCAACAACTGAGACAAGACAGAAAGTACTTGATTCCCTCAAAAACCCAAAAACCAGATGTAAATTACAGAGATTGTTAAAATCAATTCTAAGCTTAAATATAACAAGGCTAACTAAAGTTTTGGTGAATGAAGTAAGGTGGTATAATAAAGAGAACCTCAAAAGAGACTAATCTGAGATGGCTGATATTCAAGACCATGCTTCCTTGCCCTATCCCACTTTCCCTTTTTAATTTCTATTTCACATTTGTCATGGTTGTTTTAAACACATGGTACACTGTCAATGACCAATTTAAATAAGTAATGCTGCCTTTTAAAAATAAATATGCAATGATAAAGGGGACATTTAAAGCTGCCTTTTCAGTTAAGAAGGAAAAATAAAACATAATATTATAGGAGGTGGATAGGTAGATAATGAAATATTTTTTAACTGTTGCAGCTTTGTGCGGTTATCCTCAGGAATGATATGTCAATCCATCTCTAAAGAATCACTAATAAAATCTCTATAAAAAAAGCTACTCACAATTAACACTTGTGGTGTTATTAAGTCGGGACTAACGCAGGAGGAAGGGAGTTGAATATAACCCTTACTCTTCCATTGTTTAAATTACCCTGTGTTCTTCTAGAGGGCACCAAAGTATAGTTGTATAGAAGCAAGAGTAAATCAGCTCCAGGGAGCACTCTCTCTGTGAGATGCCAGCTTTGAGCTGAAGTTGAGATGAGTTTCAAGTTGCTGAACACCCCCATACAGCAGTAAAAAGATAGAAGATATCGACACGCTCAGCTGCATCTTGTTAAAAGCTTCCTGCGGGTTGGCAGAATGAAATCTTTATTTAAAATACACAAACTATTGTCAAGGGAAAGATGGAAAAGAGAACACAATAAAAGGGCCAAATGCTTTGCTTAACCCACCAGAAGCAGCAGAAAGGGAGAAGTGGTCACATTGTCTTTGCAGCAACAACAGAAAAGGTGACTAACACCACCACATCAGCATTCATCTACTCTTCCCATGGCATCAGGATGCATTATTTCTTTTATTATTAATTATGTGTTTCCGGGGGAGGGCAAATATATTATTACGAATAGCAAAAGAGGAAATCATTTCTGGTGCCACTTGGCATTAAGTACAGTAGCGTATGTAATGGGTGAGTGATGACAGGAAACATAGCAGCAGCGTTGAGTTCTGGCATCCCTCCTACAAACCTGCTCCAACTCGCTCTTGGTAGTCAGAGGCTTTCAAACAGAAAGTTCATGTAAAACCATTATTGAACACTGACAGGAAGGAACTGAGACAGGAGGCAGTGGTGTGTATTTGTGCAGAAGGGGAAGGAGGGAGGGAGGGAAGGGGAGAGAGAAGGAGAGACTGGGAGAGAGAATGAGTTAGTCATCATCTTACACAGACACCACCATAAGGGGGCAGGTGCTTTGCATAATTATAAAGATAGACATACACATGCACACACACTTGCACACACGGAAGAAATCTTTTTGGTTTATATCCTATCATTTCCAAAAACAGCTTTAAGTGATAATGATTGTGAACCTTCCTGGATGGGTGAGCTCAGTAGGTTTAAGGGGGTGGAGCAGGTAGCCTGGCAGGAGATGGGTTCAGAAGAAGGGTCACTTCTGAAGAGCAAAGGGACATGACAGGCAATGAAGCAGGCATGAAAAGAAAAGAGGTGAAAGGACCCTGGGGAAAATGTCACATGTATTGATTAAGCTTTATTTCTCTTTGGGAGAAAGTGACATTTCTGCTATTAGATCATGGACATATAAGGAAAGTAGATGGCTCACTGCTTTTCATTTTCTTCCACAGTGCTTAGGGCACCTTTGACCAGAGGGTACCTGGAATGCTTTCTGTTGCATTATTATAAACAGGATAATTATTTTGGCTTTTTTTTTTTTTTTTTTAAGGCGAAAGATTTATACGATCTGAAGAGAAACCAGAGTATTTTTTTTTTTTTAAAGCACCAACGTGGTGACATTGCTCTTTCTTTAGCAAGAGAGATAGCATTGGTTGCCACAGATGTATCCTTTCATTAGACACAAATGACGGTAAAATGATAGAAGCTTTCTGTTACATTTCTTCCATCCTGCTCTTCCCTTGCTCCAATCTTCTTCTCTAGCTTTGCTCAGGGGATTTAAGTTACTCGTTCCATGTTTGTAGAACCTCAGAGGTTCTACACCAGCTCAGAGGGATTCGTCATTCTCCTAAGCAGGGAGTAAAGAAATACCTCCCTCCCCCCCCCCATCCCTATGCAGTCCATGTCCTCGCCTCAGAAGCGAGGCTAGTTTCTAGCAACTCTTTCACAGGTTTTTCCCTTCTCAACTACTGCGTTGACAGAGCCCTATCTCTACCTCAAGCCCAGCCACGCTACCAAGCACCCCAACTGAAAACTACATCCAGTATCCGAGATGCAGTGCACCCTGCACCACGCAGCCTCTGCTCCTGTTTCCTACTCTTCACTAAAGTGGACTCTTCATAAGCAACGAATGTATTGCAAATTAAAACTCTGCCCACCCCCCCGCATTTTTAACCCCGCCGCCCCTAATGTCTGCCGCCAGCTTCCCTCCGAAAAAGCAACCAAACAAAAACCGAAATAACCAAGAGCACGCAAACACCTGAAGAAGCGCAACCGGGATCTACACCTGGACAAGTCCTCTGTGGCTTTACTGGTCAGGAATAGCCTCCTCTCCCCGCGCGGACCGCTTTATCCCGGAGCCCAGGGGTCATGCCACGGCCTCCGGGTCGCGGGGTCCGCTCGGTCGCGCCCGGGCAGGTGGCCTCCCAGTTTCCCCTCCTCCCGCCCTGGCTCTCACTCCCGCACAGCCGCCGCCGCCGCCGCCGCCGCCGCCACCCCGGCTGGCGCTCGGAACATCCAGCGCCACGTCTTCCCCGCCCCGGCTCCCGCCCGCCAGAGCCGGGCCCGCGCCGCTGGCAGCCATCAAGTGGCTCGTTAAGGAAATGCAGGTGAGTGCGTGCGGCCGAGCGGCTGCTGCTGGAGACGTGGAGTGTGTGCCTGTGTGTGCGAGAGGGGGGAAGAGGGAGTGCGAGCCAGCGAGCGAGTGCGGGAGCGGCCGGGAGATGCTCGCCGCCTCTGCTCCCCGCCCCGCCGCGCCCGCACCCGCATCCGCACCCGGCGGCCCGAGCGCGTGGGGCAGCGCCTCGCCCTGACTGCCGCTCGCCTCCCCGCGGTCTCGGCGGCAGCTCAGCCGGCCACCCAGCGGCCTCCCCCCGCCCCGGCGGTCCCCTCCCAGCCCGAGCCCTCCCGCTGCTCCTCCTCCTCAGCCTCCTCCCCTCGCGCGCCGCTGACAGGCAGCCTTGGCGGGGAGAGAGTGCAGGTACTTTGCCTTCAGAATAATTTGCAGGACCCAAGCAAGCTTTCGGAGCGCCCTTATTTTCTTCGGTCGTTGCCTCCTCCCTCCGGGAAAGAAGATCCCACTTTTGAAACAAACAGCCCCTGAAGCACCCTGCCCAAGCCAAAGCCCGATGGGCTGCTGTGCATGTGCTGTCCTTTCTTGCAGTTTATTCTGGGCCTGTGTGGAATAGAAAGACAATTCTTTATTTGACTGGTAGGAAAGAAAAGAGAAGACTCCTCAGGGTTTCCAAGGAGGACTGGAGCGGCTGCTTTAGTAAGTAAACTGTGCTTTTGTATTTCTTTTCTCTAAAGTGAGGCATATGCTGAATGCTCTCCCTTCAGATGGTGTAGTCACAGTTCGTTTCACCGGGGACGAAGTTGACTTATATAACTTAAGTAGTTCTTAATTGAGAAGTGGTTTGCTAAGCTCTTTATTTATTTGTTTTATTTATTTATTTATTTATTTATTTATTTATTTATTTTTGAAGAACATTCAGAAGACTTAAGTATGGGAAACCTTACTGAGGATCTGATTTCTAAACGTTTATTGTTTAAGGGCTTGTTGGAAGCCTGGCTTGTGAAACGTTGGTTGGTTCTAAGATTTAAGGATGGCTACCCAGAAAAAGGTTGAGAATTCTAACCTGGTTCACTTCTCCTGCTACCTTCCACCTCAGCCTTAACCCACACCAACTCCCATCCTTCTCTGACTTCACTTGGTTGCTTGCTTTATCTTTAGTCCTGAAGACAGCTTGCCAAAAAATTGGGTCAAGGGAAAGTTAATAAAGATGGTTTGAAAGACCGGGAGAAAATCCTGTTGAGGTTTCTAATGCTTGTAGGTAGATGAGATGTGGAAGAAAATCCTGGAACTAGGCTAGTTTGGATAATTTGGATGAAATTAATTTGGAGAGAGAATGTGAAAAATGCTTTGGAGAGGATAGGAGCTGAGGCTGTGACTTTGACACAGCAGGTTATAAACTGTGACAGGGACTCAGCAGCCAGTGACAGGTTTAAGGTGTCTCCTAGGGCTGAATATCTCTGCATCAAAAACTTTTGCAGGCAGTATTCCTCTTGGGGCTAACATCACCATGTCAGTAGCTGCAGCATTTCTGTAAAAACAAGTAGGACACTATTCCTCTCTCTGTGAAAGGGCTAATGATACATTTAAAAAGAATAAAAGATATACAGTCTAACATTTGCCAGTTTTCTGTAATATCTAAATAAAACCCTTGTGTTATGTCAGTAAAAATATAGTTGAGTCAGTTTGTTTTGCACAAGAGGGAGAGAATCAATAACATTTCAGCATTTTTTTTCTTTATTACTGCCAAATGGACTCGGGATCTAATTCTTCTTGCATTGTTACATATACAGTAGATACCATAGGAATTGCAACTTAGATACAACAGAGCTGAATTTTAACAAAGTCAAAGTTCTCTGACATAATAGCATTCATGCTGACTAGTGTAGAACAGTCATTTAAAAAGTTTGTTTTATCTTTAACTTTCAATTTTCTGTTTCAGTGTAAAGCACACTTTTACAAGCAAATATCTTTAAGAGTTATGAACCAGATTGAAAATTAAAGCCACTTATCTCGCAGAATTTTTTTTTTTCAACAGAACACCTTACCATTAAATAATATCTAAGGGCTCTCTTCTATTTAATTGCCAATACTGATAAAGTAAAAAAAAAAAAAAAAAAGTACCTTTATATTTACTCAGATGAGTATATAAAAGTGGCAATATTCATTTGGCATTGATTTTTAAAATTTTAAGAGTAAACTAATGTACAATGGTTTTAAAAAAGGAAAGATCTTTTAGAGTTGCTATGGTTCTTGAATGTCAAAAGCTCTGAATATCTTGGGACATAAGTTTTTAGGGTAATGAAATAATAGTAGGATAATTGATGAATTTGTTGACATGAAGTTATAATATATGGAAATCGTTTGGGAAAGATATGTCATTGTTTCTTGTATATTATTTTATTTTCTATCCAGATGGGTTTTCTTAGAGGTATTGCTATTCTTAGCTGCCATTTCTGCTATTGGTTTAAAATGAATTTAAGTAATTTAAAATTAAGCCCTCGTTTGATCAGAGTTGTAAAGCATATGACCTCTACTTACTTGTGACCTCACATATCTGAAAGGATATCTGATGTTTGAAAAAGCAATTCTTGAAAAATAAAAGGTAAGAGTGTACTGAAGTAGCCAATTTTTAAGAGTGGTTCAAACATGTTATCACATATATTATTATAAGACACATTTTCTACAGTAGAAAAAACATGACAGAATTGTTGATCCTGTTCAAATTGCTGAAAGCAAAGATTTACAATTAACATGAAAATTAATGTGACACACATTCTGCCTATGTTCTAATTATGTTTTTGTGCTAAGGAAGATAGCCTGAATTAAAACCATTTCTAGTCAGGCTTGTACATATTATATTTGATCACTTTCAAAAAAGTCAAAACTGGATGGGGTGATCAAATTGTCGGGGTTTGTTTTGTTTTGTTTCCTTGTTTTCTTTTTATTTGTTTTTCTTTGTTTTTCTTTGTTTTTTTTTTTTTTTTGCCACAAGTTTTCTATGCAATACAGAGGTGGTTGCAACTTTAAAGTTGAAAAAATAAAGTTGCTAGTGTCAGCAGTAATGTGTTTTATTATGCAATTGTTCTTGTTATTCAGATCAGATAATGGCCCTATGAAATACATAAGCAGTCTGCAGGGAATGAATGATTAATTCCTCTAACGTGTGCTTACTAAAGGAGTTCTTACTAATAAAGTGCTGTATACCTGCATTTGCTTACAGTTGCAGTTGGTGAAGGCAAACATACTTTTCTTTTCCTTTAATACTAACAGAATTTACAGGTCTAGTCCTGCAACTATAGTAACTTAAAGATGATTTTGTGGAACACATAATCTTATATTTTATAGAACCCTTTGGATATATATGATTGCTATTTACTTAAAACAATTGATTTAGAAAGTAAAATATTGTTAATTAAATGTGATACTAAAAGACTGAACTATTAAAATTTTTGTTTTTCTCTCAATGGAATGACATTCTATCTCTCCTGTGTATTACTATTTGGATGCGGATGCAAACTGCAAGTGCAAAGGATGTTTTTCTTTAGTAATATTAAGTGTAAGAGAAAAGTTAAAATATTGTTGTTATAAAATAATTAGATAGATACTCTGTTAAAATTTTGGGAATGGCTAATAGTGCACGTGACCATTGTGGTTACCACTGGGTAAATTGTTTTGCAGTTAGAGGTGTATCCTTGATTAACTTTCAATATCTTTGCATTTCTAAGACTGGATTATAGGTGAAGGTGGGAAATGGATGGATTTTATGTGGTGATTTGATAACAGGTGACCTGAAACACATACTACACATTTTAAACTTACCTACCCAATGTCTTCTGTTTTTAGAAATTTCTAAAAAATGTGATTTTTCAAAATTGTATAATTGAATATATCAATATGCATCTCTCACATTTAACACAACAAATAACTTTATTTCAAGATTCCTCTGTTGTTTGGAGAAAATAACTTAATTTCAGTCGTATTATTTTGGACTTACACTTATAATGAATTTAACAAACGTTAGCAAGGCAAATTTTATGATGGTATATATTTGATAATACTAATTTAAGAGTTTATAGTGAAAATTGGATGAGTAGGATTTTGTATCCAGTTGAGTGTAATTTGAATTTATTTCCTTATATATTTAAGTGCAAATTTTTATGACTGCTGTCAGTTCACTGGATTTTAATCAGGCTGTTCAAAAGCAATTTGGCATCCATAAAGAATAAATGAATTTCCACTGGTAGAATCCATGAGGAAGTTAACTGTACTTGCAATAATGGTTATGTTTTTTCAAACTCTTTAAAAATGTGTTGAATGAAAGAAAATGAATGAAGAATCAAAAATGAACATTGCCCATTAGGTGAACCCTTATATGAGTGTAGAATCAAATGTTTTGAATTTTTCTCTCATCTTTATAATTGGCAGTGTGAATCCAGGGAGGTAACTTGGACTCTCCGAGTTTTCTCCTGGGTTTTTCTCCTCTGTCCAGTAAAGACAAATTGAACTACAATTTGAGACAGTTTAAATTCCAAAATCTCATGGAACAAGATAATATAACTAGTAATATAATTAATAGTAGCATTTAGCAAATTGTTAGATTATACTGTGGCACCTTGAGAACCCAGAGAGGAGTTGTGGCAGCCATCTTGTTTAGAGAAGGGCTAAGGAAATTGTCCCCCCATATTGGAGGTGACTGGACCTGTTGCTATGTGGATTAAATGTTTATGTGGAAGAGAGTATGGAAGGAAGGGAGTGGATTAAAATTCCTCTAAACCACCCTTTCCTCCAGCTACTGAAAAAATATTACGTAAGTAAGTATTTTTGGATTTGTTACTCTATTTAATACCAAAAGGTTATGAGAAGATAAAAATGAAAGAAATTGCATAGTGTCTTTTGACTTCCTTTTTTTCTCCTCTTAGTTTATTATATATTCTATTTTACAATATCATGTTTAGATAAACATGCACAATTTAATTACATTGTTTTTATTGCCCTGAGATACATGTTATAAACTGTCACGGCTAGAAGTAACCACATAAAAATTCATTTCAGCCCCTGTATTTTAAAGAGGAAACTAAAGACTTCAGAGGTTAAAAACTACAAAGGTGACATATACTTCCCAAGTTCACGGAGAGGTTTTATATCACAAAGCAGTAGTATCTAAGATGATACATTGACAAGTAAATACATAAACAATAATTTATATACCTGTTAGTAAATTATTAATAAAAATTCCAATTGATGATGTACGGTACATTTATCTAAAAAGATTTTATAATGACAAAACTTCTAATCATGGAAAGTGAACACAGAGAAAGAATATATACAATATTAATTTTGAGTGCTTGCTTTTCTTATAGAAAACCAAGATTGTATTCCTAGATAGAATTCATGTTATATAATTGATGAAATTGAAAAGATTTTTCCCTCTAAGAAAATCAGTATGTCCAATCTTTCCCTTTTCTGATATAAATATTTGGGTGGTAGCAAGTGGACCTCTAACTCCATAAAATGTTTTATATTTTAAATCACTGGACAATGGGAAATCATGCTGTATTTAAAATTTATTTACTTCTGAATGCAAGATATAGCTGATTAATTAGAGAGCTTATTTGCTTTCCATTTTGTGTGTTTGGTTGTGTGCATGTGTGCGCGTGTATGTTTAAGCACAGGTGTTCAAGGTGGAACTTAGTGAAAATGGTGCACTTAAAATTTTAGAAGTGTATGTATAATAATTGAATAGTGTAAGAGAGATAACATACATTAGGGGATGATATATCAAATTGCTCTCTGACTGATTCTTAAATCAAATGAAAGTTCAACAGTATACCATATTACCAAGGTCTTGCCTTGTTTAATAAGCCCATATATTTTCTAAATACCACATTATAATAATTAAATCTTCTTAAGGTTGAGATTATAGAATTGCAGAGAACATAATTGCTGTTCTTTCACATTATTATTACAGACCTTACTTACCTGGTTTAGTATAGGTACTTACATTAGGTGCTAAAAAAGGAAAGAAAAAAAATCAGTATTTGATTATGACATGGTTAATTGCTTAAAAGCTGCCATCATTAATCTCAAGTTAAATTAAATGTATTATTTTAACTTGGATACCTTGTTATCATTCATTGCCTATTTGATTTACTTTGTAAGGGAACAATAAAAGTATTACACTTAAACACAGAATTAGTGAATTTTATAAAATTCCTTTTAAGCATGCAATTATTTAACTAATCAGCTATGCAAGTCTATTAATGCATTTACTCTATTGGAACTGCTGTGAATTATACTTTTAAAAAACTATCCAAAGTTATATTTCTCAAGTGTAGTTTGTATTCAAAAGGGGCTCCATCAACAGCTACATGAGAAAACAAAGCTGGGGAAGTCTGAGTGCACATACTCCTTTTTACTATTTACCTGCTAATCACATGCATTGTGGGATTTGTATCACAGGATATACTCCAGTTCCTTTGGTTAGATGGACCTGATAGCTTAGGACAAAGGTCTAGAACATAGCTTCCTTCCAATTCCAAGAAAGGTTAATTTATAATACAGAACCAGAAAATAATAAGCAAGAGCAATAGAATGCTTCCTGTTTTTTAAATGAAGTGGTCTAGGTCATTTGTCCAAGGTGGAAAAATACCCATATAAGTTTCTATTCCTGAAATGTTATCCCAGTACAGTGACCTAGAATCTTTACAATAAAGGTCAGAAATTCTACTGAGAAGTAGAATAAAGGATGAAAAAGAGGATGGAGAAAGGAAAGACTTGTTAATCTTGCCCTGGAGGCAATATTCTTCCACTTTTTATTTTTCCCACAAATGGGTTTCAAAATCAGAGATATGACTTTTCACTTTGGGGTAAATGGCCATCAAATTAACCAGGGATCTGGCTCTTATTAAATTGTGCCAGTTTATGCCATTGTTACCTTGTATCATCTGGAGCCATTGAGAAGGTCAGTTTATCAGTTCATAATCTGCTTTATGTCTTCCTTTGATTTTGTCACAGAAATTAAGGACAGGACAATAATTCAGGTATCATAGTCATATTTCTACTCCTGGAAGTTACATTCTCTTCTGTTTCCTAACTTATATGTATTTTCAAGTTAGAGTCTGTAGTCAGGGGTATACAACATAATATTTGGCCCCCAAATATTTATTCAGTCTCCCCTGTACCAAGCAGTGCTGAGTAAAACACTCATAAGCTAGCAATATAAAGCTGCCTAAATTGTGACCATCCTATATTCTTACGAAATGTTTCCCCATTATCAAGATTTTTTTTTTTTTTTTTTATTCCATGGAGAAAATAGAATTTCCCCAAAGAATCTTTCTGTTTAAGTCACAGAAAAATTTCCAGGTACATGCCTTCTTTTGCCATTTTTTTTCTTCTCGTTCACTGTCATCCTGAGTCAAAACCATCTTTTATGGAAGCCGGGTGGAATCCCTGTTGCTTACTTAGCAGTGGCAGGCTATGCTGTATTCCACTGGAATTAACTGACACCCTTCATCATCTTCAAAGCTGTATTGCTCCAATGCTAATTTTTCAGGTGCCCCACTCTCCAAAGTTCTAGAGAAACAGTAAGGCATGGTAAGCATATCACTATACCATCCTCATGTCTACAAGAACAGGAAGCTCCAGCAAATCTCCAGACCACTGTAGCAGTTCACAATCTATGTATCAATCTCCCATATTTCCAAATTCATAGGATATAACACAAGTTAAGGTCAAGGATCATGTTGTTAGTCTACGTATAACCAAAGCATCATAGAAGTGCATTGGTTTTCTCAGGAAAGAGAACAGGCAGAGAAAAGAGAAGAAATTCTGCCTGTACATTTTGATGTGTGTGTTATTTTCATAAAAAGGCCTTATAATATGTACATTGGATCAAAGAACCAAAGAGGAAGACAAAAGTGTAATTTAAATTTTTAGAAACTTACTTGGATTGTTATGTGTATTTGGAGTTAAAAATATTACCCAAATTTACCTCTTGATTTTTCTAGAATAAGTAATGGAAACATTTCTGACTTAATTTTAAAGACTTTCCCTTTGTATTCCCTCTAAAAACCGTTTCCAAATTTCATTGTCCGTACTACTTAAAAGAAACATTTGAAAAACAGTGCCAATATAATATATTGTTTCACTCTCAAAGGCTCTTTTATATTTCTAAATTTTAATGCTGGGCTATGAACATCACAAAGAGGAAAATTTTCCCTGACATTTGTTATTTCCCATTATATTATATAATATACTCAATTAGTTCTTAGTTAATATTTATTTGTGGTATTTACTTCAATGGATCATTGCTTGCAATTTTAGTGTGTAAGGATGTCCGGTGGCTTCTCCTCTTAATGGATGTGTTCATTCTGTGTCATATGTGTTATCTATTTATTTCCTCCTAGGATACATATGTGGTTAGCTCTGTAAGACATGGCTTCTCCTCATCATGTACACCTGTATGGTTGAAGACAATAGGGCTTTCTTGTGGTAGAATTGTGTGCTCTCAAGGACTGAATTCAGCACTTCAGTGTCCCATTTCCCTGCCCCTCAGGAAGGCATGCCTTCTTGTTGTTTTTTAGGGTCTTGAAACCTTCCTACCTTCCTGTGTACCCCTTCCATTGTGGGAACTTAATAACATAAATTACACATTTGCTGAAACACAGTGATAATTACTGGCTTTTTGAAGGGGTGCATCTTAAGAATTATTCTAATTGTAATATATATGTAACAGTAGGTATGTTATAAACAGTATACACACAGGCGCACACGTATACACACACTTTTTTTGGGGAAAGGAATTTCAGGCAATATCTTAAAATGACTGGGTGTGAAATCTTATGTAGGCTGAACCTGGAGATCAGTCCGTTTAGGAGGCTAGGTCAGAAGAGATCATATGGTTCCCCCTAGGGCAGGCTTCTTTTGTCTCTTACTTAACAGGCCTATCTTTTCTCATTTCAGTTTCTACTGCCAAGTTTCAGTTTTCTGCCCATTTCCTTTGTCCTTAATGGGAACCCAGTGTTGTAATTACACAGGGATGACTCTGTCGGGCACATGAGAGTATAAAAGTGTATGTTAAGGTTTTTAAATAGATATTGCCATTGTTTGTATTGTAATTTCCTTTACAGTTCATTTGTCCCTCTCATTGATAAAACAATCTGCATTACATACATAGTCCATCACTTCTTAATGATGACACTCAAAGGAGGAAGCAGTGTTTTCCCTCATCAGAGATGGCCTCAGGGTCTTATTTTTCTCTTGGGTTTTTGAATTTTGTGTGTGTGTGTGTGCCATATTGCCTTCTCATGAGCTCTGAAAATATCTTCAGATAGAGGTAATTATACTAGCTAACATTTATTGATTTTATATGCCTGTCATTATTTTATTATTTTATTTTATTTTATTTTATTTTATTTTATTTTATTTTCATTTTATTTTTATTATTATGCCAGTCATTATTTTAAATGCTTTACATGCATTAACTCATTTATTCCCACATCAGCCCTGTGAAGTTGGTACAGTTATTATCTTTAATTTACAGATGAGGAAACTAAAGTACGTAGAAGCTAAAGAAACTTGCCCAAGGTAGCATATCAAGTGCGGTAACTGTGCCCTCTGACTGTAGATCCCACATTTGAAACCACTTTGTCATATTGACATTTTGGCACATTGATTTATGTTTTTCCAGATGTACATTAGTATACAAAAGGATTTCCATAGGTTCTGTATATCAAGAGTGGAAAAAGTGAGAGATCCCAGTTCTGCTTTTATAATACGGTTCTTTTCAAATGAAACAAACACGAGTTATTGTCAGTAAATAACATACATGAATAGAACACTGTCAAAGTGTTGTTGAGGGGAAAGAAGCAGGGACAAAACACATCAAGGCAATCTATCTCCACGTAGCTGTTCCCAAAGTTAGTGGATAAGCATGGCACAAATGTTTTTGAGTGTATTCCTTTTCTTCCTTGGAAATATTTGATCTGGTAGAAAGAGAACCTGATGTGCTCTTTGCTTTTCTCTAGTGTACGCCTCCAACCTCAGGGCCCTTCCCTGGAGTAGACTGATCCAAGTGGTTCCCACTACTCAGGCCTCTGTAGCTTCTTGGCCATGATTTTATGCTGTGTCAGCTGTTTTACATGCCTTGCTGCACTTGGTGACTGGTGACCAAGAGCCATACTTTTTGAGAATCAACTAAGATGCTTGAGTCACTCTGTGCTATGTAAAAGACATAGCAGAATAGAAATGCAAAGACAGGGGAGATGAGCTTTGGGTGCACTGTAGAGTTAAATTCAGTGTCAAGAGGGGCTTATCTGTCAGGGAATATTATTCAGAGTATTTTGATGCACATTTCCCATAATATTGAAATGAGACTGGCATGATTAATTGATGCAAAGTGTAATGTAAGGGATACTAATCATAAGCACTAAAGAAATAAGTGAGAAGAGGAAAGCCAAAAATTGATCCTGTAAGAATCATCTTAATTACAATTATTTATGTGAACTCTTACTACTTATGCCTCCTAGCCATGTAGTCTGGGTATTATTAACCCAATTGCATCATATTGGGTTAAATTTGTTGTAAATTTAATTTGATTGTAATAGTCAACTACTTTTATTTGCTTATTTTTTTCTGGTATATTGATCATGTTTTTCGAATTTTAGTATGACTGCTTACTTGAAACTGAAAAATAAATGGAATGAATATGAGTTACAACATAAATCATGATTTAGCCTTCAGATTATAAGAATGGAAAAGTTAAACCATTACCTCTACATTAACTAAATTAAAGAAAGCTTGAATAAAGTGATCCCCAGTAAACATTTATTGGGTTTCTAATATATGAGAAGTGCTCAATGCGTATTGATGGAAATCTGGTGCCCTAATTTTGAAAGGACATGAGAAATATCTTTGATGTTCTGTAAAATTATCAGAAATGCTGTGTGACGTTTTAAAAATCAAACAAAATAAAACATTAGCTTTGCTCTTTCTAAGCTTATTGAATCAACACTTCTTACGTCTTAGGTATATGTTTGTCAAGTTATAATTTTATTTAATACCACAAGATGGCAAAACACATAAAAAATTGCTTTTTTTCCTATACAGGAGGAATACATAATACCAAAAATAGAAAGTTAAAGTTGTTTGATGACTCATATTTCAAGAGGTTCAAACCTCTTCCTTTCAGGTGTGAAAGATACAGAAACACTTAGCGAACAGTGTAATTGGATTATCTTTTAACCCCCTAGGGTCTTCCTAAGGTCTTTCTTCCTTTGTGTGTTCTGATTACTTGCCAAGAAAATTTACTGAATTTTCAGTTGTAAATGAGAATTGAGGAGTGGAAAGGTGCCAGCCTGGGTAGTTTGATGATACAGACTTGTCCACTGGAGACCTTCACAGAACTGCTAAACTGTTAAACTACTTGTTACAAGCTAGGGTTTGGCCTCCTGTCATTGAAATACTTGTAAGAGGAATAATGATTAAGAATGAGAAACAAAGAAGCCTGGAAATGTTTAACACATTGGCAGTACTATCCTTTTATTTCTTTGCAATTTACGAAGAAAGAAGACATAATCTTTAGGTTCAAAGTGTTTTTAAACAGGTGGTCCCAATTATTCTTGAAATATACTATACTCATTATACACAATTTAATTTGGATTAATGATGTGAGTAGAGCAACATATCTTGGATTGGGTCTCCAAAGGCAAACAGATGTAATAAGTACTGGTAATTAGCTAAAATAAGCAAAATTTGCAACTTCAAGTGAGTAAAGTTTTTTAGAAGTCTAGATTGTCTCATCAAATTTGTGGCAGTGTCCACATTTAGCTCTGTGGGAGTCCTGTTGTAAAATGATACCTTTCAGTCACTAAGCTCTGTGAAGTCCACCTTTTATTTATCGTATTTTTTTTTTAATCAAATCTTTCCCCTGGCCATAACTTTGCTTCAGAGTCTTACCAAATTGTTGTAATCCATTTGGGCTGCTATAACGAAAATACCGTAGACTAAGTGGCTTATAAACAACAGAAATTTATTTCTCACTATTCTGGAGCCTGGCAAGTCTGAGATTAAGGTACAGGAAGATTTTGTATCTAGTGAGAGTCCATTTCCTGGTTCATATACAATCTTCTTGTTCCTGTGTTATCACATGGGGGAAGGAGCAAGGGAACCCTCTGCCGTTTCTTTCTAAGAGCACAAATCCCATTTGTGAGGGTTCTATCCCCATGATCTAATCCACATCCTAAAATTCTTACCTCCAATTGCCATCCAATAGGTTTCAACATACAAATTTTGGGAAAACACAAGCATTCAGTCCATAGAACAAATCTTACCTATATGACTATTTCCTGTTTCCCTACCTTTACCTCATTTCTATTCTTTTCCCTGCAAATCTGATCATGCTTAAAACATTAAAAGATTCTTTACTGAAAGAAGTATAATGTTAAAAAAATTTCGTGTGACATAAAGCGAACTTTATAACCCAGGTTGCAAACAATCTTTTTATCTTTGTTTCTTGCCTTCTTTCCACCACCCCACGTATTCTGTAATAAATGTATAAATACACTGAAATTAAAAATTGAGTAACTTAAGTGGCTTATGATGAAAATAATGATGATGATGGAAATTTAAAATTGCATTTTCCTTGTTGAGGAGGCTGTCTCAAATTTTGTGATGTTATATATATGTGTCCTTCAGACATTAATTTTGAATCTTATTTCAGAGTATATTGAGTATCCTTTTCAGCCAATGACATATACAATAGAATGCCAACTTTTGAGGGACCTCTGTCTCTTTGTGGCTTTGCTCAAGATGAACCACCTACTATATTACTTCTTCACAACAAATTGATCAGTTTCTTTTGCTTCCCAGCAGTGGCCAGTATCTGCCATACAAAGTAATGATCTCTAGCAAAATTTTAGGTTGTGTTTCCCCTGCCAGCTCCAAAGTGGTCAGCCTTTCTTGGCTTACCATCCTGGCACTATGTGGGTTTCTTACTGTAGCCCAGCCCCCATAGGCACAGGCTTTGCTGCTCATAGCTTGGCTGAATGCCAGCTCTTTGTTGCTGGAGATGCTACTGTAACATCTGTTGAGTAAGGCACTTATGTATTTACTGACATCAATCTTAAGAATTTGGGTATACTTTCTTGATTTGGGGCATGCATTGTATGTAACATGAAGTCTGTCTTAAAGAGAATCTTGCAGTTCAAAAAGGGACATAGTATGTATTTTTTTTGAAATTAAATCATTTTTATTGCTAAAAGTTAATTGACAAGTATTAAAGAGAAAAATTCACTATTAACTATTAAAGAGCTGGAAGCTTGATATATATAATTTAGGAATTGCTACTACTCACATAACTGTTCAGCTTTATGTGAAGGTTAACAGAAGGGGGGTTCTTGCACTTAAGCTAACAATTAACATGATGTATTATTTTAAACTAGAAATTTTAAACCACTCTATAAGAATTACATGCCTCATAGCTAATGTTATAATTGTATCATATTACTTAGGTTCAAGTTCTTCCTTCAAAGAGTCATCAGAATAACATGGATAGAAGAGACTTTTGAACACTTGCCATCTCTTGCTGCTGAGTTTCCATCATAATTTTTTTTTGCAACATAGCCATTTCTTTTCTAAGTTCATTTTGTGCACCAGTAAGTAGATTATCATGATTCTTCTCCAAGTCCTCCATACTCTTTATGAACTGCTCATATAACTGTCTAATTGTTTTCAGTCTCTGGCTCTGAACAAGTCTAGATTGTTGAAAAACCTTTTGTTGCTGTCGAAACATGTTGGCTAGTTTTTGTTCTTGTTCCTCAGCTTTCTGCATATGTATATCCCACTGCTGAAACAAAGTCAGAAACTGCTGAGAATATTCTTGGTTAAGCTTCTGCCTTTGCTCTTGTTGGGTTTTCCAAACATGTTCAATTTTCTGGTTACTAGTTTTGAGAGAAGCCTTTGTATGCAATTCTAGTCTTTTTCTCTTGGCAAGAAGAGCCTTGTTAATGTCAGCTCCAAATTTTTCCAGCATATTTTGTACTTCACCCCCCACATCTTCAAATATTGCTGCAGAAGTCCTTTTCTTCCCATGCTTATCAATTACTGGAGTCTTCCCTTCAGTAACATCCTCCTCTGAACCACTCAGATCTTTTTTAACTTCTTTCTCAAAGTCATAGGCTCTTATAACCTGATCCTCCATTGATGTCTTCCCAGATTTCCCTGTATATTTTCTTCCAGAGGGCACCATATTTAGATGTTTTCTGAGGCTTACGCTTGGCTAGCGCCTGTATTTTTTTTTTTTTTTAATGTAGCCTTGATACTTCTTATAAAAGAAGCCAAAAAAACCTTTGTGGGATATTTAGATAACATCTGAGCAATTTTCTATGGATTTACCAAATAGACATTATTTTTAAAGGAAATTCATTTACATAATGGTTTGAAAAATCATTGATTTTAAGTTAGTAAATTTTGATTGCCTTAGGAAAGTACTCCAGATTTTAAAGTGGTATATCATCAGATAAAGTAAGTAATGTAGTCAGTGTCCATATCAGGATTTTTAATTTTTATTTTGAAAATATTGCATGAACACCTTCTTTAGATCCAAAATAATGTGATTAACTGTGAAAATGTTGATTTTACCCATATTGAAATATTTCTGTGATCTGAAGAACTTATAATATTGGGAAATATGCTTCTTTGTATTAGTGACTAAAGATGATAATTATTAAGTGGAATCTGTTGGGAGACTGAGAGAACTCAGAAGGTGTAAAAGCTTGTGAGTAGAAGAGGAAAGAATCAAGGTGTTCTGTTATTGGTAAAAACATCACAGAACTGAAGGGAAAAGGGCTTGAAGGTAGAGTAATCTTGAATTATTTCAATTTGTGTAAGATCTTAGTACTGAGTTCTCTGATTAAGTAACTCAATAGCCACATGATCAATGGGATAGTTTGGAAAATTATAAAATGTTCATGACCAACCTTTAGAAAAAAAGTTGGAATATTTGTCATGGTAATCAGTCATTTGTTTGTCTTTTTTCTGTGAGATAACCAGTCTAAAATTTCTAAGGTCCTTCCTTCCCCTATATTTTGCATCATATATCAGGATTCCTAATTGATATAAAATCAAATAAAATTAAAGTCCTTGTTAACCTGCATGCTACACTGCAAAAAATAAATTGGTAGCAAAGTAAATATGATTTAAACAACATTATACAAATTAGATTACAGACTAAGCTGCTGTAACCATGAGACCCCAAAACAAAATATCTGAAATGAAATAGAATTATTTTTCCCACTTAATAGTTCTAAGGTGAGTGGGCCAGCGTAATGGGATAGCACTGTTTTCATAAGGGCATTCTTGCAGCCAGGCTTCTTCCAGTTTGTTGTTCAGCTATGACCTAGAGAATCGTCTTCATCTGCATGTCAGATCTATATCATATATAAATAGGAAGTCAAGGGAAATAGCTTTGCTTTAAGGGAATTTTCATTCTACGACCATTAAATTCAGTCACATGGTCGTACCTGGCTTCATGGGAAGCTGGGAAATGTAGGACATAACTGAGTAGTCATGTACCTAGCTAAAATTTGGGAGTTGCTGGGGCGCCTGGGTAGCTCAGTTGCTAAGCGTCTGCCTTTGGCTCAGGTCGTGATCCTGGGGTCCTGGGATCGAGCCCAGCATTGGGCTCCCCGCTTGGTGGGAGGCCTGCTTTTTCCTCTCCCACTCCCCGGCTTGTGTTCCCTCTCTCGCTGTCTCTGTCTTTGTCAAATAAATAAAATCTTAAAATAAAATAAAATAAAATTTGAGAGTTGCTGTTATTGAAAGGAGGAAGAGGAAAATAGATATTGAAGGAATTAATATTCTCTGCCTTACCCATTCACTCCTCATCTTATCAAAAATTGGTGGTAGGTTACATTATCTTCCTTTTTCTCTTTATATCCTACACTGTTCTCCTTTCCTCTTGAATCTAGAACAGGTAGTTTAGATGTTTTGTCATCTATACCATAGTTGGGATTAACAAGAAAAAAAATCTAGTGCAAAGCATTTGATTTCACTAATAGGGAAGAAGAGGCCCCATGATGTCACATGACAAATTCTTATAATTAGTTTTTCAGAAGTAAAGGTGAAAATTAGAACCCAGGTAACTCGACAGTCCCAACTTCTGTACAATAAAGAGTGTGACTGGATTTTTGTATACTTTTGGTTTATTTTCTGTGGAGAATCACCTAAAAAGTAACACTTGGAAGACAGTTGTTAGAATGTTGTTGTTCTTTCTTCACCTTCATTTTCTTTTCATGCTAGTGAATCTTTCCTTGCTATGTGAGTGAATGCCAAGCAGATATTATGCAGCCATCAAAAGGAGTGAAATCTTGCCATTTGCAATGGGACGTGGATGGAACTGGAGGGTATTACACTGAGCGAAATAAGTCAATCAGAGAAAGACATGTATCATATGATCTCACTGATATGAGGAATTCTTAATCTCAGGAAACAAACTGAGGGTTGCTGGAGTGGTGGGGGGTGGGAGGGATGGGGTGGCTGGGTGATAGACACTGGGGAGGGTATGTGCTATGGTGAGTGCTGTGAATTGTGTAAGACTGTTGGATCACAGACCTGTACCTCTGAAACAAATAATGCATCATATGTTTAAAAAAAGAAGAAGATAGTAGGAAGGGAAAAATGAAGGGGGGGGGAATCGGACGGGGAGATGAACCATGAGAGACTATGGACTCTGAGAAACAAACTGAGGGTTCTAGAGGGGAGCGGGATGGGAGGAGATGGGTTACCCTGGTGATGGGTATTAAAGAGGGCACGTATTAAATGGAGCACTGGGTGTTATACACAAACAATGAATCATGGAACACTACATCAAAAACTAATGTAATGTATGGTGATTAACATAATATAATAAAATAAAAAAAAAGAAATCATAGGCAAGGTCTTATTCACTTTAAAATATGACAGTAGGTCAGTTCTTTTTTTTTGAAGAAACATCTACTTTGTGCTAGGAAATTCAAAACTCATAATATTTATGATGAAACTGAATAGAATGTCTAAGATGAAATCAAAGAATGACTTAATAAAAATATAGAATTGATACTTTATAGTTATAATCTATGTCTCTTCAGGTTTTGTAAAGTTGCCTAAGTTTAGAAAACTGAACTTCAATCTGTGTCTTGCTGGTCACTCTATCCACAGTGCAGTTGTCTGATAAGAGTATCTAAGTTTCCGGTGAATCCTGCTGGTAGATTTGATGACAGCAAATGCCTATATCTTGCATCACACCCATCCATCAGGAATGCATTAGCTTTCATGCTCTCCCAGAGAAGAATTATTTTGAAGTTGTCCAGAGAATCAGCATAAATTGAAAGCTTATAGCAGGCCCACCTGGAAAGACCCAATATTCAATGGAAGTTATGTTATGTTCTTAATATACACTGTAGAATTACTTATGAGAAAGTATAGAGTGCTTTTTGCTGACATTCTAGCTGTAAATAATGCAAGAGTAAACACTTTAATAATTTCAATTAATTCTGAAGTGTAGCTTTAATTTTTCTAATTACAGTCGGTATTCCTAAATCTGAGACTTCTGGCGGAAGTTAATGAAATCTTTGCTTACCATTGCAGTTACATTATGGAACTTGTTGTTGAAGTGCAGGGTGCTTTAATTAAAAATATTTTCTCATCTAAAATGAGCTGTTTTAACTCCTTAAAAAAGTTTCAAGTCATGCATTATTTTAAAATGGATATTAAATGATTCCAACTGCATTTTTCAATTTCTGTTGATTTGCTATTTCAGTGTTAATAAAATGCCAGTTTTTATTCATGGGTCAAATGGTAGATTATTGCATTAGTTTAGTAAATTCATTTGAAGACTAAAACCCTGATAGTGCTCACAGTATATTTATACAAATTATAGATTGTTATAAATTTGCTTTGGATAAACAAAATCAAATAAAAAATTATAGTCTATAAGTAAACTATTTAACATGTGCATACGCTAAACATTTAAATGGCAGTCTTGGTAACAAATAATAACATATTTTATTATGTTATTATTTCTATGTAAAATAGAAATTTTGGGGGAGCCCCTTTATGTCCTTATTACTATCTGTGCTATTGGTAACAAAGTATGGGTTTTTTTGAGCAATTCTTGGTATCTCATTTGATATGTATAATAAAAAAAATCAAAGATTATTATGTATCTTTGAGAAAGCCTCTTAATAACCATCACACAAAGATAGTTATATAAGGTTTTTAGCTTTTTTGGAGCAGACGTCTTAAAAACACCTGTAAGTTTTTCATATTTAATTTGATTTACTTGGCAAAAGTTACAAATACTACCTAGGACTTGGTCTTTATTATGAGTCAAATATCCCATGGTTTGTTCACGTTATACTCATGTTCACTGCAATGTAGCCAAATGTTTTTCTAATATTAAATGAAAATACTCTGAACAAATAACAGAGTTCAGCCAATTCTCATATGTATGTGTACCTTTTCTTTAACTTTCATTCTTGACTACCAGCTTTTCATTTTTTGTATTCTACCAGTTCCTTAAGGTGTATATCATTACACCAATTTGGAGTCATAGATAAATTTAATTATGGCTCTGCCTTAATAAAAATAACTAATTTATATATTATATTGTGCAAACCCATAGGCAATATTCTAAAGGCATTTAAACATGTCTGCTTATTTTTTGTTTCCTTTTACTTTATACTGCCTTTAAAAATTTATCATTGTTTATAACCACACACACACACACAAAATTACTTTAGAAAAAATTTATCTTAGTAATTGCCAGACTATAAGAGCCAAATCTAGTGCCTGTGTTTGACAGGGACACGGTAAATGTGAGTAAATTAACACACACACATATGTAACATATATGTTATGTGTTACATATAAATATAATTAAGTGCTTTTTGGAAATCTTAACAATTTTCTCTTCTGTGTTCAATGTGTGTTCTGTAACTAAATAATACATTTGATTACAAAATAAATAGTTCACTATTTTTAAATGTACTGTACGGAATAGTCATTTCGATAAGGAAACTGGGCTTTCAAAATAGTCAAATTCAGATCACATCTAGGCTGTACTGATTACTAGATTCTTGACCATTGGCCAGTTACTAATATCAGCAAACTTCTCTTTTCTTATCTGTAAAGCAAATATCCTATTATGTACTTTAATGAATTCGTGTAGGGTTAAGTCAGAAAATGACCATGTAAGCACATGTATATTTGTAGGTATGTGACTGTGATTATGGAAGCTTACAAGAAAATTATTTGACAGGAAAGTAGCTTACCCTATGATCCAGCAATTGCACTACTGGGTATTTACCCCAAAGACACAGATATAGTGAAAAGAAGGGCCATGTGCACCCCAATGTTCATAGCAGCAATGTCTGCAATAGCCAAACTGTGGAAAGAGAAGAGATGCCCTTCAACAGATGAATGGATAAAGAAGATGTGATTCATATATGGAATCACATGGAATTCATATATGGAATTCACAATGGAATATTACTCAGCCATCAGAAAGGATGAATACCCAACTTTTACATCAACATGGATGGGACTGGAGGAGATTATGCTAAGTGAAATAAGTCAAGCAGAGAAAGTCAATTATTATATGGTTTCACTTATTTGTGTAACATAAGGAATAGCATGGAGGACCTTAGGAGAAGGAAGGCAAAAATGAAGGGGGGGAATCGGAGAGAGAGATGAACCATGAGAGACTATGGACTCTGAGAAACAAACTGAGGATTTTAGAGGGGAGGCTGGGTGGGGGGATGGGTTAGCCTGGTGGTGGGTATTAAGGAGGGCACGTACTGCATGGAGCACTGGGTGTTATATGAAAACAATGAATTGTGGATCACCACATCAAAAACTAATGATGTATTGTATGGTGACTAACATAACATAATAAAATAAAATAAAATAAAATAAAAGAAAGGAAAGTAGCTTTAATTATTTTTAAAAACTATACTACAAATCACTTGCATAAAAGGGTGGAGGTAATGATGATATGTGGTCCTTTCTCTTTTAGATTGTATAGTCCATAATTATGATATGCTCAATCAATGTATATGAACTTTTCTGCTTATTACATGACATCATCATATTATGTTCTTAATTTTTTAAGTTTTAAATTTATTATGATAAAAGAGCTCTGCTATACTAGCATTTTCCCCCAATAAAGTAGCTGTAGCTTGTAGAAAAAGTATTTTTTTTAAATTTTTAAAATTCCTTTTTAACGATTTTATTTATTTATTTATTTGTCAGAGAGAGAACACAAGCGGGGGGGAGTGGCAGGCAGAGGGAGAAGTAGGGTCCCCGCTGAGCAAGGAGCCCAATGTGGGACTTGATCCCAGGACCCTGGGGTCATGACCTGAGGTGAAGGCAGACACTTAACCAACTGAGCCACCCAGGCATCCCTAGAGAAAAATATTTTAAAGTGGAGTTTTATAGTTAGAGTTATGTAATGAATAAGTCACAGGGATGTAAGGTACAGCATAGGGAATATAATAAATGATATTGAAATAGCGTTGTATGGTGACAGATGGTAGCTACTCTTGTGGTGAATACAGCATAATGTATAGAGTTATAAAATCACTATGTTCTATACTTGAAATTAATGTAATGTTGTCAACTATACTTTAGTAAACATTTTTTTAAATGTATTAACAAATGTAGGAAAAACTGTAGCCACAGAACTGAACTTTATTCATACCAAAGAACTCACAGAGAAGAGAAACTGTGTTTGTAATCAGCATGAAAACACTGTCATTGATAATTCATCCCTTCAACATTCTCATTGTCAAGCAAAGACAGGTCTATAATCACTCTGGATGAGCCTTCATCTAAGCTCCAGCCCTGGTGTGCGAAAGAAAACTATAACTAGGAATAATCTCTAAAACAGGAAAGAAGAGAAAACAGTCCTTATTTGGTGGAGGAAACTTTTACGTTACACCAAATAATTCATAATAGAGAAGCAATTTATTCAGTTACACCTTGGAAATCTATTATTCATACAGTGACACTTGTAGGACATGTGAGGATTCTCACTGCATAAAACATTCTCAGTGTCATAAATGGAAGAAAGTCTTCAGGGATCACTCATTCCTAAGTCAATGTTAGTGATCTCACGCTGTGGAGATACGAATAGTTAAGTCAGTGTGACCAAGCTATTAGCTGGACTTCACTTCAGAAAACTTAGAGTTGGAAGTCACTCTATAAATAATCCTTTAGCATACAACTGAGCAAATAATTTGGACTTTAGTTGATGACTTATTATTTAAAATTGTAGAATAAAGATGGAGGATCATAGTGTTCATGGAAATGCTGAATGCGCAATTTGGAAACATAATAATAAACAAGGTAAACCAACTTCAATAGGTTTATATTTATATGCATAGAGTAAGAGTTGTTGCGGAACAATTAATGATGTGTGTATTTATCTTGACAAAACCATGAAACATTATCTTGAATAAAAATGGCCATTTTGTATGGTGATTAACATAACATAATAAAAAAAGGGAAAAAATGGCCATTTTGTTCATTATAAAAAAAAGAAAAAAAGTATTTTAAAATGCATTTTAAGTGGGCTTTGGAAAACAGCTAATGCCGAATATTCACCCATGCCCTATTATAATTTCAATTTATTGTAGAAATGTATAATAACATCCTTGAATCAAATTTAAAAAGTTTTAGAAGTATTAAATAATGTAGAAAAATTTTGTTTAAGGCACAGATATGACTCAGATGCTACGCGGTAGAATGAGCCAAAAAACAAAACCAAATTGCCTGTGGACGATCAGCTTATCTGGTGATCCAACTGAGAAGGAAACATGGCTTTCTGAAAAGTCCTAGTTACATTTGCTTTACTTTGTAGAAATTTAAAGCTAAGATAGTTTACTGAATTATCACTGATTTTTCTAACTTATTTGTAAGTAATTATTGGTTATTTGAGGGAAAATTCGTGTAAAGCTATTCAATTAGTTGCAAATTGCCTCATTATCTTTTATAGTTCATCTCTGTTTTTATTTTTAATTTACTTTTCACCGTTAATTTTCTTTAATGAGCAATTAACATTAAAAGAAAACTTCTTTAGATCAGCTGCCTAGATAATTAATACAGTGCATGGATTTCTGTAGAGACAATAATATGTTAATGGATGCTTTGATTTGACCTAAGCCTCAGTTTTTTCTCCTGAAAATCGTACCTGTATGGAGTTAGAGGAGAACCATACAATATAAGTAAATTGGTTATTTTAAATTCTGAGGTTAATGTATGGCTTAATTATCTACTATAAAAAGTTATTATTTGAATAATTAAGTCAACCTGTCATTGAGCTATTTTGGGGGAAAAAAAACTAACAAAACTCTCCTGAGTGTTGTTCCCCCCCAACTCCTTGACAACATGAAAATAAAATTTGTTTCATTTTTACTTCTTTAAAGTGCAAATGATTCCTTAAAGAAGAGACATTTTTTCATTTAATTTATACTGGAACAAAGATGGACTCAGGAGTATATATCCATGCTTCAGTGCAAGGATACCAAATATTTTATCTTCAGCTGCCCTCACCACATACCTTTGAACATTAGACATCTTAGGATACCTCATTAGACAGAATAATTGTGGCAAGGGTGTGACCTTGTACTTCTGAAGCAGTCTTCCATTCAGTGGATGGTGTGAATGACTAAGTCGGTCAGTCCTAGAAGATTGTAAACCATTCATTCTCATTAGGCTGCCGGCCACCAAACTCCAACACACTAGGTTGTTTGAGAAATGAAGTGATTTATTGAAGACATTTTTATTTCTGCTTCTCTTAAGGCAATCAGCAGTTCAAAGAACATAAATTAACTGAAAATTTAGGCATAAATAGCATCACTTCATTTTTGCTATATTAAGCTCCTTGCTTGCATTTGGACTGATTTGATATTAATCAGTGATCATAATTTTATAGGGCTTTACCTTTTTGAGTTTAGTTAAAGTTTGAAATGTTAAAAAAGCATTTCAGTGCTACAGACTGCAAAAGCAGTACCCAGTTGAATTGTACCAAAGACATGTGCAATTTATTTATTTTTTATTTTTTTAAAGATTTTATTTATTTATTTGACAGAGACACAGCAAGAGAGGGAACACAAGCAGGGGGAGTGGGAGAGGGAGAAGCAGCCTCCCCGCTCAGCAGGGAGCCCGACATGGGGCTCGATCCCAGGACCCTGGGATCATGACCTGAGCAGAAGGCAGACGCTTAAGGACTGAGCCACCTAAGCGCCCAAACATGTACAATTTAATTCCTCCTTTATTATTTTTAAGGGAACTTTCTCAAAACCAGAGGGAAACTATCCTTTGTAATTACCAGTAAAGGAAATTATATAATATGCTTGTTTAGGCTTATGCTACACAATTGGTGGCAACTAATGTAAATGATTCAAAATTAGTAGGAAAGATACAAGCACAGCTCAAAAGGGAGTTTAATTCTTCTTTTCAGGATGAAAGGGAAAAATCTAAGTACTTCCTGTTTTAATGATAATGTGATTTGGCTAAGTGCTGAATATATGTTTTTAAAAACAAAGGAGAAAGCTATAATGATAATGAGATAGAAATGACTTGAATAAACAAAACAACTTCCTAGGGTAGAGGATTTTCAAATTGTAGATCTTGTTTTCTGTCTCAACAAAAAAATATATATATGTATGTTTTGTCAAGGTTTAAATAGGATTAGTTTTTTTCATAGAAGTGCATATTTTGTTTCAAGCTTTTTCTTCATTTGAAAATAGTTCATTAAAATCACTTTGGCTCAGTTCCAAAATGTTGTCTGCCCAAATTCTTAGAGAATTCCCACCCTCTTTGTATTAATATGAAGTGTATTATATATATTGAAACAACATTATTTGTGATACATCCTTGGAGAAATATAGACATATCTGGAACAGGAACACAGTTCTGAAGCTACTTGATGACTTCCAAATCTCTTTTTTTCTATATAAAACCTGTTGGTGTAGGTTTAACCAGCCTATAAGTATAAAATGAGGTCATATTTGTAATAATATCCAATTCATGATGACTTTGAGCTCCCATGTTTTTAATTGTAGGAATTTGGGGCTGTAAACAATGTTCGTTTGTTTTATTTATGTCTTCATGGGCAATCACTTTTCCATGTGCTCTGTAACTTTATTACTCAAATTATAGTTTGTGGGCCAGTAGCATATGTATCTCCTGGGAACTTGTTCAAAATGCAGAATCTCAGACTCCATCCCAGGCTTTTGAGATCCTCAGGTGGTTCCTATTAAGGTTTGAGACACTCAGCTTTAGAATTCAACTCCAAATAGAATTACACACATATTTTTGAGGAGTTCAGACCCAACTCCTAGAAAGTTTTGGCAGAATAAGAAGTTTCTAATTCACTTCAGTCCAATAATCTCTGCTAGAGTTTCCATGTTTTGATCTAGGTTAGACCTTGTATTAATTAAGGATTACTGCATGACAAATTACTCTAAAATTTAGTGGCTTAAAATAACTAACATTCATACCTGTTTCTGGGGTCAGGAATCTGCAGGCGGCTCAGCATAGTAGTTCTAGCTCTGAGACTCTCACAACTCCAGCAAAGTGTCAGGGGTGAGTGTGGGGAGCTTGCAGCACCTCAGGCATGACTGGTTCTAAGCTGGAGGCTTTGGTTCCTTGACATGTGTTCACTAGTGCTGCTCCATGGCATGGCAGGAGAGAGGGAGAGAGCAAAGGAAAGAAATTCCATGTTGCCTTTTATGACCTAGTCTCCTAGTCAGAAACCATCACTTCCACCTGACTGCATTCAATAGAATTGAGTACTAAGTGTGACCCACACACAACAGGGGGGGAATTATAAAGGGTGCAAATACCAAGAGGCTGGTATCTTTGGGACCAACTTGGAGGTTGCTTCCCATAGTCTTTTCCTTGGGATGATTGCTTATCGGTCCTTCTCTCAAGGTATGGCTTTGTTCTCTGCAAGGCAATGTCACCATTTTCTGCAATAAGGAAGACTACATGTACATAAATGGGAAGGTCTCCTTTGCACTGTTTTAAATAATTTTCTTACTCATTAGATGACAACTCTCCTTGAAACCTATCTGAAGTCTCTCCATCTTGGCTCCTCATCTCCTCCAAATGACTCTCAAACCAAAACAAGACAAAATGAACAGATCTACAAGAGCATCGACTTTCACCAAAACACAATAATATAAGCATAGTGCCATTTTCATACATACTAAATAAATTCTGGTTCATCCCTTAAACTTGTTCTCCAATCCCAAACCCCACCACATGCCTACACACACACACACTCACACACACACACACACACACACACACACACACACACAGGCTCATACACACAAAGATAAGGTAAGCTGCATCATACCAGGTATTCAGTTTTTAGTATAAAATATCTGCACCCAGGCTGATAGTGACTATGTAGTTCTTCAATGGAAATATTGGATGGGTTGTTGCTTTGTATTTGTGAGACTAAAGAGAGACTTTGAATAGGCTGCTTAGGTAATGAATTTGATAGAAAATAGATAAATACATTTTAGTGTATTCATACAATATAGTATCATACAGCAATACAAAGGAACACACTACAGATGCACACAAGAATGTGAATGAATCTCAAAAAAAAAAAAAAAAAGTATGCTTACAGAAAGAAGCCAGAGGCAAAGATTAAATAAAATATGCTTTTGTTTATGTGAAGTCCTAAAACAGACAATACTAATTTATAGTGTTAGAAATCAGATCAATGGTTGCCTGAGAGGTAAAGATGTGGAAGATTCATTACAAGATTCATTTGGTAATTTGTAGGTTAATGAAAATATTCTATATCTAGGGATACTAATTACTTGAATATAAATATATATATATGTTCATGTAATAAATATATATATATATATATTTGGCACATTAAACTGTTAAAATGGGTACATTGAATTGTACATAAGTTATACCTCAATAAAGTTGATTTTTAAAATGTAAAAAAAAGGGAATTTTCTAGTTCACTTCCTGTGGACAAAAAGTATTTGCAGTAATTACATAACATTTTCCAACTTCTACCTACTATTACAAAATATTATGGACTGAATTTCAATCTGAGTACTCTGAATTCATGTGATTTTTCTTAAAGCATTAAATTTTAATCTTGCTGATTATCATTTTATATTAATAGAACACACCTCAAAAGTTTAATTTTGAAAGTATGACATTGTATATTACTGCTTTTGTTCCCCTTGACACAAGTACCAAACTTAGATAATTAGACTTGATTTATTGTTGTGTTTTCATTTACTTTTCTATATTTCTTTCATTAGCTTGAGTTTCTATAGACCTTATTACCCAGTGGTTATAAATGGAGTCACATTAACAGTAATAACATAAATTTAATTTTTATTGAAATTTTATAATTTATACATGTTCTTGGCCCTTGGGAAAAATGCTTCCCAAGTATTCTGAGGAGTCCCAGGCAGGTATTTCACATATGTTCAAATTCAAATTCAGATGGCTAATCAGCTATCACTTGGCCTCTGGTAATGCTTTCTTCTTTTCCTGATTCTAAGCCTCTTTCTGTATAGAACTATATCCACCTGATGTTTCGTGGCTACCACTGGACTCATCAGGTTCTCTTATCCCGTCAGGAGTTTGCTGGGACCCAGGTGTCCATCCTTCTTCTACATGAAACACTAGACCCTTTAGCTGTTACCATGGTAATTTGTTGCCGAGGTAGACAAGAATGTCTTTTTGCCATTCCCCTCTTAATTTTTCTGTCACATTTTACTATAGGGTTGTTGCTTATGCTCTAATGCCTTAGTCACCTTATTGGAACAGTTCCTTCAGTTTTACTTGAAAGTTCATTTACAACTCTCTCTTTGCTCCATAAGACTCACATAGGAACCTGAGCCCTGCTAATTTGAGTGTCTGGTTCCACACTTCACTGATAATTTCTTTCTTCTCCTATGACTAAATTTTTTTAGATCAAATTCAACATGTCTGCCCTCATCTCCTCTAGGTCATATTCTATTTCAAGGATATTCTCAGTTCCTTTTGATAACAAAATTTCTCTAGATCCATTTGGCCTGTTTATCAGATCCACACAGATATTTCTGAAATTTCTGTTCAGGTTCATGTGCTGATTCCTGCTATGTTTCTTGACACAAATTAGATATAATTTTGATTTTACCTACAATTAAAAGTGTGAGTTCTAATAATGTCTTATATATGAGAAAAACTTAGGAGATTCTTTTTTTTTTTTTTTTAGGAGATTTTTTTTATTCCAGGCCCGATAAATCAGTGAGCAAATCTCTACTCAGTGTCTCTATGTGCAAAATGAGAGGGTTCTGCTTTGTTAATTTGTTCACTAGGATATCCTCCCTTGATAATGTGGGAGAAAGAGACGATATGAACATTTTAAGGTGTGTATGATCTAGATATTAAGTGCTAAGGAGAAAATATAAAGCAGTGAAGGGAGTGTAGGCAGTGCTGTAGTGGGGTGTAAAATTTTAAACAGGAGACCAAAGAGGCTTTCACTGAAAAGAAGTCATTTGAGTAAAAAGCTAATGGAATAGATAAATTTTTAAGTGCTTCCCACACCCTTGTTTAGAAGATATCAAAGGTGATGATTTCTTACATCGTAGTATACTTAGTAATTCCTTGCTTTGTAGCAAATTTTTAGTAATAAGCAAAGTTCCTTTACTGAGTGTATGCATTATAATTTTGAATAATTTGTGTTTGAAGTCTAACTCTGGTAGTTTTCTAGCATCAGTATCACACTATGAGTTCTAATTCTATGGCTGGGCCATTTATCCAGTAAGTGATAGTAAGGCCTATTTTTGGCTTAACTATTATATAATAATCATGTATTTGTGTGCCCACCAAACCACAATGGCACCTTATTTAATGGTCCTCTATAGGGTGTTGATGTAGTTACTTAATAGCATTTATAAGATCACCACCAAGTGGAGGATCCCTATTTTGGAAGTTCCTTGGAGTTCTTTCTGTCATGAGTACCATTTTATTTATTTATTTATTTATTTTTAAGATTTTATTTATTTATTTGAGAGAGAGAGAGAAAGAGAGAGAGCATGAGGGGGGTAGGGTCAGAGGGAGAAGCAGACTCCCCGCCGAGCAGGGAGCCTGATGTGGGACTCGATCCCGGGACTCCAGGATCATGACCTGAGCCAAAGGCAGTCGCTTAACCAACTGAGCCACCCAGGCGCCCTGATGAGTACCATTTTAGTGACATACTTTGTATTGCCTTAAAAAAATCAAAGATTTTGGAGTCAGAAAACTTTTAGTTTGTCTCCTGGATCCTAACTTTAGTGGCTGACCAGGTGCTGACAAACACCTAAACCTGAGTTATTGAAACTATTAAATTGAGGTCACTTAATGATTTGTTGTTGTCGACCATCTGTTTTGAGTTGGATACTGTGTAAAGTACTGGGGGCAAAGCGTATCTCAAAAAGTCACTATCATGAAACTAATACTTGCCTGCCTTATAGATGAGTTACCTCATTTGCTTTCTGAAACACTTTTTATAGAGCACTTTATAATGTACAAAGCATTATCTCCTGGGACCTAGTAGATACTTGGCACAATAGGTATTAGATTAATGTTTTGTGGGGGTAACCCTTATATATGAGCTTTATTTCATCTTTTTTTTTTTTAATATTTTATTTATTTATTTGAGAGAGAGAATGAGATAGAGAGAGAGAGCATGAGAGGGGGGAGGGTCAGAGGGAGGAGCAGACTCCCCGCCGAGCAGGGAGCCCGATGCGGGACTCGATCCCGGGACTCCAGGATCATGACCTGAGCCGAAGGCAGTCACTTAACCAACTGAGCCACCCAGGCGCCCGAGCTTTATTTCATCTTAAAGAATAGAAACATTTTTGTCAGCAAGATCTGATTTACTCCATTTTTGGTTGTTTCTCATGTTTTCAACTTTCCTTGAGCTCTCTGTGTTTTTGTTTATTTTTTCTTCATCAGTGTTTATAGAATATTTATATCATTGCCTGAGCTCTCTTGTCCTCTCACTAGACTTTGTGAAAGTGTGAGAGACAGAGACTAGATCTTTAGTTTTGCATTGTGAGTACCTCATTCAATGTTGAGAACGTGGTTTATATGAATATAGTCCTTAAGTGAGGAGATATAAGCTGGTATAATCTTCTCTGGTGACAGGCTATGTGCTCTTAGCCATTTAGTTTCTCCAAGTCTCAGTTTATTATTCCTTTTTTTTAAGTTTTTATTTAGATTCCATTAGCTGCCATACAGTGTGATATTAGTTTCAGGTGTACAATTTGGTGATTCAGCACTTTCATACATCATCCCGGTGCTCGTCACAAGGACCCTCCTTAATCCCTGTCCCCTATCTCACCCATCCCCCCACTCCTCTGCCCTCTGGAAACCAGCGGTTTGTTCTCTGTGGTTAAGAAGGAACAAAGGGGCAGTGCTGAGCTGTCAGGACTGGCAGAGCAACCCCACTGGTAAATACTGGTGACATAGGTTTGTCTTTGTATTCTTAGTGATAGGAAGCGCATTCTTTAGAACTCTGTCTGCTGAGCTTTTTTTTTTTTTTTAATGTTATGCTAATCACCATATATTACATCATTAGTTTTTGATGTAGTGTTCCATGATTTATTGTTTGCGTATAACACCCAGTGCTCCATGCAGAATGTGCCCCCTTCAATACCCATCACCAGGCTAACCCACCCCCCCCTCCCCTCTAGAACCCTCGGTTTATTATTCTTAAAGAATGGATGTGAGTATGGCATGCCTGTCAGAGCAAAGTCATGAGGGTTAAATGCAATAATCTGGATCAAGCACTTTTAACAAAGTTTCCTACCTCATAAGCCTTCTGCAAATGTTAGCACCTCATCTTCTCCTATTCTTCCTCCTCCTCTTTATAATAATAATGAAATAATGATTTTCATGTTTAGGAAGTAGATGCTATTTGGGTTGAATTGAAAATGCTACATGTACCATAAATATTCATTAATTCAAGTTGGTAAATAATGTTTATAGAACCTCTATTAGGTCCACAGCGTTAGAATACATGTTATATAAATACTAGAATATAGTTTGATAGAGAATAACTTAGTGTTTCCTACTCAGGGAAAAGTCATCCTAAGGGAGACAGGCCTGAAGATGCCTGAGTTGCTCTTTGCAGCTTCCTTGTAGCTGAAAGTAGGACCTTTGCTGTCAGCTGCTCTGACTTATTTGTGCATTACTTGTCACCATGCGTCTCTTCATTCTTCCGCCTTCTCCACTTCATCGATTTAATAACACCTCAAGTAATTTGTTATTAGTAGTAAATATCACCTTGAAATAGTGATACTAATTCTATTTATCATATGTTACATTTCTAGGATCTTGATGGTTTGATAACCTGTCTTTATTGTCTATTCTTAATTTCATAGACAAATATAGCCAAGATATTTTTATGTAAAATGCAAAGGATGAGTGAAAGAGTATTGACTTAACATTTTATAGGGTTAAAAAACAAAGAAAAATCTACATAAACTGAGAGCAGTTGTAGACCTGAAAGTTTAATTATATTGACAACAAGAAAACATTGGTTGTAAAAGTCGTGGGTGTGTATGTGTTTCTGCACACAAACCCATAGATTTTTGAAGAATCATTTCATGATTGACAGTACCATACTCTTTACTAGGTAGTAAGTAAGAGGAAATGAGGCGTTCTTTGCACTTTAGTCATTGCTGCATTTTAGTTTTCAAGAAAACTTCATGCCCACAAGCAAACCTGATGAAAGACATATAAGAATGTAGTTCATTCTTTTTAGATTCTTACTATCATTGTGGTTTGTTTCCCTTATGACTAACTGCAGAAGATTTATTCTCATAAGCTGCTTTAGGTAGAATTTTCATGCAATTTTTATGCTTCCTCTTTTTTTAAAGTGCTTTTTGACATCTTTTCTGAATATTTTCATTCTCATGAATGTTCTTTTCTATGTCACTTTTTATTGAGCTGAATATAGCAATTTGTGGTTGGCATGATACCAGTCTATATTTAGCATTCTTTCTTGTAAAACTCCTCTCACCATATGAAGGCTACAAAGATGTAAGGTTCACATTTTTTTTCATGTTATGCTCATAGTTCATGTCATTTAATCCTAGATAAAAATAATTGAGTGTCATTATTGGGCCTATTGACTTTATCTTTCATTATAAATTGTGGAGAGACATTTGTGCTAGTGATAACCAAAAAAGAATCTCAGAAAAACTTTTGATTAAATCTTTTATAATTTATTTTTATGTAAATGTCTTCACTGGATTTTGTTTTAAAAAACACATCTTACCCATAACACAGCTTCAAATAAATATCTCATAGTAGGTATAAGTCTTCTCAAACAACATTTATATTTATAGTTTTGTTCTCACATGGTATTACTTTTCATTTACCAATATCAAATTTCAAGTTCTCCTTGCTAACCTAGTTACATCACTGAATAGATTTCATTTACCTATGACTTTTTCTCACATTTTTTTAGCTTGTAAAGTAGGTTATTTTTGTGATCTAAACTGTTAAAAATATCACAAATGGAAAAGTCAGCTATTATCCTGAAAAGTCTCCAGTTTATTAATAGGGACTCCTTTCCTTTCGTGTGTGTGTGCATGTGTACGTGTGTGTTTCTGTTAATCTAATATTCTTTTGGTTATACTCCTAAAACTTAGAGATACTTTAAATTTCTTCCAATTATTTTTTTACTTGAAGAAAAAAGAAACCTATAAAACATCATATTTTTGTTTAGGTTTGGTGTATCTCTTGCTACAGTAGTTACTATGATGTGATGTGAGGTTTCTCTACCAAGTAAGTGTTCATTTTCTAAAAACCTTCTGGAGAAATGTAATTTTTTTTTCCTGAATTGGATAATATGTTCATCATTTGACTTCCAAAGATGATTTAATCAGATAAGTTATAATCTCCTAGACAGATGGTTTGAATGAAAGAAAGGTGTGTGAATGGGACAGAGTATGAGGTACTATCTAAAGATGGGCATTTGATCAATGGGAGAATTGCACAAATAGTGATGAATGGGAGAAAGAGAAGGAGCATTAAAAAGTAATAGTAATTATTATGATAAGCCAACCTATTTCACAGTGTATTTTAGGGTGATCAAAATTATAAAACATGATTCAGAGGAAGATAAAAATAGTTTACCATTTTAGATCATCATCGTTTTTTTGTTTTTGTTTTTGTTATCTGAAAGCTCAAATTTGTTAAGTTATATATCATGCTATTTTTGGCTTAAAAGTAGTTTGGGTGATGCTGTCAAAGGTCCAGCTAAGATATGATTGTTCCTTTGGCTATGGGGTTGGATTTCTTGTTCAAAAATAGTGCAAGAGTCTTTCCATATTAAACAAATAGAGCCTGTTAGTTATTGCTCATTTATATCATTCATTGAATAAACCTCTATTGCAACCAACTCTATGTGGCATCTTTGAACAGATGAACAGAATCTGGTCCTGGCCTTTAGTGGATTATCTCTACTGTTGTATGTCATTTGTTGGGATTCAAATAGCTTACTCTCTCCTCTGTGTTAAGAGAGAATCACAATAATTTGTGAAATGGAAAGAGTATTTATATAAGCATTTATACTCATTTGGGACTCATTAAATTTATGATGGACCTGAGGTTTGAGGAATGAGCTCTTGATAAATAATGAGTTATAGTCTTTAGTTTAAGCTTATGGTTTTATTCCTTGCATACTGAGATTTGTGATTTTGACCAAAGACCTACCAGAAAACATCACTGAACAGAATATTGGAGATATATCAACATTTCATTTTGCTTGATGTTCTTGGGTTAGTATTGTAATGCACAAATCACACAACATCCTCATCAGTTCCTTGGTTAAAGTCATTAGCATATTGATTATACTTGTAAATTTTAATAAAACCCATTGTAAAATTCCGACCATGACTGCCAAGCCCATGGGTGCCACCAGCCCATCAGTCCTTTTGCAATCTCCCAGGCATTATTTTTTTAAGTCTTATTTGATTTATTTCATCAGATTTTATGGTTTTCAGTTACAGAGCCTATACATATGCTGTTATAGTGATAAATGAATATTACTATTTTGGGGAATTAATAATTTAATTTGAATTTTCAGTTGTATATTGTTTATATACAAATGTATTTGTGTGTGTGTGTGTGTGTGTATTGATCTTATATCCTGAAAAATTGCTCAATCACTTATTAGTTCTAGGAATTTTTTTTAGTTTTCTTGGAATTCTCCATGTAGACCATAATATTGCCTGTGAAAAAGAACAGATTTGTTTCTTTTGAATCAGAAGGCTTTTTATTTCTTTCAACACTGCCTGAGACTTCCAGTATGATGTTGAATAGGTGTGATGAGAGTAGAAAAAAATCTTTGCCTTTTCTTGAGCTTAGCCAGAAAGCATTGATATTTAAGTTTCATTTTTATCTGTAGGTTTTTTGTCATTTAGGTCCTTTATCAAATTGAAGATTTTCCAACATTCCTAAATTAGAATTTTTATCATAAAAAGATCATGAATTTTTAAAATATTTCACCTGTATCAATTGATAAAATCATGTGGCTTTCAAACTTAAACTATTAATATGGTAGATTACATTGATTAATGTCTGATTATTCAACCAGCCCTACATGCCTAGGGTCCACTTCACATGGTCATATGCTGACGTTCATGAGGGATACATTTGCATCTTTTTTTTTTTTTAACTGTTTTCATCTGGTTTTAGTATCAGGATAATGAAACATTATACAACAAGTTGGGAAATGTTCTCTTCTATTTTTCTGGAAGTGATTGTTTAGAACTGGCATTATTTCTTCTTTAACAGTCTGGTAGTCTTCACCAGCAAAATTATTTGGGCCTGGTAATAGCTCTTTTGGGAAGTTTTAAATTACAAATACAATATCTTTAATAGTCACGGAACTATTAAGATTACCTGTTTCATAGTATGTGTGAGTTTTTGATTAAATAATATTTTTTGAGGAATTAGTAAATCTGATCTAAATTGATGAATTTATATACCTAGAGTTGTTCATAGTAGTTCTTTATTTTCCTTTTTAAAAAATTCAATTTATTTAAACTAAAAAAAAGACTTACACAATTCGTTCAGCCATTTCTCTTACCCCCACCCTTCTCCTCTGGGAAACCACCAATTTATTTTCTGTATCTATGAGCTTGGCATGTATGCATGTATGTATGTATTTATTTACTATGTTTAGAGTCCACATATAAAAGAGATCATATGGTATATGTATTTCTCTGACTTATTTCACTTAGTGTAATACCCTCCAGGTCCATCCATGTTGTCACAAATGGCAAGATTTCCTTCTTTCTTTTTGGCTGAATAATATTCCATTGTGTTTATATTTATCTATTTACCACAATTTCTTTATCCATTCATCCACTGATGGATACTTGGGTTGTTTCCATATTTTGGCTCTTGAAGATGGTGTTGGGCGGTCATGGTGCATATATCTTTTTATGTTGGTGTTTTTGTTTTCTTTGAATAAATACCCAGAAGCAGAATTGCTGGATCGTATGGTAGTTCTGTTTTTAATTTTTTGAGGAACCTTTATACTATTTTCCATAGTGGCTATAACAATTTGTATTCCCACCAACAGTGCACCAGTGGTTCCCTTTTCTTTACATCCCCTCCAACACTTATTCCTTGTCTTTTTAGTAATAGCCATTCTAAAAGGTGTGTGGTGATATTTCACTTTGGTTTTGATTTGCATTTCTGTGATGATTCATGATGTGGAGCATTTTTTCATGTATCTGTTGGCCATCTGTATATCTTCTTTGGAAAAAAATATTTGTTCAGAAATCTGCCAGTTTTTAATCAAATTATTTGTTTTTTGGCAATTAAGTTATATGAATTCTTTATATATTTTGGATATTAGGTCATTATCAGATATATATTTTGCAAATATTTTCTCCCATTCTGTAGGTTGCTTTTTCATTTTGTTGATGGTTTCCTTTGCTGTGCAGAAGTTTTTAGTTTGATATAGTCATATTTGTTTGTTTTTACTTTGTTGCTTTTGTGTTTGGTATCACATTAAAAAAACCATCACCAAGACCTATGTCAAGGAGCTAACTGTTTATATTTTCTTCTAGGAGTTTAATGGTTTCAGGTCTTATGTTCAGGTTTTTAGTACATATTGAGTTAATTTTTGTGTGTGGTACAATATAGTGACCTACTTCCATTCTTTTGCATGTGGCTGTCCAGTTTTCATAACAATGTTTATTGAGAGACTGTCCCTTCCTCATTGTATATCCTTTCCTCCTTTGTTGTAAATTAATTGATCATATATGCGTGCATTTATTTCTGGGCTATCTGTTCTGTTCCACTGATCTAAGTGTCTGTTTTCATACCAGTATCATTCTGTTTTTATTACTATAGCTGTGTACTATAGTTTGAAATCAGAGAACATGATGCTTTCAGATTTGTTTTTCTTCCTCAACATCGCTTTTGCTATTTGGGATCCTTGGTGATTCCATTTCCATTTTAGGATTGTTTTTTCTATTCCTGTGAAAAATACCATTGGAATTTTGGTAGGGGTTGCACTGAATCTATATATTGCTTTGGGTAGTACGGGCATTTTAATACTATTAATTTTTCCAATTCATGAGCATAGAATATATTTCCATTTATTTGTGCCTTCAATTTCTTGCGTTAATGTCTCTTAGTTTTCAATATTCAGGTCTTTAACCTCTTTGGTTAAATTAAATTATTCCTGGGTATTTTATCCTTTTTGATGCAATTGTAAATGGTGCACTCTCCCAGTTTTTATCTCTCAATCTATACTTGTCTGATTCCACAGCACTTTATTTTGGTTACATTCTTGGTGAAGGCTGGCATGCCATCATTTTCAGCACTTTTTTTATGCCTTCCATTCCCAGGTTTTATTGCCCATAAGCTATACTTGCCTGGTTAGACTTAATCATAAATTAACCAAATATTAGTTCATGCTTTTGTGTGTGTGTCAAAAACATTTCTCTCCTTTACCTCCCCCATCCCATCTTACTTCATTTCTTTGTTCCCTTACATATTAGCTAAAATATTACTTCTTTTTTTTAATTTTTTAAATTTTTTTAAGATTTTATTTATTTATTTGAGAGAGAGAGAATGAGAGACAGAGAGCACGAGAGGGAAGAGGGTCAGAGGGAGAAGCAGACCCCCCGCTGAGCAGGGAGCCCGATGTGGGACTCGATCCTGGGACTCCAGGATCATGACCCAAGCCGAAGGCAGTCGCTTAACCAACTGAGCCACCCAGGCGCCCCTAAAATATTACTTCTTATTGAATAAACAGTTCTTGTCACTGCAAACTCGGTCAAGTTACCCCATTATTAACTTTCACAGGAGTTTTGAATTACTTCTTTCTGGTATTTATCTCAATTACAATTGTTTGTGTAATTTTTCTTTTGTTTAATGCTGTTAATTCTTCTGGGATATAAGCTTCTTGTCAGAAGGCCTATGTCTGTCTTATTTACACAGTTATCCAGAGCAAAGGGAGCATTCAGTAAATGTGTATTAAATGTATGGGTGCACATTGCATCTGCTCTAAAATGGAAATACTCAAGAACGGATAGGTAATGATAGCAGAGATGTGGTAAAGGAGACTTACAGGGTCTCTTCAAATTCTGAGTCAGTGTTTTTTTCTAGATGAAAATGAAGAAACAATCTATCTATACAATATGGGTAAAATAGAAAAAGAAGCTAATAAGATATGGAGGTAGTGTGAATTTGAGAATTGTAGCATTAATTCTAAATTGACATTAGTATAGCACCAATTTTATATTTTGTTTAAACCTTGTGTTTTGGAGTGGGACAGAATATGATGCAGCATAGGCAGGGCTAAAAGAGAAAGGGGCAATTAGAGGAGAGAGTCATGAAAAATTCAAGTCCACGTGTAGAAATCGACCTTTGTTGATGAAAAATGGGTGATGGCTCATGCTGCTTATTATTGACCAATAGTTTTGCCCAGATGCCCACTAATCCAGAAGCATCTTGAGGTATATTATGACTGTAATATATGGTTAAATCCCACATGACATAGCCTACTTTCTGTGAGGAACAAAGGTCAAGACTTCCAAGACTCTTGACTAAATCTCTAGAATAACCAAACTGGTTAATTTTTTTTAGTTCTGCCAAAGGCTACCATACTGTATCAGACATTCCAGCTTCAAAATTTTTCATGCAGGAATTTTTGAATGGCAAGAATTTTAAATCCCAGATTCTTGGTTTGAATTTTTTATTTGTGGTAATGTTAGAGGATTGTATTCTCTTTTTAGCAATGTAGGTGTATGGTGATTATCTTGTAGAGGTATTAATAATAATGTAAAAACCTGTATTTTGAAGTATCAGTCTATGGGGAACTTAAATATATCCAGTTTTAAAAAATGCCATTTCCCTTCTACTTAATACTCTGATATCCCTCAGAAATGACCTAAACTGCTGAGACTAGACTGAGGGGTAGTGAAATAAGAAAGGTGATTTACCCAATTAACACAGCAAGTGAGTTGTCTCACTTCAGCATGTGGTGGTTAATTGTACACAAAATACACAAACCCTGCTAAGTGCATTGGCATTAATTTGATTCTTGGTTGCTATCACTGAGGATAGCACCATAGTCCTAAATTAGCTGAAATTATGAATACCTCTGCTTGGTCACTCTTTGAATATTACCTCAAAGACTCTTTGACAGGAGTTTGCTTCTTTAACTGCCTCTGCCATGACATTCATCATAATGTTAAAAGAGAATGTTTAAATTATTTGGTTAAGTCTCTGAATAAACAGATCAGTAGTCTATAAACTTGTCAATCTCCTTTCAGGAGTAGAGTTGTTTTAAGGCAAATATCTTGTCTTGCATTTCATATATGTATAATATTTCTTCAGAATTTGGAATACAATTAAAATCCACTGATTCATTTGAAAATTGACACGGTTCTTCTGAGACTTAATATTGTTTCTCATTTGTTGAACAAATACTTCTACAGTGCTTTGTATGTACCAGACACTATTCTAAGTACTTTACAAATGTTAACTGTTAATCTTCATAATAGTCCTATGGGCTAAGGGTGATTTCTGTCTTCATTTTAGAAAAAGATGAATTTGAAAGAGAGAGATGGCATATAATTTGCATAAATTTACATATCTGGAAAGTGGAAAACCAAAATGGGAAGCCATGCAGCCTGACATCTAAGTCTGCACTCTAGGCATCTGTATTTTGTTGCCTCTTATTGTAAAAACAATTGCTGTCGACTAACTGTTTGCAACCCCCAAAATTCATTGGTTGAAGCCATAGTGAGAGGGTTTTGGAGGTGGAGCCCTTGGGAAGTAATTAGGTTATGAGGGTGGAGGCCCCATGATGGAATTAGTATCTTTATTAGAAGAGGAAGAGAACTAGCCTTCTCTCTCTCCATGGGAGGGTACAATGATAAAATGGCATTCTGTAAAACAAGAGGACCTTGACAAAGAACCCACATGTGCTGGCACTGTGATTTTAGACTTCTAGCCTCCAGAACTGTGGGAAATGAATGTTTGTTGTTTAAGCCTCCCAGTCTATGGTATTTTATTTTATTAGCTCAAACAGTAGTGTTTCTCTGGCAAACATGTCCTGTATTTGAGGAAACTAACTGAACTGTTTGGTTCCCATTAGATATGCATGTCTATGCTGTATTAAGATCTGTGTGTGTCTAATGATACTTTGAATGTAGCAGATTAAATGGTATTGTGTAGAGAATATTGATTTAAGGATTAGATATTCTTGACTATGTATTCAGATACACTACCTGTGTGATACAGTTCAAATCATTTTATCTCCCTGAGACCTAGTTCCTTCCTTTGTGAGATGGGTATTATAATTCATAACTTTCAGATTATAATCATCACTAGTTTATGGCAATTACTATTAATACTACTAAAATGATTACTATTACTACTAATGCTGCTATGTTACCTTAGAGTAGCAATTCTGGCAAAATTTCTATTCAGTTCCATACCTAATTATAAAGTAATTGAAGTGATATTTATCAGCAAAATTTTGTGCCATAAAAGCAGAGGGAGATTTTTTAAAAAGTAAAGGAAGCAAGGAAGTTTAAGAAAATCAGAAAATGCTTTATGCCAACATTGTATTCACAGCATATAGGCACATACACTTGTATTTTGTTTTAAAGATGAATATATTGGGGCACTTGGGTGTCTCAGTTGATTAAGCATCTGACTCTTGGTTTTAGTTCAGGTTATGATCTCAAGGTCGTGAGATTGAAACCTGCTTTGGGCTCCATGCTGGGCGTGGAGCCTGCTAAAGATTCTCTCCTGCTTTCCTACCCTGCTTGCACATGTTCTCTCTCTCTCTAATAAAAATAAATAAATAAAAATAAAAATGAGCATATTAACACAGTTTTATATGCTGTTGATTGAAATAAAAACATATTACCAAGACACAAAATGAAATGTTTTATTTCAAAAATAGCATAGTCTTATCAAAATGATTTCTGTATGCCAGCTAAGTGGTGAAAAGTTCATAGTGACACCAATGTTATCTCTTTGAGAAGTTGCCTAACCTTATAGGAACTAGAGGTTTGCCAGAACATATTAATTAAAATATGCAAATAAAGTACTTCATTGTTATCATTCATGCTTAATTAAACTTGAACAACAAAGACTTAAGTCTCTGATTCCAGTTTCTATTGAGTTCAGAATTGAACAAAAAACTAATATGAATGGAAATGACAGTGCCATAGTCTGTTACTGATTCATGACATATATTTGGGTATATAGTAATCTCAATGAGTTATCTGCTTCTATAGGGGAAGAAATGAGGTTCTAAATTCCCGATTATTGATCAGTCTCATTTCTTTGTAAAAATACAAGTGATTCATATAGCAACAGAATGAAGACTAAGAAATCAATGGTTCCCACTGAGCTCCTGGTTTTAAAACAGTATATTCGTGGATGTCATTCCTATCTCGGGAAGTCTGCACTCTTTGTATAAAAGAAGTGAAAAACTTAGAAGAACTCCTAAATAAAATAAGTACACTCAAAATTAATTGTCACTATTTGAATGTAATATAAAATTCTTTAAGTGTGAGTTTGCATTGGTTCACTACCTGTGGTAAAGTACTATATATTACGGTATCATCCTAAATCTAAATTATTATCATTCAGGTACATAATTCTCTTTAAATTCGAAGTTTCAGAAGGTGTTCAAGAAATATTTACTGAAATACTTTCGAACTGAAGTGGGATATTCAGTTTAACTCACTCCTGGTCTTACACTGTAAACATGAAAAACAATCTTTCAAGAGTAGATTGCTTTCATATGTTTTTCCTTTAAGAGCCTCGAAAATTATCTTAGTTATGATATAGATATCCTATATGTATAAATTTGCTTGTTTTAATCCATAAAATATCTTACGATCTATGTTTCTTTCTTTTTTTTTTTTTTTGTAATTTTTGCCCTGTGCCCCATGCCATTTATTAATTACCATATTTTAAAAACAACAATACTGTTACAAAGAGGAGGGTTTATCATCTGCATATCTTCTTCATTCATGTCAGCTTGGCTTTCTTCTTAGCAGGTTCTTTATGCCCTTTGGCCTTTCTTCTTAAATTCCGCCTGTCTACCTCAGGTACTTCCATTTCTATTTCCTCTGAGCTGCTATCCACAATTTTTTCTGTTGACTGCGTAAACTGATCCATTTACTCAGAAGATGCTTCAAACTGCTCCTCTGACTGGTTCTTCTGTCCTGCGTTCTGTGAAAATGGCACATCTTCAAGTTCAACTTCTATCAAAGAGCTCTGAGAAAGAGCTGTAGATGTTTCCTGGGGCTCAGGTACCCCCTCGTCACCCTGGTCTTCCAATGAAGTAGTGTTGGGTGATAAATTTTCAGAGATTGATTCCTCAGAAAATTCAGCTATCACAGAGTTTGGAAAACCACTGTCAGATCGTTGGTGGTGGAGTAGGATACCTAAAGATCTGTTTTTATTTCTAATTTATAGAATGTTTAACCATCTAGTCTGGAAAATCATATTTGATCAGTGTATTAGTATCCTATTGCTGCTATAACAAATTACTTAAATTCATGACAAAACAATTCAGATTCACTATCTTTACATTTTTGGAGGCCATAAATTCAGATTTGGACTCTCTGAGTGAAAATCAAGATGTCAGCAGGGCTGCATTCCTTCTAGAGACTATAGAGGAAAATCGATTTCCTACCTTTCCATCTTCTGGAGGTTATCTGTATTCCTAGATTTGTGGTCCCTTCCATCTTCAAAGCCAGCAAATGAATCTCTCTCAGCTCTGCTTCCAGCATCATTTTTTCTGGCTCTGATTCTCCTGCCTAGCTCTTTCACTTAAAAGGATCCTTTTGATTACATTGGGCCCATGAGATAATTTATGATAATCTCTCCATCTCAAGATCTTTAGCTTACTTATATCTGCTAAGTTCTTTTTGCTATGTAAGGTAACATATTCAAAGTTTCCAAGGATTAGGGCATGGACATCTTTGGGGGTTGGAGGGGCATTATTCTGCTTACCATGATGAGTATAATAGACATTTCAGGTGGGGGTATAGGTAGCTGCCTAAACTAGGTCCATTTCCTTTCGTGGAAGACTATCCTTCTATCTACAATGTTGGATTCCTGTTTTTATTTTTATTTTTTAAAGATTTTATTTATTTATTTGAGAGAGAGAATGAGAGAGAGAGAGCATGAGGAGGGGAGGGTCAGAGGGAGAAGCAGACTCCCTGCTGAGCAGGGAGCCTGATGTGGGACTCAATCCTGGGACTCCAGGATCATGACCTGAGCCAAAGGCAGTTGCTTAACCAACTGAGCCACCCAGGCACCCGTATTCCTGTTTTTCTTATTTCCTTGAGCTACCGGAGTCCAAATATTTCTCAAGCACACACACAACACACACACACACACACACACACACACCCCATTACCATCACCACCATTACCATTTTAATACAAGGATGGTTACCTCATTAAGCTGACCCAATAATTTGTTCCTCCAGAAAATCTGGAGACTCAGGATTAAGAATGCTCATCAATGTCTTCTATGGCTTGAGCAAAAATATTGTAAGAAACCCAGGATGAGAAGGCCTTTTGGGGAAAATGTGTACTAATGAGAAAGGGAGTAATGCCACTCTACCTACAGAAAAAACAAAATGAAGGTGATACAGAAAGAATGAAGGGGGGGAAATCGGAGGGGGAGAAGAACCATGAGAGACGATGGACTCTGAAAAACAAACTGAGGGTTCTAGAGGGGAGGGGGGCGGGAGGATGGGTTAGCCTGGTGATGGGTATTGAGGAGGGCATGTTCTGCATGGAGCACTGGGTGTTATGCACAAACAATGAATCATGGAACACTATATCTAAAACTAATGATGTAATGTATGGGGATTAACATAACAATAAAAAATTTAAAAAAAAAAAAGAAAGATGAATAGAGAAAGGGCCTCACCTGATCATTATGAAACACAAAAAGTAGACTTAGTTGTTCATGGCTTTCTCGTTCATATTTTCAGTTTCTGTGAAGCCTGCCTATACATCCTGTCCTTGAGTTTTATGTCAAATCAATGGAACCAGCTTTTGGGAGCCAAATGTGTACATGTCTTCCCAACTCTGCATTTGGTGGCATCATGTTCATGGCTTGAAATCGACTATGGTGGGAGTATTTACACTATGGAATTAATAAAATGCTATGGATGTGGGATAGAGAGCTACTTGTGAACTATTTACCAGCACACAACTGGACATAATCTTAGGTCCTGTAGTCAGTTTCTTTCCTTTTGTATAAGTTAGTTGAATGAACTTCCGTACTTGCAATGAAAAGCACTTTTACCAGAATATGGATGATAAATTTAGGACATTTATTAACTCGAGCTGCTACATATTAAAAGACATACATACTTTCCTCTAGAAATTTTGAATTTTTATTCACTTTTTTAATGTAGTAAATTACCATATTTTGGGGAAGACAGGCAAAAGGACAACCAGGTGAAGTAGAAAAAAACAACAAATGCATTTCTTATTCATTAAGATTAGCAGTTAAGGGACACCTGAGTGGCACAGTCAGTTAAGCATCTGACTCTTGGTTTTAGCTCAGGTTGTGATCTCAGGGTTGTGAGACTGAGCCCTGCATTGGGATCTGCACTCAGTATGGAGTCTGCTTGAGACTCTCTCCCTCTCCCTCTGCCTCTCTCCCCTCCACCCCATGCATGTTCTCTCTCTCTCTTTCAAATAAATAAATAAATCTTTAAAAACATATTATCAATTAAGTTTATTCAGGAGTTTTGGAAGAGACTTCTAGGATGAGGTGCCTATTCAGCAGAACTTTGTATAATGGGTTGCATATTTACAAGTGTTACCACTCTGAGGGACTAATATAAACCTAAAGAATAGATGGAAAAAATTGCAGAGTGTAAGTGGCTGATTAAAAGAATTGTTCCTTGGTTGGCATGTTTTTACTTATTCAGAATAAATCAAGTTGTGGTTCTGAATTGCAAATATTAAAAATGAAAACCCATCCTCAGATATTTTCTACTCCAAATTACCATCTGACCCTTGTTTATAAACTTGTAAGTAAAAATGTTAAGTGGAGTGATGAATATGAGCTAGAAATGTGACATGACCCAGTCAAGATCAGTTGGAAATTTTAAATACCAGATCTGCTCATTAACACCATTGGCTCAGAAGTTTGTCTTCAATCTGTAATTTTATTTGTCATTTACTGTGGTTGATCAATAGCTCAGCAGTGATGACAGAGAATAATTGCTTAGTAATTATAAATTTTGTCTGGTTATATTGACTAATCACAAGACACTGTTTCTAAAAGTCAACTAAACATTTGGGAGGCTCATTTGGATATAGGAGTATTCATTTAGTTGCTCAGAAATGGATATTCTTATTAAGGAAGATGTGATTTTCTTTGTGTTTTCAATAAAAGTTACCCCAGTATGCACAGTGGTTTAAACATTAAATTTTAGAGTTTTAAAATGGGAAAAGGATTGATTTTCTAAATTATTTTGATGACATTTTAAGGAACAATTTATTTCTTTGAAACAGATGTTCTCCATTTCTATTTCAAGCCCTTTAAATGTTAAAAAAAAAAGTTGAAACCAAATTGCATGAAAATAAGTATCAGAGACATGCCCACAATGAACATACCAAAGATAAGCGAGTGATAACAATTAAGACATTTTCCATTTGGTGGCATCTACCCTTGTTAACAATGATGTATTTAACTTGGTTAATTTTTTTTCACAAATCTCCATTTTATATTTATAACCACCTGTAGTGTTTATGACAATGTGAAATAATAATTAAAGTATTCCCTTGGAGCTATTGAGCATATGGCATGTTGAATCCTCTGTTGATTTCATTGTGACACTGGTTCTATTTTTTTATATGTTTTCTCAACATGGTTATTTTAAGTTTTGCTGAAGCTTCAGTGATGAGACAACCATTTAAAAGGAAAAAAAGAATTAGACTTCTTGTCTTTTTTTTTCTTCTTGTTTTTGTTGTTGTTGTTGTTGTTAGGGAAATGGGCTGTGTGGTTTCTTTGATGCATGCTTTGTCCAAACTTAAAATAAAAATAGGACAACTTGATGTATTTGAAATAATTAGGGTAAGATATCAATGTGTACTAAATACAGTTAAGCCTTAGAGTCAAGAGCCTTACACGCTAATGTCTTTCAGTCCCCTTATTTCAGTTGACACACTGATTTTTAACAATCAGCCTCATACCTAGATACTGAATTTCCTGCCTACAAAAGAATGTTTTGATTCTAAATACCAGGATTTTATTTTTTAAGGGCAGGGTTATGTGGATTAAAAGCATCATATAAACACTAAGAGTATAAAATGTATCATATTTTTTAAACAACTGCCCATCAAAAAGAAACCTAGAAGATTTGTTTCAAAATCACAGTATGTTTCCAAGCAGTTATCTATGGTAAATCATTCACATCCTTTTCCTCAATGCTGAAAATTCTTATGAGATATCATTAGACTCTTACAACTTATAATGGAAAAATCAATGCAGTAAGAAAATTAAATTTTACTGATAGCCTTTAGGCAAAATGCAATGTTAAAATGCATTTTAGCTTCCCATGTGGTTCATAGGCAAAGGAAGAAATGGAATCTGGGTTAGCTGTCAGTGCAAAATATTTTTTTTTAGAAGCCGACAGGCCTGCCTGTGAACCGAACTCTTTCCTAATGCATTTGTTCCTTGATTACTTAATAATGTGAAAATAACCATCCTAATATGATCATTTGAAAGGTCAGAAGTCTGTTCTACTTAAAAAAAAAATAATAATTCCCTAGTCAAAATAATGAGGAGATTTTCAATCTTCCCAGGAAGAGGAGTTAGCACAAAGAAAATGGATCCATCTCCTGAGTAATAGAGCAATGACATTTGGACCCCTAGGGAGAGAAAGAGTGGGGCACAGATACAAAAAAGATGGGGGAGAAGGACAAACTAAGGGAGAGACTTGGACTAGAAAAGAAAATTCATCAAGCTGCCACCTGCCTCTTGTGAAGATGTGACACGTAGACTACACTTGATGTGGTTTGTAGTCACTGTAAGTGACCACTTCCTTTGTTGGCAGACAGATATAGCAGACATGGATTGACACTCGTGCACTTTATTCATCCTGCATCTATAATAAAGTCATGCTTTATAAGAGTGATTTAAATGACAATGTTCTTTGCTTAATCACCAAGGGAAATGTACACAGTTAATTTCTAGATCATAAACAAAGACAGTAGTGCTTTATAACACCTTTTCTACTTTAGACCATGATTTAAAAATTCATTTATTGCCCTCATAAAATGCAATGACTAAGTATGAACACAGTTTTTTCCCATTTGACTTCTAGAAAAAAAATTATTTTTTTTGAAATTTGCATGTTATTTAATAATAAAGATTAATAATTTTTCCTAACTTTCATAGGCTTCAAAAGAATATGTTTATAGTTAATATTTGAAAATTGTTCTCAAATAGCTTTAAATTCTTTTTTTTTTTTTTAAAGATTTTATTTATTTATTTGACAGAGACAGCGAGAGAGGGAACACAAGCAGGGGGAGTGGGAGAGGGAGAAGCAGGCTTCCTGCTGAGCAGGGAGCCCGATGCGGGGCTCGATCCCAGGACCCTGGGATCATGACCTGAGCCGAAGGCAGACGCTTAACAACTGAGCCACCCAGGTGCCCCTAGCTTTAAATTCTTAATAATGATGATTATTAATATTTGAAAGCACTTAGGTATTTTTATTGATGCCTACAATGTCAAATAATAGGTAAGAAAGCTATTTTATTTTTTGAAATAAAGATAGCCAGTGAATTTAGTAATCTAAAGGATATTGGTTGTCTTGCCTAGTATCACAATATTATAAATATTTTCCATAGTTTAAAAATAATTTTTGTGTCTTTCCTGATGATTTTTTGCTTTGTTGTTTTTCTAGCTCACACCACACTTTTCTAAAGCTGCTTACTGTAAGATTTATTTTCAACAACTTGTAGAAAGTCCTCTTAAAACCTTATTGTAGAGAATCAAGTGAGAAAAAAATTAATTTAGGCAACAAATTATTTAAAAATAGGGGTAGAATCTAAGATATACATTTGAACCATGTAAAATTTATCTAAAGTATTATGCATTTTGATATAAATTAATACAGAAAGTATACTTTTTCAAACAGATCATGTAAGGATTCCTTTTCTCAATTTTGTGATAAAAACTTCCAGTGTTGCATTGCTTAAGCTATCTAAGGAGTATAATGAACTTTAGCTCATAAATTTATTGGAATCATAAACTTCTCATATCTTGGCCAAATCTTAGAAATAATAGAATTAATCTTGTTTTCATTGCATCTTCATTTTACTGATAAGGGAATAAAGGCAGAGATGATAGGTGGTTTCTCAATAGTCACAGATTTGGGATTCAACCCTTACTTGCTGCCTCACATTACAGTAATTATTTTAATATGCTGTGTTGCTTAATTTATTGAGGATGAATTAATATTTTGAAGTTTGGTGGTCCCTCTCCTACATTCCTGAAAATCTGGGCAGAAAACGCTATAATGCGAACTTGAAACTATTAGTTAAAAAAAATCAGAGGGGGAGACGAACCATGAGAGACTATGGACTCTGAGAAACAAACTGAGGGTTCTAGAGGAGAGGGGGGTGGGGGGATGGGTTAGCCTGGTGATGGGTATTAAAGAGGGCATGTTCTGCATGGAGCACTGGGTGTTATATGCAAACAATGAATCATGGAACACTACATCAAAAACTAATGATGTAATGTATGGTGATTAAAATAACAATAAAAAAATTTTAAAAAATAATGATGTAATGTATGGTGACTAACATAACATAATAATAAAAAGAAATACTTGTTTAAACCAAAAGCAAAAAAAAAATGATGTAATGTATGGTGATTAACATAACATAATAAAATTTTAAAAAAAGTAAATTAAAAAATTGGATTGACCATGAAACTATAAAAGTCATAAAAGTGATAATAATTATAGCGAAAATAACCCAGCATACTTAAAATGATACACACTCTATCTATCTATCATCTATCATCTATCATCTATCTATCTACCTCTCTATCTATCTACCTATCATCTATCATCTTGAAGATTTTCTGGGCTCTTCATTCCCACCAATTTCAATGAGATATTTTATAAATTATTGAACTTGTTACAGATGTTTTACTCAGGACACCTCTTCCCATTTATTCCACTATCTAAATAACTACTTGAATTATATTGCTCACATTATTGACTTCATCATTCTGAATTCTTCTGTGGTAAACCCCATGCATGAGCCATGCCTGTCTAGCTTCATCATGCTTCACTGGTTTGGGTTTATTCGTACTTGTATTTTTTCAACCTTCTAATGGTTTCACTGAAAACAATTTCTGTTCTCTCACATATGCCTTACTTCTCTCTCTTAATTTTTAAATTTCCTCATTCTCTTAATTATTTATTATTCTTTATTTCTTATTCTCAACATATATTTGGGATAGAAGTAATCATTCTTATTCCCGACAAAAATGACTTGAAATACGTGCAATACGTGTATATCAGAAGCTAAATGTGGAAAATTACTGGATGTGCATACAGAAGTAAATTTGTTGAATTAAGGATTTTGAGTTAGGGAAACTTGCATTTGGAGCTGGATATATTTACTGAGGTTAAATAACATTCAATATCTGCGTGTGTGTTTTAATGGAGTAAAAACATATTGAAACATACAGATGTAGGGCAGCTCAGTCAGTTAAGCACAGGACTCTTGGTTTCCGCTCAGGTCTGATCTCAGGGCCATGAGATTGAGCTTCCTCCTATTGGGTTCTGGCTTCCCTGTCAGCGGGAAGTCTGCTTAAGATTCTCTCTTTCCCTCTTCCCACCCCCTGCTTTTGCTCGCTCATGTGCACTCTCTCTCTCTCTCTCAAATAAATAAATAAATCTTAAGAAAAAAAGAAATATACAGATATAAAGTAAGAACATTCCTTTTGGTAATACTAACATGTATTTCCATTTCCAGGATTTAGAATCCTGTACTCCTATTTTTGTGGCTTTTAAGCCTGTTGTATCAGGGGCTGCTAATACACTCAGAAGTCAGAATTTACTCACAGGCCAAATATCTGCAAATTCTGTTGGAGGTTGCATAAATTCTGTCACATTTCATTTGCAACTCAGTGGTCACTTTCTCACCCAAAATAAAAATTAGTTCTACATAATACCTTACCTGGAATGATCTCTTCATCCCTTTTTCAACTTAAGTCCTCTTAAAAAAAAAAAAAAAAAAAAAAAAAGGACATCAGTAACTAGACCAGCATGTGAAAAAGGAAGAGGCAAGCTCTGTGAATGGACAGTAGTTCATTCTGGTTCTAGGGAGACACCAATTTTTATCAGTGAAAGGTGTTCAACGTCTTCCTATGTAGAGTCAGTATATTTTCTTGACTCTTAATAGAACATTGAGTACCTAGAATAATGTTCTATGGAAATTATTCTTAAAGTTTATTCTTACTCTGTGTTATAGCTGTATCACAGGCATGAACAACTTTTTTTTTTTTTTTTTTAAATTGGTAAGAATAGCTCTTCCCCCATCTAAATGCTGACAGCTTTATAGTTTGGACAGTTGGTGGAATGACTTTGGATTAGCTTCTTACATCATTGTTTTGGGTCTTGGGAACATCATGCTTTCTTCCAGCTTACTTCATAGGAACAAGTTTAAAGAGTTGATTAAATCATTTTCTTCACAGGGTGGTATTGAGACGATTTGTCTGGAAAAGAACTCCCTGTCAGTGAATTATTTCACTATACTGTACTTTGTGTTTTAAACAACTTTCCTTTTCCTCTAGGAACAATACTATTAGAGAAGAACCTATAAATCATGACCCCTGTGGACCTACAATAGTCCAATGACCTAGACATATCGGCCTGATAGTTATTTTAACTGTTTCACAGCTTTAAAAACACTCATTTCACTGTAGTTCCCCCATAAGGCCCTTGAGTTTAAAGAATTAATGATTCTCTGAAAATATTGTACTTTATAGCTACATGAGTTCTTAGATCATATCTACGGAGAAAATATGGTGTGTTTTATTTTATAAATTTTAGATGGCACTAAAAATGTAAAGTCCATTGTTTCCTGTCACCCTCTCACATAAGGTACTTCACTGGTAGGAAAGCGCAGTAATTGAAAGCTTTTTTTTTTTTTTTTTTTGAAAGCTTTTTATATGACTGGCTTTTCACATATGCAGTTTTAAGGTAGCATTGTAGGGTAGTGATTATGACCAACTAACGATGAATGGTTGGAGGCTCACATAAAACAATGAAATTCCAAGATCACTCATCCAGTAAGTGACAGAACCTGGATTTAAATCCAGATCTGTCACATTCCAAAATCTAGTTTTTCTACTCTATCACAAAAACCTCTGGAAATTAATGAAGCATTTATGATATCTGATGACAACACATAAAATAAAGGTAGCATCCTCTCAGATTATCATAAGGAAAATACCCAAGTGTCTTAAAAATATGAGTGTACTGAAGACAGGAATAATGTAAATGTCAGGAGACTGTAACATCAGTTTTTAATAACTGTGGCAAAGTCTCTATGATGTAAATCTCTCCAAGTTAAATTTTTATATCTATTGATAACCAAATATGATCTGTCAGTACATTCCTAAAAGAAAAATCAGATTTAAAGACCAGTGAATCATTAACATCACATATTTTTGCAGTATTATATGTTCTTAAAATAACAAAATATGCCGCATGTTATCTATAATGCCATAAATATTAACAAAATACTACACTATAATGCAGTAGTCATAAAATAGCAAAGCAGATGAATGAAAATGCCACAGCAACTGGCAGCATGACCTTCAAATATATTCTGCTGTGCATTGTTACAAGTTTCAGGTGGAGTTCTCTTTTCAACCATTCATTCCTCTCCCCTACATTGCTGTGGTCTAAGGTACATGTACATGGGGGGAAAAGGTAGCCATATAGAAAATAAATCTACCCTATTAACAAGTGGGCAAACCTCCAGGCATGCCCAAGAATATTGACCACATAGGAGATAATAAGCAAGTAGAGCACACGAAGCCTCAGCTCCAGGCTTTAAGACATGGTGACCTGTAACTTCCAGTACAATATAGCCAAGTGAATGTCCTGGATTTGTATCAATCAGATTTGCACATTTTTTGGCAAGGGAAGGAGTTTAATTGGCAGCTAGTCCTGGCTAGGAAAATGCTATAGAAAGCTGTCCAGGGAATGACATAATTTCCCTCCCCATTGTTCATATATGCATAGGTGGACGCACACATGGATTTTTTCTAGCATTTGATCTAATTCCATTTCAGATTTTTAATCTTACATAAAGATTATTCTATTCTTCTTTTCATCACCTTCTTCATCTATCACTATTTTTCTTTTCAGTAACTTTTTATAGCAATTTAGTTGTAAACAATTATGTCACCTTCTCCTAGGATTAGAAGAGAGAGAGTGCATTGCTGAAATACCAAATCTCAGTTTAGCAATTTAAGTTCACTGTGATCATTTGTGACCTTTTAGGCTACTTTCTTAGGGTGACCACTAGATAATATCCTCTAGAATTCTTAATAAATTGAGACTGATAAAATATTCTTTCTTGAAAAGTAAAATATGATGGATATTTTTGCACATTCTAGTTTATCAAAACAGGGGGTGTGGGAACAAATACAAAACAAATGGCATAGGTCCAGTGGTTTGTGAAGGGGATAGATGGGTGACAGAGAGAGCTATGAATTCTTTCCTTGAGATTCTTCCTGAAAATCTAGAAATATGAATTAATAATTTGACTTAGCATCTTATACATTAAGATATATTATAGTGTAATATGAAAGAACTCTTTAATATATGTAGACGATTAGATTAATCCTAGTTTATTTTATAGATATATTGATCATGCTAACCTTGCACAGACTATTTTTATATGCTAAATGAAAGTTGTTTTAATTTTATACATATATTCAGTTTCCCCAGACATTATATGTTTTTTTAATTATCCATTTTTTTTTTACCCATAGCATTTTTTTATACCTTTTAAAGTGTGTTCCATTGATTTTCTACCTTTAGAATGCCTATACATTTTCAAAAACTATTTCATAAATTAGTGAGTGAAGTGACTTGTGGCCAAATCTATTGTATATAGTTGTTGTTTTACATGGCATTAAAAAAAAAAAAATAGTCCATTGAGTACCTATGAGAAGAACAGTTGAATTCCCTTACACATTTAAAAAAACTTTTTTTTCTTTTGTTTAAAATACACTTATTTATAACTTAATATATATGGTACACAGTGCCAAAGGTTACAGGAAGGTATAAGAATTAGGGACTGCCATCATATCTAAAGGGGGATATAAGCCATAACAGAAGTATCTACCATGCAAGTTTGAATGTGATAAATGTTATAGCGGAGCTCTGAAGAAAAGATTATAGAAATTCTTAGAAGGGAGAATTATTTCAGCACTCTTTATTTTGTCTTCATTCATTCAGTAATACTTGTGAAATGACTATTGCATGCGAGGCACTATAAATGTAATGATGAAAAAGATATCATCTTCACCTTCAAAAATTTATAGTGTAGATAAGGTCGGTGTTATGTTGGAAATGCAGTAAGTGAACAAACAATTCTGGTATGGTGCTGAATGCCATGATAGCGACAGAAAACATCTATTCAAAGTAAGGCAATAGGGTATCACATGAATAACACTGATGCATCTATATCACATCAGATTGTCTACTATGTGGAAAATATTTCTTTTCCATCCATAAATTTGCCTCAGCTTATTACTTTTACACCTGATCTTAATTCATTTAAGATAAAACATTCCCAAAATATGATTTATCTACAAAATAGTTGTTACATGCCAAATAAAGAACAATTTCATGATTTTCTCACTTTGAAGAAAGAAATGTTTGTGATTGAACCTGACAGATCTAGAAAATTAAGAAAAAGTGGGATGTAGAGAGAATATTATAATGAATTACATAGCTATGGAAACAATAATTTATCAACCTAAATGCAAGATAAATTTGCAATATACTTAGATTACATCTAGTCAATGGAAGTAAGGGCTCTTTGTATATGCAGATATAAATACTCACAAATATACAGGATGAATTTTTAATAAATTAGATCAAACAACATGCCTGCAAATAGGGTAATAATCCAATAATTAAAGAACCAGAAAACCAAAACAACAACAACAACAATAAAAAACCCCAGAAAACCAGAGCATGGAATGGGAGAAAGTACAGATATCTTAACCAAGCATATTGGTATAGTTGTTAAATTTAGTATCACTTTGGCATCAGCTTAGCCTTATGAAAACGGGAGCAGAGACTTATTCTTATTACAAAACAGAGAACATATCAATCAGTTCCAGTTGTTGAATGATGGAAACTGTTGCATTGATTTGTATTATGACAATTGAAATTCTGAACTGCATGCGTATATAATCAGAAAGATGAATATTGAATATCAAAGATACACAGATTGAAATCTAGAGATTATGATATTTTGATTAATAGAAGTAAGGATTTTTAAAAAGCAGTGTGTATTTATTTATGTATGTCTGTACTTCCTGTACTATATATTAGTGATTTTTGCACTGTGTTCCATTCAATTCTTAGGTTGCAAAGAGAGAATATTAGAGACCACATCATGGGTATCAAGGAAAAGCAAAAGTGCAGGGGTGGAGGCACTCACCTCCAATACAATCAGATCTACTTCAGATTGTTTTACAAAAGAAACTCATACTGCAGGGAGGTACTTTGGAAACCATTTACAGAGAGCAAATCCTAGAATTACATTGGAAATCTTATCACATGAAAAATTGGAGCTCAATATTATGATTATTTTTAAGCAGGCTATATCATTTTCCTAAATAATACCAAAAAGGGAGAATTTGTATGATTATGAATATGCAATAGGTATTTATTTGAAAAAATATTAAAAGGCATTTTATTTGATTTTGTGACCAAAGTAAGATTTAGAAAAGTATGAATTCTCGTACCAATCATTCTAAAAATGGTTCTAGGCATATAAAATATAAAGATAATCTTTGCTCTTAAAGACACTCATAGTCCACTCAGAGAAAGATAATATGCAGACTATTGCAATATTGCTTAATAAATTTCAGGAAAGAAGAAGGCAAACATATGGGGCGAAGCATGTGACATGGAGATTGCTTAGGAAGGAAAGTGGGGATTTCACATTCTTTGTAGAGTAAATAAAATCTCTTAACTTGAATCTTAAATGTTAAGTGTGAGTTAGCCATATGAAAATGGAAAGGAACACTTAAAAAGTATACTTTTCTATATGTTTGTATAACAAGGAAAAATGTTAAAAAGAATGTATGCCAGAGCTAAGCAACTGAATATGCAAAAGCTCAGTTGTATAAAGAAGTCTTAAGAATGGTAAGTCTGTGGCACACTGGTTTGTTGCAGGGCATATGTAAGTGAGGTAAAAGAGAAAGGCAGGGTACTGAGGTTTTACATGTTACCCTAAGAAGTTCTTTTTTTTAAAATTTATACATTTCAATGATCCTTTTTATTTTATTTTTTTTGAGAGAGAGTGTGCACGTGTGAATGAGCAGGGGGTGGGGCAGGGGGAGAGGGAGAGAGAGAATCTTAAGCAGGCTCCACTTCCAGCAAGGAGCCCTAGGAATGGCTGAGATCATGACCTGAGCTGAAATCAAAGAGTCAGACACTTAATGGACAGAGCCACCCAGGCATCCCTCAATAAAATAAATAAAAATTGCAGTACTCACCATACATGTACTTTCCTAAATTATTTGTTGGACTGTTTTTTGAATGTCTATCTCATTTAGCAGACCATAAGTTCCATGGGGACAGAATTGTGTCCAATTTACCATTCTCAAGACATTATGTGTGGTGTGTAATCATTGCTACAAAAATATTTGTTCAATTATATGAATAAATCTTAAAGACAATGAAGAACCAATGAGGGATTTTTATATATTTCAAGAATATATTAGAAGAGTGAAGTTGAGGGGCGCCTGGGTGGTTCAGTCGTTAAGCGTCTGCCTTCGGCTCGGCTCATGGTCCCAGGATCCTGGGATCGAGCCCCACATCAGGCTCTCTGCTCAGTGGGAAGCCTGCTTCTCCCTCTCCCACTCCCCCTGCTTGTGTTCCCTCTCTCGCTGTCTCTCTCTGTCAAATAAATAAATAAAAATTAAAAAAAAAAGAGTGAAGTTGAACATCAGGGAGACATATTAAACTTCTATTTCAGTAGTCTAAGATGTAAATAAATTCTAAGTTTCTGGCTTGGGCAATTAGGTAGATGATAAGGCCTTTTGGTGAAACAGGTCTTTAGGTTAAAATTTGTGCCTACATTTGTGTGTAACATTTCTGTATATTCTAAATTTTAAAAATTCTATATTTAAAAAATATTGTTGAAGTATAATTGGCATACAATGTTATATTAGTTTCAGGTGTACAACATAAGTGATTAATCTTCTCTATATGTTATGCTCACCACAAGCATCGCTGCCATCTGTCACCATACAATTCTTTTATAATATCATTGACTATATTCCCTATGCCATGCCTTTTATTCTGACAAGTTATTCATTCCATACCTGGAAGTCTATCTCCTACTCCCCTTTGCCAATTTTCCCATCCCCTTACTTCCCTCCCTTCTGGCAACTGGTAGTTTGTTCTCTGCATTTAAACATCTAATTTTGCTTTGTGTTTATTTATTCTTTTTTTTTTCTTTTTTAGATTTTACATGTGAGTGAAATCCTACAGTATTTTTCTTTCTCAGTCTGATTTGTTTCACTTAGTATAACACTCTCTTGGTCCATCGATGTTGTTGCAAATGGCACAATCTCATGCTTTTTATGGCTGTGTAACATTCCATTGTGTGTGTGTGTGTGTGTGTGTGTGTGTGTGTGTTACATCTTCCATATTCATTTGTCTATTGATGGACACTTAGGTTACTTCCATATCTTGACTATTGTAAATAATGCTTAATAAACCTAGGGTTGCATATATCTTTTTAAAGTAGATTTTACTTTCTTTGGGTAAATAGTAGTGGAACTAGTGGATCTAAATTTAATCTTTAGAAATCACATTTATTATATGTAGGCAATAATGACTGTAGGCAAGTGATAAATAATATATAGCCTATGGGAAACATAGGACATTCTCTACACAAAGTCCCTCATCTAATAGATGAGAAAATTGAGATCAGAAATGGTTGAATTCAGCCAAACCCTCTCTGTTGTACTTCACCCCCTTGTATAGTCAACTGGTTATTTTTGGCAGAGAGAAGATGATATTAGGTGTTTTTTTTTTTTTAATTAAATCACATTTATATCTTTCTCATGACTGTAATGAAAAGTAAAACAAAGAATAATGCTATTTTGTATTTGTCGAGGTCTAATCATTGAAACAGAAACCACTCTCCATATTTCACATGAGGGAGTGGGGCAGTACAGTGAATTGGTCACAAAAGAATTTGGAAGGGTAGAATAGTAAATGGCAAATGGAGATGACAATAGCAAGTTTGTGAACAAAAAATAATATTGGTGAGCCCGTAAGTCTGCACCTGCTTCTGTGATGTTGAAGATGCTATTGCAGTTAGTCTTGTATTCAACAAAGAAATTTCACCTCTCTCAAAGCTGGAACTATTGTAAAAGGGAATGTCTCAGGCTACCTGAGTCTCGATGAATCACCTCAGTCCAGCCAATCTTACGGCCATTGCCAGGAACTGCCATACTGCTGGTATAAGAAGCAGAATACTTTCCTCTTTTTTTTTCCTGCTTATTTCTTTCCAGCGCCTCCTATTGCCAACATTTGGAGGAAGTTTGCAATCATGGGAAGCTGGAAAATATAATTCACTGGAAAATGAGTTTCATCAGTTTAGTGCAGAGTTTTAAAGAGTAGTTATGGGTCTGGGAAACAACAGGTAAGTAACTAGCACAGATGATATTTCAAAATAGGTGGATTGCAGAGTATGTTTTCTCGTTAAAGGTAGTCTTATAGAAATTACTTTTGAAAGACATATTTCTTACAAATGCTGTAAGACCAATGTGATTTTTATAACTAAATAATCATGTTACTCTAGGAATTACATAATACATCCACTTCAATTAACAGCAAAATTTGTTCAAAAGAAAAACATCATGATTTTACAACCTTTCCAAGTGTAAAGCTAAAGTCTAAGCACCCCCACCTAAACTTAAAAGATAAAGGAATGAAAGAGAACAACCACAAATGGCAACAATAGCCTTTCAATAATACTTATAGTACTTGAACATAAATTTGAAATTGAATTTTTACATTAAATATATACTTTAAAAAATGAATGTAATTCATTGATTAAGAATATTTTTGATGAAAAAATTCTAATTAAGCTAGAATTAGTTTAAATATGAAGGGAAAAATACTGGTTTGCATAGTCAAACTATAAGAAATATGTAGCCTTAGGACTCATGAGCATATATTTATGCCTGTGTCTTGTGTATATGTGTGGGTATTTCTTTCAGTCTCTGTTTCTCATCTCTTCTTATGTGTGCCTATCTCTCTTTTTTTTATCTGGCTATTCACATGACCTTGGATCCATGATGAATGGCACATTGGAACTTGTTTTTTCATAACTGCAATATCAAGAGCAAAGGATTCTTTTCTCCCAGCTGGAGTTTAACAAATCCTAAGGAAGAGTTCTGATTGTCCCAGTTTCATGTGACCTACCTTAGAAAAAATGTGATTTGAGAATGGGGAATACTGCACTTGTCTTAGCATGGTTCATTCTTTGCCTATTCTAGGAGGGAACAGTTTTCCATAAGTAGAGATTACACAGACATGGACCCTAGAGGACCTTTGAAGGATAGGAATTACCCTCAAATTAACTCTAGTCTGTATAATAGCCCCCCCTTTTATATGGCCCTCGTGCTAAAAAGTTTTCTCAACACTTCCATGATTTTATAAAAACTTATTAATCTTACATTAGGTAAATATATTAAATATCATAGCTAAATATATATTGCTTTTCATCTTACAAATCATTTCATAAGACATGATACAAATCAAGTTTTCTAAGCAAAGCCCCACTATAAATCTATTGATGTGTTTTAGATCTCAGGGCTTAAACGTAGGCCTGCATTATAGTGCAAGATTCCAACCCCCTGCAGAGTGCCCTTTTTACTGCTCTACCCATGTAGAAAACTTGAATCAGTGCAATAGTATTTGTTTGAATGGCACAATTAAAATGAGGGTCTTATATAAATTAAAGGAAAATACATTTAATGACACTTATATTAACATCCTGAAGTATATCATTCATTATTCAGGCATTTTTACTCAATATTATTCATATTCATATTCCTATGATGTCAATATAGTAAAAGAATTATTCAGGATTCCAAAATGTTTCTATTAAATGATTTAAATGTTGACTCCTATGAATTTCAAGTGTATTCATAAATTAAAATACTTCACTGACTTTTGAGTGTTGTTATTACAGCTCTCTTCTTTCTTTAACAAAACAAACACATGAAACACTTTCCCCAAAGAGCTTTTGTTGCTTCTAATTATGGACCACAACTACAAGCATTATAAAACAACAATGATGAAAATGACAACTAATAAACTTTCCACAATTTTTTTAAGTAAAAGGGAAATTAGATAATGTTGAATACTTCTGTTCAATTTTTGTTTGTACATATTTCCTCATAGACCTGATTACTTGCTGCATTTTTCTGAGGTTTTGAACAATCTCATATAGACACATTAAAAGTGATCCTAGATTATTTTAATTTAAGGTGGATGGAATAATCACTAAAAGGTGTTGCAACTTGAATTCTGAGAAGCAGCTTCATAGTACACAGGCAGTAAAAACTCTGGCACAGTGAATTCTTTCCAAAAACAGACCATCCTCCATAGAGTTCCTCAATATGGATGAATGACCATATAGTGTTAGTGACTATTTTATCCTCTTCCTTTTGTGCACTGAATCTGAAAGAGATGAAAAGGGCACACCATTAGCAGATTAGTCTTATCCAGTAGAGGATTGAATATCTTGAATATCAGGAGCAAGGACTGTGGTCAGATCCAACTACAGAATTTGCAGGGCCCAATGTGAAATGAAAATGCAGGGGACATTTGTTCAAATATTATTAAGAATTTCAACAAGGCCACAAAAGAGCACTATACCAAACACACGGCCTTCTCTGTGCAGGACCGTTCTCCGTGCAGGACCCTGTGCAAGTGTACAGGTCATGAGCTCATGAAAGCAGCCCCGATGTATTTCTGTAAAACACTTATATGCTTCTCCAAATGTGGCATATATACACATGATGCATAGTAAAGAAGTTTGAAGTACCCATATCTCAAACTTTATGCCCTTTCTTTGGCAATGACCTCCACAGCCCTTCCTGATGTAAGCTGCCTATGTGAGGTAACCCCAGATGTGACCTCAGGTGATAAATCCAGGGCTGAACAGCTAATCCAAGCTGAGCCAATCAGATTTCTCCCTTGAGGAACCAGGAATGTTTGAACCAGGAACACAGGAACATATTCAAAGTTTCTAAATCATGAAGCTGGAAGTTTGGGAGATCTGGGGATAATAAGAGCAGTACTCAAAGCTCTGTGGATAAAACTTTATGGGAAAGCTGGATCTAAAACATTATGTCAGCCATGGGCTGTGGAACAGCAAAACCAGAGATAGCAATACGAGAAAGAGGGGTGGGGGAGAGGGGAACAGAGAACGAAAGAGAGATGGAGGAACGGGAGGGGAGGGAATATGCTGCATGGGGAATGAGTGTTCATTCTCTGCTAAGTTTTGTAACAACACTATGTCAGTCAGGTTACCATTTTATTTTTTATATATACTTTTCAAGTATGGGATATCCTTTTTTTAAAAAAAATATTTATTTAAGACAGAGTGAGAGAACACAAGCTAGCCTGAGGGGCAGAGGGAGTGGGAGAGGGAGAAGCAGGCTTCCCGTGGAACAGGGAGCAGGATGTGAGACTTGAACCCAGGACCCTGGGATCATGACCTGAGCCGAAGGCAGATGCTTAAAGACTGAGCCATCCAGGGGCTCCTGGGATATCCTTTTAAATGAGAGAAATGGAGGGTGATTAATGCTGATTACAATTTTCATGAACTTCTTTCAGCCCCATGTGTCTTCTGTTTCTCTAGTATGATCCTGTTACTACTTCTGCTAGTTTGGGTTGCCATTTCTTTCCGTCAAATAACCCTTGATAACGAAAGCTATGGTATGATTCCAATTGCTGTGAAGCTGAAGTAAAAGTAATCCAGCCTGTCTTTCATGAGTCATGACACTTTCTACTGTGAAAATTGTGACTGTATTACAATGTTAGTATTATTACTCATTTGAAAGTAATGAAAAGGGGCGCCTGGGTGGCTCAGTTGGTTAAGCGACTGCCTTCGGCTCAGGTCATGATCCTGGAGTCCCGGGATTGAGTCCCGCATCGGGCTCCCTGCTCAGCAGGGAGTCTGCTTCTCCCTCTGACCCTCCCCCCTCTCATGCTCTCTCTATCTCATTCTCTCTCTCAAATAAATAAATAAAATCTTTAAAAAAAATAAAAAAAAATAAAAATGAAAGTAATGAAAAAAATAAACCAGCACTCAAACTCCAGGTAATTGGTACAGCACAAGAGCTAAAACTGGGACGGAAGTTTCCTGTTGCTATTATAACCATCCAGGAATATCACCTTCCAATACATCCTCAATTTCATAGGATATTCACTATTTTACAGGAATACTAACTGTACTTTTCCATTTCCTGTATATTATTTTTTCAACATTTCTTTTTTTTTTTAAGATTTTATTTATTTATTTGACAGAGAGAGAGATAGCAAGAGCAGGAACACAAGCAAGGGGAGTGGGAGAGGGAGAAGCAGGCTTCTCGCTGAGCAGGGAGCCCGATGCGGGGCTGGATCCCAGGAGCCTGGGATCATGACCTGAGCCGAAGGCAGACGCTTAACGACTGAGCCACCCAGGCGCCCCCACTTTATCAACATTTCTAACCAAAATAGCCACTTTTCACTTTTGTTGACTATATTTAATGGTAAATTGCTTGTTCTGTTGCTTCAAATTAGTTGACCTATTTTGACTATTTTTATATCAATCCATCTTGCTATAGTACAATTCTAAAACATAACTAACTTACACTTTTGTTTTAACCATTTATCTGCCCACATATGTTGCCAAAATGTGGTTTATGTGACAGTTGTTTCTATGAGCTTTTAAAATTTCTATGAAATTTTAAATTAGAAGAAAATTTAGGGAAATGCATTAATTTGACAGTGAAAATATCCTTCTTTTTTCCTTAAATGGACTATATTAAATGGTCTAATGAGATCTGTAATTCATGTTGAATATTTTTAGTAATCAGAAATCATGAAGAATTTTTAAGAAAAGAGACAATAGATTTTTGTGTTTGTGGAGCATATTGAAATTCTATTTTTCCAAAGAGCTGGTATGATTCAAGGGCATTGTTAAAGTCAATAAGCACTAATGAAGAATTAGTCAGAACTTGTTAATTTTTGGGCCTTTCCTAATTAGAAAGTATCATTACATGAAACAAATTATATTTTTCTTATCATTTTAAATGGGCATGTAAGTAATATATGTTCCCTGTAGAAATATAGAATGTGCATAAAATTATACAGGGTGATGGAAAAAAATACACCTTCTTTATAATATTCACTTTTGTAACCAGTTTTAGTATATTTCCTTACATGTGTTTTTCCTAAACATTTTCCACTCTATCAAGATCACATTTCATATAGAATTTTGAATTCTGTTTAATTTTTACCTAACATTTTGGTTGGTCATTTTATAAACATTAAGTAATTTACTTAGTGATTTTCCTAATGTTTGACATTTAGCTCAGTCTTAATTTTTTCTACCAAAAAATACTCTTTGGTAGCTGTCTTCAGTTGCAAATATTGTTTCAGGTTTCAGATACATTTTTAGGAAAGGCTCTCAGAACTATAAAAAACAGTTACAAAGTCTATTTATATTTTCAAGATTATTTTGTAGTTACCAAATGTTGGATTCCAAAAGTTTATTAACTAACATGATTCCCACCAATAACGCTATGTCATTGTTGTTTCACTAGCAAAATTTTTTCTCTTTTCTCCATACTCTTTGCTCTTTTTCTACCTCTCTGCCTATGTCCACTTTATCTCATTTTATAATTTGATGTTTTCTTAGTATTCATACTTCTTCACAATGCCTTTTTTTAAAATTTTTATTGTTATGGTAATCACCATACCTTACATCATTAGTTTTTGATGTAGTGTTCCATGATTCATTGTTTGTGCATAACACCCAGTGCTCCAAGCAGAACGTGCCCTCCTCAATACCCACCACCAGGCTAACCCATCCTCCCACCCCCCTCCCCTCTAGAACCCTCAGTTTGTTTTTCAGAGTCCATCGTCTCTCATGGTTCTTCTCCCCCTCCGATTTCCCCCCCTTCATTCTTCCCCTCCTGCTACATTCTTCTTCTTCTTTTTTTCTTTCTTAACATATATTGCATTATTTGTTTCAGAGGTACAGATCTGAGATTCAACAGTCTTGCACAATTCACAGCACTCACCATAGCACATACCCTCCCCAATGTCTATCACCCAGTCACCCCATCCCTCTCACCACCCCCCAACTCCAACCACCCTCAGTTTGTTTCCTGAGATTAAGAATTCCTCATATCAGTAAGATCATATGATACATGTCTTTCTCTGATTGACTTATCTCACTCAGCATCACACTCTCCAGTTCCATCCACGTTGTTGCAAATGGCAAGATCTCATTCCTTTTGATGGCTTCATAATATTCCATTGTATATATATACCACTTCTTCTTTATCCATTCATCTGTTGATGGACATCTTGGCTCTTTCCACAGTTTGGCTATTGTGGACCTTGCTGCTATAAACATCAGGGTGCACGCATCCCTACATTTGTATCTTTGGGGTAAATACCCAGTAGTGCAATTGCTGGATCGTATGGTAGCTCTGTTTTCAACTTTTTGAAGAACCTCCATACTGTTTTCCAGAGTGGCTGCACCAGCTTGCATTCCCACCAACAGTGTAGGAGGGTTCCCATTTCTCCACATCCCTGCCAACATCTGTCGTTTCCTGACTTGTTAATTTTAGCCATTCTGACTGGTGTGAGGTGGTATCTCATTGAGGTTTTTCTTTTTTTTTTTTTAAGATTTTATTTATTTATTTGACAGAGAGAGAGAGGCACAGCGAGAGAGGGAACACAAGCAGGGGGAGTGGGAGAGGGAGAAGCAGGCTTCTGCCGAGCAGGGAGCCCGATGCGGGGCTCGATCTCAGGATGCTGAGATCATGACCTGAGCCGAAGGCAGACGCTTAACGACTGAGCCACTCAGGTGCCCCTCTCATTGAGGTTTTGATTTGGATTTCCCTGATGCCGAGCGATGTTGAGCACTTTTTCATATGTCTGTTGGCCATTTCGATGTCTTCTTTGGAAAAATGTCTGTTCATGTCTTCTGCCCATTTCTTGATTGGATCATTTGTTCTTTGGGTGTTGAGTTTGATAAGTTCTTTCTAGATTTTGGATACTAGCCCTTTATCTGATATGTCATTTGCAAATATCTTCTCCCATTCTGTCAGTTGTCTTTTGGTTTTGTGGACTCTTTCTTTTGCTGTGCAAAAGCTTTTTTATCTTGATGAAGTCCCAATAGTTCATTTTTACCCTTGCTTCCCTTCCCTTTGGCAATGTTTCTAGGAAGAAGTTGCTGCGGCTGAGGTCGAAGAGGTTGCTGCCTGTGTTCTCCTTTAGGATGTTGATGGACTACTGTCTCACATTGAGGTCTTTCAATCATTTGGAGTCTATTTTTGTGTGTGGTGTAAGGAAATGGTCCAGTTTCATTCTTCTGCATGTGGCTGTCCAATTTTCCCAACACCATTTGTTGAAGAGACTGTCTTTTTTCCATTGGACATTCTTTCCTGCTTTGTCAAAGATTAGTTGACCATAGAGTTGAGGGTCCATTTCTGGTCTCTCTATTCTGTTCCATTGACCTATGTGTCTGTTTTTGTGCCAGTACCATACTGTCTTGATGATGACAGCTATTACATAGAGCTGGAAGTCTGGAATTGTGAGGCTGCCAACTTTGCCACAATATCTTTTTAATGAAGGAAAGTTATAGGTCTCTGATTTCTTATATCCACATTTATCTTAATGCTTGAGTTTATGTTTCTAGCATTTATCTGTAAAACTTTATTTCAAATGCCTTAGATTATCTGAATATTACAAATATTTGATCTCATTTGTTATCAATAAAAATATTTTTTATATTAAGAAAATAATTCTTTTTAAAGGCCAGTAATTGTAATAATAGGTATTCTTTCCTTTTGCAAGAGACTAGATTACTCTAATCTTATTTGATTGGATGTATTTTTTGTGAAAGGGATGCTAAGGCTGCAAAACCCAAATTCCTCCAGTTAGCTTGGCTTTCAGCCCAGAACTGCAAAGGAATACCCCCAATCAAGTTGAAACACCTGGCTAGCTGCTATTGTATAATAGGTACACTTTCCCTGTCTATTGATACAATTCATAGTAGGATAAACCATTCCTGATTTACATGGTAAAATGTTTAACTGATTTTATTGTCTATATATCACTGACAAGTTTGTCTTTTTTATCCCTCTCTGGAAACACTACAAAACCTTATTTTGACAATATGTTTGGCTTGGTTTTACCAATGTAAAATTGGAAAGATTATTATGACTTGAAATCAGTAGTCTTTGGACATTTAAGTTTGCAAGTGGAAAAGTTTTTTTGCTGTAGCTTAAAGGGTTTTTGATTGACCTTTTATAAAGACTATTGTTGAACCAGACAAAGAAGTCATATCACTTTCATAATTTAGGCCAATTGGAATGGGTGGTAATTTAATAACCACTTTAACACATTCTTTTATAAATGGTAAATGCTGTGGTCTTTAGAAATGAATAAACTTGTTAATAGCAACTGTCAAGTAATATATTATCCTGGGAAAATGGAGTCCTCAAATACTGGATGCTATTATGAATATAGAGGGTGAAGGCAGAAACCATGGATAATACTCAATGATCAGAAAATTGAACTGCACTATTGCATCAACAAGGAAAGAGAGTAAAACATTACTCTAAAACTTCTTAAATATATATATATATATATATATATATATATATATATATATATATATATTCTTTTTATTCCCTTGTGAAACTGCTTAAGTATATTTTACAGACACACAAAGATGAAAAAAGTGTTAAGTTTAAGAAGTTTATAATTGGAAATGATCCTGGAAATTATATATAGTTTCAGTCATCTTTTTTTTTTTTTTTTTTCCTGATGAAGAAACTAAAAGTCCATAAGATTTTCAAATGACTTCTCCAGAGAAGATATATTGGAGAAAAAATAATATCTTGAGAAAAGAGCCAGTTTAAGTGAGGAAGCATAATGCCATTTCAGGGTTAGGCTTAGTAGAGTTCAAAGGCATATGGAGAGGGTTCAGCCAGATACTTGATCATCATAGCTCTTAGTCAGTTATATTTGGGATGGGAATTTTCACGGGACTAGAAGATTAAGAAACTGAACCCTTTGACTGCTATAGTATGGAAGTGAGATAGGCAAGCCATGACGAATAGATGTTTCCCACACTACCTATCCAGGTAATAATAAAGAGTGTATTAAGAGAACACTATTGGTAGGAAGAAAATAACAGCAGTCTCCTAGGAATTTGAGAATAATTACCCAAATGTAAAAGTTATTACCCTTCATCCTAGCAGTTTCACTTCTATAAATCTAATCAACACGTATACCTGTATAAGTGAGCAAAAACCTATATTAACAGCATTCACTGACCAATTTGTGTAGCTGCAATGTTAAACACACTATAAACATTCATTGATAGGAGAAGTAGTTAGGTAATTATTATATATATTCTCAGACCTCAGACCATTTAAACAAAATGGGTTGAATTTATACAGGCCAGTATTGAAAGAGTCCTAAAATATATTGACAGGTAAAGAAAGTGGAACTCAGCTACATATGATATAATCTTCTTTGTGTTTTAAAAAGGAAGTGTGCATGTGAATGTCTATTCTTATAGGTATTTGGAGAAAATCTCTGGAAAAATGTGTAAGTAAGGTGGAGATGTTTCTTTTTGGGATGCAGAGCAGGGATGGAAAGATTGTTATTACAAGTCATTTTATGCTGTTTGAATTTGTTAATGTACATGTGTTACCTTTTTAATTAAAAAGATAAAGATAGTTAAAATAATCTTACAGTCTACAATGTGGGCCATCTCAGCATAATCACAGAAATTTCAGCATCACTTAGGTTTTGTTTTTTTGTTTGTTTGGGTTTTTTTGTTTTGTTTTGTTTTAATTCCTGACAGGGTCCTTGACACGTTTATAAATGATGTTCCACCTGCAAATATTACATTTCTAAGTACTGTCTTCTGCCTTGCTAGGGACTGTTATGCCTTCCACTATATTCTGGACTTCCTGGGCAGGATGGATAGGAATGTGACAGCTCCTGGATATACTTCTGTGATTATCTGAATAAAGGGATTGCTAGAGATCACTATGCTGAGCTCAGGACACGGTCATTAGGAGGCACAGATGCTGCCTGAGCCCAATTTTTGTGTCCCATTTTGAACTTAATTAAATCTACTATAGGACAAATAATTATCACAAATTCTGTCATCAAGGATGACTACAGCAAACAACATAAAGTCCCAGAAACTGGATGGCATCCATTGGGATAATCACAAGATCCAATCCAGGACAAGGGTGGGTTTCTTTTTTCTCCATATAGAAAAGGTAGGAATGCCTTACTCTGTGGCTAGTGTGAACCTGTGTTATTGTCACCTTGCTTCTCCAGTGTGAGAGTCTCTTTCCCTACATGGGAAAGTGTAATTGTCACTTCTCTCTCTCTTTTCAGTAGAGGGCTGAAAGAAGAAATATATCTCCTACCATAAATCTGTAGTGGCCCTCTTCCATTCAGATGTGTTATTTTTGCCAGAAGAATGGAATTTGAAGAGGGGAAAGGTGGATTGAGTAATATAGATTTGTTAGTGGTAGAAATTTAAATGTAGTGCATTATGGAATTCTTGGATGGGTAGAGACAAGAGGAAGAAGTTGTAAAACTTGACAGACACAGAGGAGTCAAGAGGCTATTAAACATGATCCAGTGGGAAAAAAGGTAAAGGAAGAATGAGGCAATCAATGTCAAAATAATAGGTCTGGGTCAGTAGGATAATAGAGTTTAAGGTTTCAAAATTCAAGCAGTTTTTGTTGATGGTAAAGTTGAGAGTATGGGGACCAAAATAAATTTTCAAAGAGTGATATGAGAAGTCACTGATATTTAGGGAATTTAGAAATGTTTGGACTGGGATATTGAAATACCCCAAGTTCATAATAGGGAAGAAAAGACTTGGTTTCATTTACCAGGACAATGTAAGGAAGTGACCTATTAGTCAGTAGAAAACAGAAGAAAAAGGGTTAGGTTAAGCATAATACTGGCTGAAGATTTTAGTATGGAATGGCCTATATGCACCAATTTGGAGTTACACACATGATACCACCACCTCACAGGACCATTCACAGTGTGAAAGCAAGGATGAAACTCTTGCAATTACAGCAAAGTTGGTACTCGGGAAAAGAGCCAGTCATGAATGTAAGCAAGATGATATAGGATTAATCTTTGAAGAAGCAAAATATAAAGGTGACATTTGTATAAAGATTCCAGAGGATGGAGAAGCTTGATGGAACTGGCATGTTATTGGAAGCATGAATGTAAGGGCACCTGGGTGATTGAGTCAGTTAAGCATCCAACTCTTGGTTTCAGCTCAGGTCATGGTCTCATGAGTCATGATCTCATGGGTCTTGAGATTGAACCTTGTGTCAGGCTCCACACTCAGCAAGGAGTCTGCATGAAGATTCTCTCCCTCTGCTCTTCCCCCCACTCTCTTTCTCTCCCTCTCTCTAAAATAAATAAACCTTTAAAAAAACAAATGTAAAGTACAGACTTAAGATTGAGAGGATTATGTAGAAAGAGAATAATTGAAGGAGTAATCAAAGATTGTGGAGATGAAAAGCAGCTTGTTTCCAATCTAAGGATTCTGAATCTAAGTCAATAAAGTCATTTTTGAATAGTTCTTCTTCTAGGGCTAAGTTGTTACTTTTTCATCTTGGCTTAGATGAAATGTGAAATGTTCTGAAAGCAATAATGAGAAGCAAGGAAAATGAATCATAGTTATAAATGTGTAATTTTAATTATAGAGGTGTATCAAAGTCTGTGCTATCAGAAGAGTTATTTTTGTTGTTTTTTTTTAATGAGAGAAATGTTTAGATAACAGTTGGAGAATGACAATACCAATGTGAATAAGGCTATAAAAATTAGACAAAATGGGCAAAGACGTTGAATAATCTCTAGAGGTGGAGAAGAAACTCATGTTTGACCACTTGTGGCAGATGCATTACCACTTTGCTTAATCAGTTTTACAATAGCTGTGGTGGACAGTTCTGTGTGCATATAGCCAGCATCCTACCTGAAACACACAGCATAATATATATCTCCTTCTTTGCCTCAGGCTTTCTCCAAGTTACAGTCTCTCAGCCCACAAATGTGTGTGTATGTGCGAGTGAGGGTGGAAGTTAATGCTCCCAAAGACCATCTTCAACCAGTGGGGGAAAAGGGTCTATAAATAATTTCACCAGGCTCCCTTTCTTTAAGTCTGACCATTCGGGGGTAGGCTCTATAAGACTCCTCAGAGGGTCTTCACAAATCCCCAAAGAGATTGATTTCCAGTTGCCCAGATCAGCAACCAGCTCAATGAGGCACACTTTATTGGCTTTCAACTTCCCTACTTTTATACGTCTGCTTGCTATCATTAACACAAAAATTACCTAACTGCACTCAAATCCTCATGTCAGGCTCTCATTTAAGAAATCCAAATTAAGATGGTACTTTATTTTCTCAGGAAACAGCTTAGCAAATGGGAATTTGTGGATAATGAAGAATGTTTGGAATAGAAAACTCTAGTGAATGTTCTAGGGAAATTGATTAGCAGTGGGTTATAGTGAGAAGCAACTTTGTATTTGCATTTATAATTAGACAATCCCTTGAGTCAGTTTTCTTTTCATGTATGATGTGCTTTGATTTCATTGTTCTGGATTGTTACCTATGGAATCCCACGTATCCATCCTCATCAATCCGTCCAGAGGGGTGAAATTCTTGGAAACACCTAAGGCACTAGGATTAAAGGGAAGATGAGGGTAGGTGACTTGATAAAGAGGAGAGAACAGTTTTGAAGAATAACAGTGAGTTAAAGAGGGAGCAGGAGACTATTATATGAGCCATTATCTCTTCTTTGTCCCTTTATCCTTATATTTCTATAAGTTAAATTATTCTTCTTTTAAAACAAAAACAAAAACAAAACTAGTCTGTTGTTTTCTCTTAGTGGAAAACTCCCAAGAGTTATCAAATATTTTCTATGAAGAACACAGAGAACATAAAGGTAAAGATGGCCCTACCTAGATCTAAGGATTTACACTCTCTTTAAGGCAGAGAGATAATTCTCTGTAATGGGCATAAACTGATGAACAGGAAAATGGCCCCGAGAGGGCTAAATCTACCTCATGATCTCCGGCTAATTCTGTCTATAATTCTTCATCAGATTTTGTTATCTGGCCTCATGCTCCAAGGTGCACCTAATCTCTGCTGGAATCAGTTGTGTCACCTTCTTCTTCATCTCCTTCATCTTTTGGGGAAAGAGGGAGTGAGAGTGAAGCCAATGATTAATTTGGACTAAACACAGATTAAAATCTCTTCCCATTTTCCCAACTCTCCCCTTCCCCCCTTTCCCTTCAGCTAAAATCTAAGACTTCATGAGAGTCAGTTCCTGAACTAGAGCCTACCCAGACATTAGAGGTTAGTTCCTTATGTGGAGGCCCACAAGAGTTACCTGACACAACAATGCATATGTTCAACTACTATTACAAAATCCTTTCACTAATAAGTGTACGTGGTTTAGAATTGGGAACTCCAGGAGAGGGACAGTGTTATGTGCTGTACAGTACTGCTACTCTGTAATTCTGAGTGCTATATAGAGCATATATTGATAAGATCAAATGGCTGTACATTGATTTAATTAATAATTTTTTTTATCTTTCTAAATGGAACAAAGACCATGACATTTAAATTTGCCGTTATTGTGTCATATGCAGAGATACTCGTGGGAAGTGTTCAGAAGCAGGCACATGCAAATTTTTCCTCTTATTTTCCTGTGTGATTTATTGGTTATGTGTTCATACTTGGTTGCTACCCAAAATTTAATGCACATTAACAGTGTCCTAAAGATCATTTGCATTACTCCAGTGACATATTGTGCTTCTCTCCCCCGTGGAGACTCTATAATTATGCTGAAACCTTTTGTCTGTGACATTGGCAGTTCTCCTGGAGTGCACATATCTCCCAGCATCCTAAAGATGTTGCTCAAAGTTAATCTAGTGGCAAAGGATGCCTCGTTTTATTCACATTTTGGGAATCACTAGTGAGAATCTCAGTGCCACCACTTTTATCTTTGTCTTCTGAATTTGCACAAGTTATTCAAATCCTCTGTGTGATGCCTGAAGCCAGGGACACCACATGGTCAGTGGCTTATGATGAGACTCTAAGCTGTATTTTTAGGTCTTTCAGATGTTTCACTTTTCATGGCTTTCACAGAACAGCTGAGCCCTCATTGGTGGTGGCTGAGCCCCATGGGTTCCCATTTTCAAGTACTTAAGCTCCTATAGTGAATGATACCATAGATGAAAATACATCAGTAGGCCTGATAGATGAAGTAGAAAATGTACATTTCTCCATTTAATAGCTGTGTGGCAGAGAGTATCTACTTCTGTGTATGACTTATAACCAAGGTCTCCTTACTCTTAGGAGGAGAGAAAGCAACAACTTCTGTATAGAGAATAAAAGAGTCTTTAAATTTAAAAGGGGACCCCATTTTATATATGTGCTTCAGCTTCATTTTACGTATTACTTCAGTCAACTAATTGTATGAGTTTCTGTCACCTCCCAGGCTTGTGCTTAACATTACACATGGTTAAATACTCTAATTTAAATTTTGTTTCACTTCTTTTTACAAGCTTTGCAAATGTTGGAGTTCATTGTCTGAGAGCTGTGAGAAAGCTAATAAAATATCTTGCCATCTACAGCTGCTGCTATGGCTCTCTTTCCTCTCCCTCAATATCCCTTCAGATTAATCTGAATTACCATGGTTGTAAATATATCTTTATTCCATGATTGATTATAATCTTGGAGAAATCCATTACTAAAACTAACATGTAACTACATCTGTATTAAAACACTATCAGGGCGCCTGGGTGGCTCAGTTGGTTAAGCGACTGCCTTCGGCTCAGTTCATGATCCTGGAGTCCCTGGATCGAGTCCCGCATTGGGCTCCCTGCTCGGCAGGGAGTCTGCTTCGTCCTCTGACCCTATCCCCTCTCATGTGCTCTCTCTCATTCTCTCTCTCTCAAATAAATAAAATCTTAAAAAAAAAAAAAAAACACTATCACAACACAATAGCATATTGTTTCTCATATAGTACTAAAGGATATAAAATATATTGCCACTCTTCATCTCTTGATAAAAAAATAAAACAATCTGTTATTATTCCTCCAGCTATGACCTTGCCTCTTCTTCCTCTTCTATATTTTTAAATTTTCCAAGTGTTGATAAATCCACAAATGTTGGTTAATATAATTATTTGAAGAAAAGTCTTGATGTTACAAAATACTGCTTATTTGAACATATACTAGAAAGAGACATGCGTCATAAATATGTTATGAGTATATGCATTTCTCATTTGCAGTAAATGTGTCAGGTAAGAGGGAATGAGTTATTTTTTAGCTTACTACTCAAAGTTGCTTTAAAGAAAAGTTGGTATTATACAATACTATAGCATCTGAAAAGATACTAGAAGTGTTGTGTGTTTTTCTGGGAGGCCCCAGAACATGATAGTATCTTTATGTCTCTATTCTAGCCCAGAGTCTCGTGCTAAAATTTTTGCATTTATGGAAATGGGATTTTGCATCATATCCAGAGGTGATTAAAAAAAAATTGGTAACAACCATTAATCAAAACTACATGCTATAAATCAATCAAGCCTAATACCAATTTGTGAAGCCATAAATGAGAAAGTGTTTCCAGTGGAAATGACATAATTTACTATCAACCCCATCCTCAACTCTTCTACTGACACTGATGTATGTTATAAACTGATTTGAAATAAGAAAGTTGATTTTTTTAGACTATATTTGAGAAAGCTTCATATTACCTGTAGGAATATTATATTGAAATTTTGGTGAGGCTCAATGAAATCTAAAGCAGGTGATCTGCCTAATGGCAGTTTACCCTGTCTCTCAGATGATTCAGAAACTCTTACCTGAAGAGTGATAAACTCACCTGGCCAAATTTTGCTTCTAGATCTGAGGTTAACAGCCTTAAGTTAGGTATTTGTAATGGGGGAATTTATCTTTCTCTATCTTGCAATATTGTCCCCTGAAGCTTTTGTACAGTGTACAAAACATTAAGTTATCTGCATATACCTCTTGCATACCATATTTAAGAGTGTTCCTAGAATCCTTCCTTAGGGCTCAGTTTAATATATTTATTGGCTACCTATTATATCTCATTCGCTGGGTTTCATCAACAAGGAAGCAATGTTTGATATAAAAGAATCAGAGATGCATGTAATTCTTCCTAAATTTTGATACGGAGAATTGTGACAGATAGTATCAGTTGCACAATATCCATTCTTCCCTTATTTTTAACTAACAAATACCAGTTTGTTCTAGGTATCAATGTTCCCAATTAAAAAATGTATTTCTCAGACCTCTTTGTAGTAAGGATGTTCATGTGACTCAGGTCTGGTCAGTGAGCAACAAACTACAATTTTCTGAAATTTCTGAGAAAGTTTTGTTACTTCCTTGTCATTTCCTTCTCTCTTTTGCACAAGAAAGTGATATGACAGCTAAAGATACCCCTTTCATCATGCAAACATGAGGAAAAAATTAAGAGGATTCAAATATACAAGTTTTAGTATATGTGAACCACTGATCCAAAACTAAGATTACCTCTTTCCAGAATTTTTGTTACATTGAAAAATAAATATGTGCACATATAATTTGCTTATATGTCTGTGTTTTCATTTACTCATGGACCAAACTATCCCCTGATTTAGAAACATTGGTCCTAAGAGCTATTTGTAGTTATTATCATAATAAAGCAAATTGTGATAGTGTCTGTTGCTACATCAGAGTTGATCAAAATATGATCAAAAGATTAAAAAATATTTTTTTTGTCTGCATGACTTTTTAGATATTCTAGTATGCTAAGATGCATTTTTATTTTTTAAGAGGGGACTGTAGGATAGTATTTCAAGCTAATTTGTTTGGGGAATCCATTTCCAAAGAGTTTCTGCTATGACAAGTGTCCCATGGATTAATGGTACTAATGTAGAGAAACTCACATATAAGCATAAATTAAATATAATAGAGGAAATGAAGAAATAAATGCAAGTAATTCTATTGTCAAGCAGTGAAAGACAACTTTGGTCAGGTTGGAGTTCAGAAAGACTTTTTGGGAAAGGTGACTGCTAAACAGAGTTATTTTTCATTTATTTTGATACATTCAGTGATCTATTTACACTAATTTGTGCAAATCCCTCTTGGTCCGTATGTATTTTATAACTTATTTTTGAATAATTTGCCAATTAAAAGTTGTATCCCTTGAAGGGAATAGCAATTGTATCTGTATCAAAATAAATAAATAAACCAGAGATTAAAATATGTTTTAGTTTTATAAGCTCTGTGCTATAACCTGAATTAATTGGCCTTAAACCAGATTTTATTAAGCCTATATGTATAGTGTAAATAGCCCTTTGCAGAATCATGCTAAAAATATCTAAAAGAAATGACCATGAAGGCTTGAAAACTGTAATCAAGTAATAGACTCCATACTTTTCATCTGCTACAAGCAGGCAGGGGGAGAAATCCCTCTCCCCACCCTTCATCCATCAATCGGGCTTGTCAGAGTGAAGTCCTTGAGTTTTTCCTGACATTCAGCACCTGGTCAGGTCCATACTCAGGCTGTGCATGAGGAGGGAATCTATGGAACCCACACTGCTGTGGGAGATCCCTCTGCCTAATTGTCCTAGAATTCTGTCCATATTTAAAATAAGACAGTAAACTATGCCCCCACTGCAGTTCAGTTTCTTAGCATTTCTCCTTTTTTACTTGTCCAAAATTTAAAGTTTATAAAAGGTAAAGAAAAGAGAGATGCAGCCATTTCCTAAACCAGAAAAAAAAAAAAAATCATATTATTTGGTTTGTTTATATGTTTTGTTTCCTAGGTAGATACAGGACAGAATTTGAGTTCTGAAATATGATTATATATCTGAAGAACAGTTTCCTACATTTTTACTTTTATAAAGTAATATACAAAAAATTTAAAAAAATATTTTGTGTTTGAAAGGTAGGAAGTTTAGATTTTGCTTTTACTTCCTGTATCCAAACTGCGTTAGGGTCAGTTGGAAGGAAACATGCTTTTCAAAAGACAGAGGTTGTCAGACTACACCTCTGGTATTGATGAATCTTTTAAAATGGTTGTTGGACCTGATGAGTATTCATTCAGATGCGGAAAGTGGTTCTAGTCCTAGAACTTTTACTACTGGTTGCTATTTAGCAAATGATGACTGATAATTCTCTTTATATCAGATGTGGTACAAATCACTAAAAACATATTGCTTTAGTCTATGATTTAGAAATATTTAAGTCACATCATCATTTAGAAATTATTTTTAAGTAGATGATAGAAGAAAAAAACAAAAATGAAAAGGCATTTTTTTATGACAGTATACTGGTAAGCTCTTATATCATTTTTGCTTCTGTTTAGGTAGTACTTTTTGTTTTCTCATTTATACAAATCTTTTCTAAAAGAGTAACATTTTAGACCATTTTATGACACTCTATCCTTGTCACAATTTGATCTTCAGCATCGTATTTCCAGGGACAACATATATAATAATATTTTAAAGATAAGTTTATGATATGCTAAAGACATGTTTATCTTCGTTTCATCTTATATACATATAAAGATAAATAAATATGTAGAAAAAGCATACTTATAAAGTGGGAGAAATAATTATAGTTCCTTATAAAGAATAATTTTATTTGATTGCTTTTTATTTGATTGATGCCCTAACGTGGGGCTTGAACTCACAACCCTGAGATCAAGAGTTGCGTGCTCTACCAGCTGAGCCAGCCAGATACCCCTTGATTGCTTTCTAAAGTTGTTAAGACTATGATGAAATGTCCTTAGAGAAAGTAGTTTGAAAAATGTAATTGAAATAATGGTCAGATCTTGAGTCATGCATTCACAGGACAGAACTTTCTTTATGATTGATACCCTCCCTCCACCTTTCCTCAGACCCCATTTTGGCTCTTTCCTACAGGTGATTCTCCCACATGTTAGAGGCTGGACATACCTCTGAGCTGTAGTTCAAAGACTACCGAATATTTCTGTTGAGATGTTACACTGTAGTTATACAACCATCATTTATGCTAACAGAGCAGGATTGTTTGGCAGTAATGTATTAGCAGCTCTTGGCCCCAGAACCAGCCTTTCCCATGTCCTGGAAAGTTATTTTGCTAAAACTTAGAACTCAGCATAGTTCTGATCTCCTTTTTTGTAAGAATCTAGCACATCTTGTGCTTAAGCATAATTCCTTAAGATAACATAATATCTGAACTTATTTTCCTATATAATGCACATAGATGAGGAACATATGTATGGTCATTGGAAATATTACTTTTAACTTCTCAAACTTTTAGAGTTAAGGAAATCAGGATTCTCTGGTCTTTTCTCACACACAGAATCTGTGACCAAATTTTTCAACTCTGGAAAGTACTTTAATCAACTAAAAAGTTTGGTAGTTTGATTAGATGGTCATCAAGGGTCCTTCCCAAGTCCAATTCTATAAATAAATTACATACTAGTACATCTTTAGACACATGGCCTAAATGTGATGATAGACAAACTGATTTTTAATTTTAGATCTTTCACTTTACTATGTAAAAATGAAAGTGTATGACAATCATGTTATAATATTTCACTATAAAATACATGTTACAAAAGCAAATAATACATATATCTCTGACAAAAGATGAATAAAAAATGCTTGTACATTGAAGTCATCTTAATTAATTGACTCTAGTAATAAGGCAACATTTCCAGGTATTTAAATAGTAAAATTGTGATATTAGCATGTTGCAAAAATTTACATATAACTATATGAAGTATTAAAGAACTTAGTTGAGAATGAAAAAGTTTTAGTATAGAGTACCCTGGCATTAACTAAAATATTTTAGGCTTATGTTGTTACTTTTCTTTAAATCCTTACATAGCAATTAAAGCCAAGCAATGACTGGATAGTAAGTAAAAGACCATATTTCAAATCCTTTCAGTGAACTAATAAAAAATTTATGCTGTTTTATAATACAGTATTAGCTGATGCAGAATTACCCAGGATTGGCAGGAGGAGGCTATTCTTAGTACAAAGCAGCTGTGTTTATTAAGTAAAATTTGTCATTACAACTACAAGTAAAATTTGATCAAATTTATATCAGAAGTATTTTTTATTACCCTTTCAAAATGAGAAGGACTTACAAAATGCTCCAGTGTAAGACTTCTCATTTAAGAAATAATTGGTCATTAATTCTCAATTGGTATGTTTAAAGAAAATGTTGGAACATATTAGAAAAAAAAGCTAAACAACATAATAATCATGTCAATTAATATAACTTCAGTTTGATCTACACAGGGGAAAATATAAAATAAAATAATCAAAGTTGTAAACTGTCTTACATTTTTATTGGTATATTTTGATTACTTACATTTTATCCATTTGGAAGGGTCTTCAGTTATATGTGATAGACTATTTATGACAAATATTTCCTTATATGATTATATTTTATAGACGCTAAATGACCATAGAATCCCCTGATTAAGGTATTAGACATAGTATTGTCTTTTTTATCAGTGATGACGTATGTATTCGTACAGGATTTTAGTCATCAAGACAGTAAATAACTATGAAGAATTACTGAGATATCAATTTCAAGTTTAGCAATGGTATTTTAAACTATTGGTTTATTGACACAGTCCATTATTTATATATTATATGAAAATATCTAAAAAGAATCAGAAGAAATACTTATCACATAGACCCATGATTTTAGTACTTTAACAATCAACATTCATTAAAATGTATTTGCTTTAAGAATTTGATACATGTAGGGGCACCTGGGTGGCTCAGTTGGTTAAGCATCTACTTTCGGCTCAGGTCATTCTCTCAGGGTCCTGGGATCAAGCCTCTCCTCAGGCTCCCTGCTCAGCGGGGAGTCCGCATCTCCTTATGCCCCTCCCCACTGCTCATGCTCTCACATGCTCTCTCTCTCGCTCTCTCTCTCAAATAAATAAATGGTAAAAAAAAAAAAAAAAGAATTTGATACATGTAATCCTTTTAATCCTTTAGGATTAAATGAGATAATATACATAAAAATCTTTTGTGACCATGTAACACTGAAAATTGCTAACATTTTAAAAATGAGTTATATCAATTGGATATGATTTTTTTTTATGGAAATGACAGGAACTGACTTCTTATCTTTGGGTTGGCCTATTCTTTCATAACTGATAGTTTAGAATGATGTTATAATTTTCTTCTCATATCAGCATTTGAAGAATAAATATATTTCCCAACTCTTAAAAGGTGTTGTCTATGGGAATAAAATATAATTAGGTCTTCTTCCATGACATAAATAATACAAGTAAAGGAAGAATATGTAAAATACTCTCTCTCCCATCCTTGGGTCAGTGTGTACTGCACATTAATGTTTAATGGTTTCTTTTTTTACTTAGTTCCATTTTATTGCTCATGAAATGAGTGAGTGATTGCAGGAACCAGAGCCAGGCAGGCTTTCCCATACACTTCTGCCAGCGCACTGACCTGCAACACCCTGGTATTTAATTCCTTGTCTTCTGCTAAGTGGAGCCTGCCAGCCATTTTAAATTGTGCCAAACTGCATAGTGGTTTTGTGTTGTGAAAAACATCCATTAAGTTATAGTTTGAGTCTACACACCACTTCATATTACTTGTAAACAAAGCCAGCTCTCTCAACCTCAGCCTTGAGAACAGTATACTTAAAAAAAATTTTTTAGCAGATATGTATAGCAGCTTAACCAAGTATATATAGAACATCCTATAAAATTTAACATTCAGGGGTTAATTTTATTTTATTTTCTTACTATAATGCAACTGAATTAAGTCTATGAATATCTTTTGCCTCATGACAAGTCCGGAGCATGAGGAGGTTGGAGGTAGGGACTTGGTCATACTAGACATTAGTCCTTTGCCTCCATACCCTCCAACACCCACAAAGCCTTGCAACAAAGAACTCTCCCCAGACAAAACAAAACAAAACAAAAACAAACAAAAAACTACTCTGGACATTATTAAAAGCACCACCCCCGTCCTCATTCTATTTTCCTTGAACATTGATATTTTCTTTCTACATCAAAAGAATTAAGAAAATTAGGGGCGCCTGGGTGGCTCAGTCGTTAAGCATCTGCCTTCGGCTCAGGTCATGATCCCAGGGTCGTGGGATCGAACCCCGCATCGGGCTCTCTGCTCCGCAGGAAGCCTGCTTCTCCCTCTCCCACTCCCCCTGCTTGTGCTCCCTCTCTCACTGTGTCTCTCTCTGTCAAATAAATAAAATCTTTAAAAAAAAAAAAAAAAAGAATTAAGAAAATTAAATAGGTGAATTCTCATTTAGTTAAAAGGCACTGTATGTATATTTAGGACAAAGCCATTCAAATTTATCCATAAACAAAACACCGCAAAGAGTAGAAAAATTATGTTGTTAAAGAATTTAGGACCAGCCACAGAAGCTATTGGCCAGATAATATTCCAGAGTTGTTTCTGAGGCATAAAAATAGTAATATAACCCTTTGTAAACTATTAATCAAGGTAAAAATATAAAATGAATATTTACTAATGGATGAAAAGAATCAAGAAAGAATGGTCCATTTGTAGGAATATTAATAAAAATTCTAAAACTAGAACTTATTAAAGTATTCATAGGAAAAGGGATAATAAAAGATAACTTAGCATTTCCCCCCTTTTTCATACAAGATTCAGACTAATGGCAGGTGTTTTTGCAGGCATGTTAAAAGTAATTGAGTGGAAAAAAAAAAAAAACTAATTGAGTGGTTAACAGATTTGGGAGTGATAACCCAGAAATACTGACTTTACATTGAGAACAGTTTAAAAGAATAATATATTAGTTTCACTTAGTTTGCTAAGTATGTGTGATCCTGAAGATTTCCAGAGAGGGAGAAAAGTTAATTGTTGCTTAATTGACATACAATGATGAAGGCCATTGTTGAGGAAACTCCACAGAGGCGAGAGAAACTTTTCATGAAAAATTTGGTTGAATGTCAACACTGACGACGCCACACACTCTCCAAAACCATTATGAATCACATAATGAAGCTTTTTGGAAAAAGTAGGGCAGGCTCCAAAGCAGGTCTGAAAATGGCTTGAGAGAGTGGGGTGGGGTGACTGCCATAGGATTTTATTGTGGTTAGAGGGTGGAACCAAGATATGGGGGGCTATGTTCATATAGGCCAGAGCTTTTGCACAATTCTAACTTCAAAATGGCACCAAAGAAGGAAACACCCAAGCTTTCTTATCAGCTTAGACATATGAGGGGCAGAAGGGAAAGGAATGGTGGGATTTGAAACTGTGTCATATTTGAGCTACAAGCATTTACTTTATTACAAAGGAAAACAATAGTGATAAATTCAAATGGTGGTTTCCCTTGAAAGGATTGTCCCTCATTCCACTTTTAGAAATACGTGCAAGATCAGGATAGAGAGGAAGGTAAGTTTCCAGTGCTCAGAAGTAGTTGCATTAATGTAGAAGAGAATGACACTTTTGATCTGGGGAACAGCCAACACCAAAACCTCACTCCATGGAGAATTGCCTGCAGGCATAAGCTGGTGCCCCAGGGGATGACTAGTGTGATGCCTTTGGTGGAGCTCGGGGAAATGCAAATGATGGGAATGATGATGGTAATAAATGACTTCTGTTTTCTGAGCACTTATCGGGTACCAAACACTGTGCTAAACATCCTAGGAATAATATTTCATCTTATTCCCAAAATTAACTGATGAGGTAACCCCTTTTTACAGATGAGCAAATTAAGATTCAGCGAGTGACAGCAAGCCAGTGAATCAAAGAGTCAAGATTTGAACTTGGTGTATGTCTTAGATTCTGGGCTCTTAGTTACTTCAAAAACAGTTATATAGTTTCTGCTTATTTTGCATAGCTGACATTTGAAAGCATACATCTCTTATTACTGTCTCAGTAAACTCTTATGAAGATTTATTATTTTCTTCTATGTTTATATTGTAATTTCACTGAAAGAAAGGAGATAGGAAATGATACTTCTTTGTTGTTTTTTTTTTAAAGATTTTATTTATTTATTTTGATAGAGACAGCAAGAGAGGGAACACAAGGGGTGGGGGGGCTGGGAAAGGGAGAAGCAGGCTTCCCGTGGAGCAGGGAGCCCGATGTGGGACTCGATCCCAGGACCCTGGGATCATGACCTGAGCCGAAGGCAGACGCTTAATGACTGAACCACCCAGGCGCCCCTGATACTTCTTTGTTACTAGGAAATATGGAACTATTGCAGATCTTTTAAAAATGGCCATAATTGGGGTGTGTATGACTTGCCATTTCTATTCTGAATCACAGCCTGCTTGTGTCACTACCATTAAAAAATAAAATTCAACTGGATAAATTTGAAGATCTAATTGGCTTTATTCAACAATTCATGAATTACAAGTAGAAGGAGCTTGAAAGAACTGTATAAAATGGAAGACTTTTATATGTAGAAAAGGGGCAAGAAAAAGGAATAGTGTATTGTTTTAGGCAAGGTCTCCTATCTTTGGGACAATGTGGGGGTCTTTCCCGAAGATTACATCACCAGTAGCACTGGGTAATACCAGATTGACAGGTTAAAGGTCATATTCCTGGAAGAAACTGAAACTGTAGTTAGTTAGGTATTAAGTCTTGGTTTGTGGATATGGGGCTCAGCACAAGTGACTTCATTTGGACCTGCTGTTTCTTTTTTTTTTTAACACTATCTTATTCTAAAGCTTTCAATGATTTATCACTACCAGTAGAGTTAAGCATTAATTTTTATCTCTCTAAATTCACATAATATTTCTATTTTCAAAAAAGAAATTATCAATTTATTAAATACTATTTTATTGGAAATTTTGTATTAAAAAACTTAAACTTCTGAGAAAATGAAGTAGAGGAAGCTCATTTAATATTGTCTACTGGAGTGTACATAAAAATTCAAAATATTAATTATTACTTAGTAAATATTTAGTTTTAAGATCCATATCCTCAAAACATAATTAAAATATGTTAAGCATTTAAAGAAAAATCATATCTGAAATATTGTATGTGATTTAGATTAGAATCTAAAAGATGAATGGGATTAATAACAGAAACCTATTATTAAATATGCACTATATATGGAGCACTTCACAAAACACAGGAAAGGCCAGAGGGGAAAGTTATAGTCCCTGTCTAGAAGAATTTATAATCTATTCAAGAAATCAATCATATAAAACTGGCATGGGAATAATCACAAAGGAATTATATAAAATAAAGATTATATTTTCAAATATGGTAAAGTTGTGTTCAGAGAGGGATGGATTAACCAAGGAAAGCATCCTGAAAATAATTTTGATCCAAACCTGTGAATGGTCACAGATGCCTAGAGAATAAAAAGGAGAGTAGAAAAATATGAACAGCATCACTTGAAATAAACAGAAAGTATTTGTCTCTCAGCATCTGGCTCTTAAAGAAACCAGTCCTCTTCTTTCCCTTGTGATCAAGATAGGCTTTTCTCACTTCCTTGTCCACAATAATAGGTTCATGATTAAGGATAGGCCAATCAGGTCATTTCATTTATCTGACCACAGTGATTGGTTAAAGATGGGCACTAAGATTCAAACTGGGTCAATCAGAAGTTTGAGATCATACAAGTAAGTTTAAAAGCCTAAACTCAAAATAAATTTAGGATACTATAATGAGAAATATAAATGTAGACATAATCATAAACTCACTGAAGGAATTGTTCACTGAAGCAGAAAACAGAGATACTTTAACTAAATGTTGGAGGAAAAAGATGTAAAGAAAACATAAAAGGTTAATGGATAGGAGAAAGAACGGATGAGTTGACAGCCCAAGAGATAACAATTAGAAAAACAGAGAAATGAAATAGAGACTAAAGGTTATTAGAGTTTCATTTTTGACAATTTTTAGTTTAGATTAATATATGATTTTTATATAGCCATTTATTTTCCAGCCAAATATGAGTTATATATTTGATGTCATATTATAAAAATAAATACAACAGTAAAAATTAGCAGAAAAACAAGTTCAAGAGCAAAAATAGGAAACAAACAGAAGGTGATGTTGAAATCCTTAACAAAATTTGGAATTAGAGCTGACATTAACAAATCAGTGTGTGAAGAAGGCTGAGTTGTGAGAGATATCATGTCAGCTTAAGAATAAACTGTTTTTAACCTCTTAGATTTTAAAAAAGTATCTTTCACAAAAAAATGTGTTGTTTAAACCACATGACCTAACAGTAAATATAATCTGATAGATTTTTTTTCATGCATCTTTATTTGGTGACAATAGTCTTCTTTTCTTCTTTAGAATTCTTTCTCTCTAAAAAGGAACCGATGTTGTCCATCTGACAGAAGGCTATTCCAGGGCTAGAAGAGAAATGCCCAACTCAATTATGAGATAGTTTAAGATACCCAAAAACAAAAGAAGCTTTGAAGTCTTCATTTGAAATACTTTACTGCTTTATTATGTTGTTGCTGGTTTAGGTGAAACTCTAATAGCTGAAAATAAAGGATTGTCCCTTACTAATTAGATTTAAAAGAAAATTAGTTGAATCATGAAATAGGGCATGTTTGGATGGTAACATTCAAACCTCAGATAGAAGAGGGGAGGCTTTGAGGTATTAACTCCACATCTAAAGAGACAGCTGTCATTTTGCTTACATTTTCTATTCTCTGCCATGTACCCTGAGCCCATATTTATGCAAGCAATGCATTCTGCTTTGAGCAGGAAAAAACTGTGTTTACCCAGTGTGGAGTGTACATTCTTTACATCAGCAATGGACAGCTCCAAAAAGCGTAGCTAGAAAGCACATTGATTGAGCTTTCCAACTCCACTTGTAGTGCTTTTTTATCAGATGCTGTTTGGGTGATCAGATCAAAATGATAGTAGGAGAGGGAAGTTTCTTAAGTTTTGTTTTTTTTAATTATTGTTCTCAAGTTGCACATGCATATGAAAATAATAAAGGTACACATTAGTTTAGCTTTTGATTTAAGATAAGTTACATACCCATGAGTAAGAGACAACAGTTACAAAACATAGAAAATCCTGAATGGACAGGGAGGAAAGGGAAAAGGCAGGGAAGAGAAGACACCAGTTAAATTCTGTGACTTGCAGGAGGATTTCCCTGAATGCTGCAACTTTTTAAATGTCCAGTGTCTGTACAGCAAATGATGTTGCACCTGCATTTCTGTGTCTTCCTATCTCAGCGCCTCAATAATTCCCTTATCTGTGTGTATAACAGTAATAGGAGGGGTTTGCTAAAGACACATATTGCCCGGACTCACCCCTATAGAATTCTGATTATATGGATTAGGGTTTGGCCCAGGAATCTTGATTTTAATCTAGCACCACAACCTGCCCACTCAGAAGTTATTCTGTTGTAGAATTCCTTACACTGTCTGAGAATCTCTGTTGTATTCTCACACTGTTATTATTCCCAGAAATCCCTGTATTTGATTTTTGAAGCCAAAAACCAACTGGTTGAATGCTAAGACAAACACACCAGTGTGAAACTTATGTCTCTTTTCTCACTGTGTGACAATACAGGCCATAAAAAAGTGAAAGGGTATCTTGGGACAGATTACACCATATGCTTAGATTCACCTACAACAGGGAGAGTTGCTGACATTATGCTGGTTATCAGTTTTCAACATGCATTGTGTAGTATCCTTAAGACTGAGAGGAGCTACTGTTTTCTCTTACACTGAAATTTTCTATGTAATGAAGAAAATCAAGTATGTTATTTTTATTTAATCATTACCATCCATGGCATCCCTATAAATACTCCTGTGGTGTTAGTAGTAACTTAAAAAATAAAGCAAGGCTATAAAAATCTTTCCTATGGTGATGTAACCATTCCATTTTATAGAAAACAAGGCACATATTTCTGTGTCCATTAACAAAGTATCTCCTTGTTAGGTATTTTTTCTTTTTTAAAGAATTTGGCATACAGCAAGCACACCAGATTTCAAATAAATGGCATTGAAATAGCTCATAACACTAAGTAGATGTAAATTTTCTAATGAATTAGCCCCAAGTCATAAAATATTTAGTTTGTTTAAGGGAGAAAATACGTGGTTAAAAAAGATTTCCTATGGTGAAATTTGGGAATCATCACGATCAAGCAAACAGAAACAAAATAGCATTTGGATTTTTTTCTTCCATTTTTTTACTTGAGGGCCTGACTGAAATCCAGCATTCAGCATTAAAGCAGCAATCTGCTGCAGAGTGGATGAATTTGTGATAAATGGTCCCTTGAGGTTTATAAAACATATTCTCCATAAAACAAGCCACAATATGTTTCTTCACATTAGTCAGTTCCTGACATTCAGGCTGCTGGAGTTCCAGTCCAGTGTTGGTACCTGCCATCCCCAAGCTGTAAACAGCTCTTTGTTTATTGCAGCAAAGCTCATACATACATTTCAAGGTTTTACAGCGATAAAAGGCTGACTGCTTACATAAACTGAAGTGGGCTGCAATGTTGTTATTTTGTTTATTGCTCTTTTACTGCAGTGGTCGAATAGTCCCTTTGAGACCAGACACCAGTTTTCTGCCATTTGCACAGTCGATGTCAAAAAAACTTGTGTCAACTGAATCACTGTGGGAAATATCTATAATGAGAGGACTAATTACACGAAATCTTGCCTCCCAAAACTGAATGGGAAATGAAGGTGATTAATAACAAATTAAAAGTAATCTGCCATTTTTTTGTTCTTAGAAGATAGTAGCATTTGCCTTAGGGACCTTGAGGGTTGTAAATCATTTCTGTCTAACTAGCAAGGGTTGGTTAAACATAACTTTTGTCCTTTTATGTTAAGGTTTTGTGTTTCCACTTCTGAAATTCAAATCTCAATGTCTCTGGACAATTTAATAACCACATATTTATTAGGTTTATAGGCTATAAATATCTACCCAGAAAGCTCATATCAAATCACTTATTTTTGTCTTTATGTTGTCTGAATCAGCAAGTCCGAAAACAAAACCGTAACTTCAAACAAAAAGTAAAATTTGGTCACACAACGTTATATTCATGTAAAAGAAAATCATGAAAGTTCATGAGTGGAGGTAATCTGTTTCCTTCCAGACAAAATCATTACATTTTAATTTGAAATGATGGAGGGATTTCTCTAATAAAAGTCTCTAATAAAAGTCTATGCTGTATTTTAAATGTTGAACTCTAGAGGGTGGCTCCATGGCGTGATTTTGACATCTTTTTGGAACTCTGATATTAAAATTTAAGATATGTACCTCAATAAGGAAAGAGTATTTCCTTCTTTGATTCTCATCACAATACAGAGCTGACGTAAGCCTTGAACACTTTGATGATAATAAGGGTTAACTTTATGCTCAACATCGCTCGGCATCAGGGAAATCCAAATCAAAACCTCAATGAGATATCTATCACCTCACACCAGTCAGAATGGCTAAAATTAACAAGTCAGGATATGACAGACGTTGGCGGGGATGCGGAGAAAGGGGAACCCTCCTACATTATTGGTGGGAATGCAACTGGTGCAGCCACTCTGGAAAACAGTATGGAAGTTCTTCAAAAAGTTGAAAATAGAGCTACCATATGATCCAGCAATTGCACTACTGGGTATTTACCACAAAGATACAAATGTAGGGATCCGAAGGGGTACGTGCACCCCGATGTTTATAGCAGCAATGTCCACAATATCCAAACTGTGGAAAGAGCCAAGATGTCCATCGACAGATGAATGGATAAAGAAGATGTGGTATCTATATACAATGGAATATTATGCAGCCATCAAAAAGAATGAAATCTTGCCATTTGCAACGATGTGGATGGAACTGGAGGGTATTATGCTGAGTGAAATAAGTCAATTAGAGAAAGACATATATCATATGACCTCACTGATATGAGGAATTCTTAATCTCAGGAAACAAACTGAGGGTTGCCCGAGTGGTGGGGGTGGGAGGGATGGGGCGGCTGGGTGATAGACATTGGGGAGGGTATGTGCTATGGTGAGCACTGTGAAGTGTGTAAGACTGTTGAATCACAGATCTGTACCTCTGAAACAAATAATACATTATATATTAAAAAAAAAGAAGAAGATAGCAGGAGGGGAAGAATGGGGGGCGGAATCGGAGGGGGAGATGAACCATGAGAGACTATGGACTCTGAAAAACAAACTGAGGGTTCTAGAGGGGAGGGGGGTGGGGGGATGGATTAGCCTGGTGATGGGAATTAAAGAGGGCACGTTCTACATGGAACACTGGCTGTTATATGCAAACAATGAATCATGGAACACTACATCAAAAACTAATGATGTAATGTATGGTGATTAACATAACATAATAAATAAATAAACAAATCTTTAAAAAAATAAGGGTTAACTTTAATAAAATATGTAGTAAAAGAATTTAAGGTTATAAACTTTGAACAGAATTGGTTTTGAATGAAAATAAATTGCACTTTATATTTAGAAGTGAGAACAAAATATATTTCATATTTATTATTAAAATGTTCACTTAGAAAAATATTTAAGCACAAACAACTTCTAATTGAGCAATTTTAATGAAAAAAGGCTTTCTACTGAAAAAACATGAAATTATTTTGTTATGTAATCTAAAATGCTTATAAGACAGTGTTTTCAAGATAAGAGAGGAAATTAGTGTTCAGTTGAAATTATGTTTAAAATATGGCTTTGAAAACATAGATAATAATGCAAATATTTTTATTTTATGTTGAATCCATACAAACCTGTCAATTCAAAGAAAAAGCTTTTAATCTCCCAATATTTACATATTGCATGCATGGTAAGGCAGCTGGACAGATTAGTGTGCATCATTTTTTGATCTATGTAATATGATTTATAAGTATATGATATGAACTTTATGCATACCTTAATCTTTACACATTACCGGTTTAAAAAAAACAGAACAGAATGTCCTACATATCAAAGTAGACTGTTTCAATACAATGGAATTAAGTCAAAAAAGTGAGACATAGGGCAACAGTTATGTATATACCTACTCCATGGCAATGAATTCTACCCCAAAAGCATTTTCTCATCTACAAATACAGACACAATATGAGGATATTTTTCATGTCAGCACATAATGAGTTGCTTAATATATAAATGATATATGGATGGATGGGTGAATATTTGAAAATTTATATAAGGAGCCATAAATCCACAGGAGCAGATTAAATAAATCCAGTGCCTATGAGATTTTTAGTTATGAAGCATTACCTTTTTTCTGAGAGTTCTCATAAATAGTAAAAAAGAAAAATATATGTATTATATAATTGTCTTTGTCTGAAGGAATAAAACATGTTATTTAAGAGAGACTTTTTCTGGTACATAATTTTTAAAGAAATATGTATTAGTCTTTAATACAAGAGATTTTACATCACAAAGTGAATTTCGAAAGAGGTCTTAAGAAAGGTGCACAAACATGGGGAGTACTTTTTAAATCAACTGTTAAACAATTAAATGGCATGTAATGCAATTTGTCCCATTATTAGTAATATTACCTGTGATCATTTGGTTAAGGTAGCATCTGTGAGATTTCTCCACTGTGAAATTCCATTTTCCACTTTATAATTAGTATAGTTAGTTCTGCTATAATATTTCTTTTGAAAACACAAATTTGTTCTTATGCAATTGATACATCAGAGAACTAATTGAGCATAAAAATTGTATGTTTGTTTATGTGTGATTTTGTCCTGGAAAAACACTAGGTGAACACAGAAAACAAGACCCAATTGGACCAGGCCTTGTAGGAATATTCAAAATACACACATGCACACCCCTCAAACATCTGCCTACTACCTCAGTTGGCTATGTGAGGCATGAGACAAACCTATCCACATTTGATGTTACAACTTCCTACCCAATTTCAGATAAACTTTCTTCCATCACTTCACAATAACTTACAAGCTGCAGTTCATCCAACATCAATAATTAGAAACAAATTTCAAGTCTTTCTCAGCGTAAAGTGCCATATTTATTATAATACTATGTATATCTTAACCACTTAATATGCTACCATTTTTGTTAGGTTCCTATCTCTTCTTTTTTTTTATTTGTGATTGATGATATCTTTATATTTTCCCATAAATCCTATGGTTTTTATTTTACAATTTTGCATGGCATGGTGACTTTTTTATATATATATATTTTTATTATGTTATGTTAATCACCATACATTACATCATTAGTTTTTGATGTAGTGTTCCATGATTCATTGTTTGCATATAACACCCAGTACTCCATTCAATACGTGCCCTCTTTAATACCCATCACCAGGCTAACCGATCCTGCCCCCCCCCCAGCATGGTGACTTTTAAGAGCACATTCCATAATAATAGAACCAGTTATTGTAATCTTTTGTAGATGCTTTAAGGCTATGTAAAAATCCTATTTTCTATCAAGATTTCACCATTGATTTTAGCATCCATTGATGGATTATTGCCTGGTAATATTAAGGCGATTTTCTTCTTTTCTTTTGTGTTTTCTTCTCTTTTCTTTTTTTAAATTTTAATTATAATATAGATAACATACAGTGTTATTTTAGTTTCAGGTATACAATACAGTGATTCATCAATTCCATACATCACCCAGTGCTCATCACAAGTGTGCTCCTTAATCCCCATCACCTGTTTACCTACCCCTCACCCCCACCCTGGTAACCATCAGATTGTTCCCTATAGTTAAGAGTCTGTTTCTTGGCTTGTCTCTCTCTCTCTCATTTTTTTCCCTTTGTTCATTTGTTTTGTTTCTTTAATTCCACATATGAGTGAAATCATATGGTGTTTGTTTTTCTCTGACTGACTTATTTCACTTAGCGTAATACACTCTAGTTCTATCCACATCCTTGCAAATGGCAAGACTTCATTCTTTTTTATGGCTGAGTAATACTCTTCTCCCATTCAGAAGATTGTCTTCTTGTTTTGTTGATTTTTTCCTTTGCTGTGTGTGAATCATTTTTTAAATCAATGCATCATAATCCACTAAAGGGATAATTTATTTTGATAATTCAATTTTTCAAATTAGTTGAGTAGAAGTTCCTTCAATCTTGCTCCCTTTTGCCACATTCCCATCATTTCTTGAGCTTTCTTACTGTTTCACACAGCTTGGTATTCCATGTTCATTGCATGCTTCGCCTGAGCCAGTCCTGTAATCAGTCATTTCCTTTTATGGTTCCTTTTAGTTAACAACGATATTTAGAAGCCAAGACCTGTTATGTGTACTATTTGTTACAAGGGGCTCTAGAACATTCTGAAGGACACTTGTCCTGGAAAATTTACTTTTTGAAACACAAAAATGAGTTTGTAGCAAAAATACATTTCATGTGAATGGGATTTTAAATTTTTGCCTTTCTTAGTTTTGCATAAGTAATAATCATTTTGACATTTTTCCCTATGGAAAGGACAATAGGGAATAATTAATCCTATTTGCACAAGGTAAAGTTTCATTACCTTTAAATAATGGACTTAGAATAAAACCAATTCTGTAACTCATGGATGTGTAGAATGATTTTGGGAAATTGGGGCCACAAGAAAAAAGAATTTCATCACAGATTTTATTTTAGCTGTGTTATCTATTTTTCTAAATATTCTTGATCATTAGCGAAAACTGACAAAAATCAACTTTCAGTGTTATTATAATGGTTGAGTTTGTGCAGAGAAAAGGGAATACATCAGCCAAAAGAAATCAAGAAGGTAAACTTTGTCTTCTGTTCTCATTATTGTGAAAACAAATGCATTTTAAAGTGTGGACCATTAAACAACAACAAAAAATTGGACTAGAGGCTTCACTAAATATAAACAATCAAATATTTCAGGATCATCTATGGCTTTTAATTTAAAGGAAAAAAACTCCCAACATTTTCTTCACCCTCTCCTTTCCCCATATATGCACACAAAATTAGCCCTATTCACACAAACATGTAGAGATATAAATTTCCTTTAATGACATTTAATCTATCTTAAAAATTTGAACAACAAATGTTAAAGTTTAATTATGAAAGTATAGTTTGATGTTCTTGAAATATTATGAGGAGCAAGTAATTATTATAAAATAGTTGAAGACAGTTACTATGAGTTCTCAGTTGCCTTCAGGAGAAGTCACAATTATACATGCAAAATATATGCCAAGATTATTTAATTCCTGAATTATGGGATAAATTGTATGTCAACTTATTTTTATGTACATGCCAATTAGGTGACCAAGATAATTGATTTAAACTTCTATTTATATAGCATTGTCAATATGTGCTGACCACTGAGGTAGGCTCTGAGGTAACAAAATATGTAAATTTTGTATTTTATATTTTGTATATGTTTTAGGAGAATATATACCTATTTTATATATATATATATGTATATATACATATATATACACACATATATATATTTATATTATTCCTTTTTATCAGTATGCTGACATTGTGCTGGCAACAGATATTACAATATACTGTAGTAAGTTTTATAATAGAGACAGCCCCACATTCATAATAGTAGCCAGCAATATAACATTGATTATATCAGGTCCTGTTTAAGGCACTTATATGTCTGATATCAGTTGATCCTCTTACTTGATGACTCTAGGAGGTAGGTTGACTGATATGTAAACTGGGACCCAGAAAGTTGGAATAATTTATGATGGATACACAGCAAGTGAATTGTAGAACTGGGAATCGGACCCAGAAAGTCTGGCTGCACAGTTCATGTTCTCTCTATGGCCTTAAGATGAGAAAAGAAAAAATAAAAAAAAATTAACAAACACTTTTGTTAGGCAGGGTGGGGGATGGGGTGTTTAAAGTAAGATTCACTGCACAGATTTGCATCAGATACCTGTCCTCATGGAACTTTCATTCTGTGCATATATGTTGTAGGGGGTGATCTGTAGGAACTCTGGTCAATATCTGAGGAGAAGGATGTTGAATAAACTGGAATTTGGAGTCATAATTAGTTTTAAGTTTTCTTTATCTTTCACCTAATTATTATGGATAATATATAATAAAAGCAAGATAACTATAATCAATGTTAAGTCACTCAGGAACCACATAATTCTCTGTCTTGTAATGCTGTAAATATCAAATATCCAAATATTATCTTGAACCAGGCAGAATGAATCATATGCATAAGTAATTATTGTTAAATTACTATACCCTGATATAATGGATCTACATTTAATACGAACTTTACAAAGCAAATCATTGTAGTTGGTGTTAATAAAATTGTCAGTGTGAATCTTCTTATACTGATTATATTTATAGGTCCTTAAACTTGTGATTGAATTTTAGGGAAAATTCTCAAAGTAACCTCCTTTTGTTCCATTTTCCAATGGCTTAAATATCTACTGCATCTATCTTTTAAGATTATTATAAATTTATTAATCCTGATGCTTGGTTAACTATATGACAATATCAAGCCATTTATGGCTTTTCTTTGCAGTTATGTCTTCCTCTGGTCCACCTGATGCATATGGAATTAGCTTATGCTCCCATACTTAATTTGTTTATTAATAGATACATTATCTTCGTAGAATAGTTTATATGTTTTGAAAATAGTCTTGCCAGGTGTGTCACTATTTATTGTTACCTCATCTCTTTTCTCTCAGCTGTTTGGGATTCTGTTCTTTTGCTATCAGTAGCAAAATACTTTTGCATTCAGTATTTTATGTGGTTTGAAAAATATAGTTAGAATGCTGAGGAATTAAGTATATTTTGGATTTATATGCTGCCTTTGTTATGTTGAAATTAGAGATCTATTAAAACTAATACCTCTTCTTTCTGACCGTATCCTTTGAGTAAAAGACTGCTACCCTGGAAATAGAAGCATTTGCCTGTAGAGAAGAAATTTAGGCTATAAATTCTAGTATTCTAATCTATCTGATCATGTGCCCACCAAGGATACACTAACCTTGCTTATTTTACTGTATCATAATTTGTCTTTCTATTTTACCTCTATATTTTACTTCATCTGTAGTTATAAGATTTAAAAATAGTAACAGGAAAACTTTTTAATGCAAAAAGGAAAGGAAAGTAGCTAATATTATACTGTGAATTTAATTGAAAATTGCTTGTTAGTAGTCATCCATTAATTGGATTCTTATTTCTCAAAATGACACTACAGGTTACTAGGGCATGGAAAAATACCTTTATAAAAAATTATGAAGTTTTTTTTTTAACAGGAAAATAAATGACTGCCTCAAAATATATTGAACTCAAATGCAAAAGAGACCATGTGCCCTCAAAAGTAACAAAGCTGTTCAAAAAATATATTCCTTCAAATGATTTTGGACAAAATCAGATATTGACTACATGGAGGATCTGGGTTGTTAATAAATGATGTTTCCTTTAAAATGTTTTGATTTGACATATTACGGTATTAGGAAATATTCATTTTTTTATTTTTTTAAGTTATAGATGGATAGATAGATGGTAGACATATGTGTGTTTATTCTTCACATGCAATTTCCTAAATTTAAATAAAAATAATAACTGATTTTATTATACTCTGAACTACACATCAGACCATAAGCATTCAGGTTCACAGCATGAATTAAGATAAATATTATTATTGGTGTCATTTTGTAGGTGAGGAAAAAATAGCTTATTGATAAAGCCCTTATCTGTGTTCAGAGAAGTAGTAAGAGGAATAGCCAGGTCTCAAACCCACTTCTCCAGGCTCCCAAATCCAGGAAGTTAATCCACAACTTCCCAGAATTTAGGAACCAAGTTAACTGCAATTATATCTTAAACCTCAGTTGTGATATTCTTAATATTTTTAATAAGACCATTAGAAATGTATTTAGTGGTAAGAGTAGTATTTCTAATAATACTTTCCATTTAATTCACAGAAGATGGAGGTAATTAATAAGCATAGAAAAAGAATACTCATAGTATGACAATTAATAGTGACCATTAATTGAAAAAGTTGTTCAGTATTGCATCAAAATGTTCACCACATTATTTTCATAAATAAATACATTATTCACTTATATTTAAGTTTGATAAGGGCAATGCTTCTTGCCTGTTTTGTTCATTAATATGTGCCAGATTCCTAGAAGAGGTTATGCTGCAGAGTAAGCATTCAGTCATATTTCTGAATAAATGAATAATTTGTCTTTCCACATATGAGGACATTTTTTTGTAAGTTTTTACTTACCTCCAGCATACATGTGTGTAACAATTTTGTTATATAAACAATATATAAGATAAATGAATGAATTTGAAACCAGTAGAAATCTACTTTAAGTGAAATCAGAATTTGTACTTTATAATTGTCATCCACAGAAAAAGTTCACGGCAGAACCAATTTAGAGTGGATGTTGTTAAATGAGTATTTATGTCATCTAAATAAGATATCGCTCCAAAATACTGCAAGCATCATTCCAGATCTCCCACATTTTGTACTGCCTCCAAACAAATATAAATGTGGTGGGTATGGGTGTGACACCTGCTCCCAAGTTCCTAGTAGCGACAAAACAAACAAAAAACTAGATCCTGGGTATATTTTTGTCTGTTTGTTAAAACAAACTAGATCCCAAAATAGGAAAGAAAGAAAAATTTACATATATATATATACAAAAATAAAATAAAATACAATGAAAGACCTAAAATAAAACATATATATGATATATATGTAAGAATAAAAATTTTAAAAAAGAATTAAAAATAATTGAAAAATAAGAAAATAGCTGAAAAAAATACTGGAGGACTAAAGAATAACATACACACACACACACACACACACACACACACACACACACACACACAATGCTATATATTCTTTTCCCCCAAGAGCCAAATCTTTGCAGTTCTCTATGATCAGTAAACTTGGTGCTAGCCAGTTGTTCCTGCTGGTCTTCTGGGGGAGGCGCCTGTTGGGTTGCTTCTCAGGTGCCCTTGCCCTTGTGGAAATGTGCCTCCCTTGCCAGGGGCTGGACTCCTTGTAAGCAGCTCAGGATTCCACTATGTGGCGCTGTTTTGCTCCCTGAAGGCTTTTTTTTTTTTTTTTTAGGCTCTTTTAAAAATATTTTTATTGTTATGTTAATCACAATACATTACATCATTAGTTTTTGATGTAGTGTTCCATGATTCATTGTTTGCGTATAACACCCGGTGCTCCATGCAGAACATGCCCTCTTTAATACCCATCACCAGGCTAACCCATCCCCCCACCACCCTCCCCTCTAGAACCCTCAGTTTGTTTCTCAGAGCCCATAGTCTCTCATGGTTCGTCTCCCCCTCTGATTTCCCCCCCTTCATTCTTCCCTGACGGCTTTTATCACTGATGTTCGGGATGCAAATGGCGGTGCCCCACTCTCTAGCACCAGAGCTGAAGGTTCGTGCCCCCCACTCTTTAGTAAGCCCTCACAGAAAAGCAGTCACTCTTGTCTCCCTGGTTTCCATCTGAACTCTGTGTTTACCCATCCTGTGACTGAGCGTTTTTATCTCAGGCATACAACTGAGTTTCAAGCCTACAGATTTTACAGAGTCCTGTGGTGTGGACCGGCGCTGTTCCCCCTGGGGGGGAAGGAAGGGGGTGTCAGGCCAGTTTCTGTCTTTTGCTGGACACCTGCCAGGAGAGCAGTTGCATGACTGTGCAGCAGTTCACAGTTTATGGCAACCCAGAGCAGAAAGCCAGCGCCTAGACTCGCTGTTTTCAGCCGGCTTCCCCACTCTGAAGCCTGGGAACTCTGCTGCACTCAGATACCCCCATTCTTCTTGTGACCCTGGGGATCCTAAGACCATGCTGTCCCACCTGGGATTCCACCCTGCTTTGTCACCTGAGCACCTTTAAGCCAGGGATGTGCCCCACTGCAGCAGATTTCTAAAAGTTCCAATTTTGTGCTCTGCTGCTTATAATACTTTGAGGGAGCCTCCTTAAGCAGACTCCCTCTCCTCTGTTGTATCCACTAATATATCACCCGGATTCAAGTCTCTGCACCTCCTACCTTCCAAAATGTGGTTGCTTTTCTATTTGTAGAATTGCAGCATTTCTTTTCTCAGATCTCTGATTGATTTCTCAGGTATTCAGAACAATTTGACAACTACTTAGTGGAAGTTCAGAGACCAGATGAACTTTGGGTCCCCTACTTCTCCACCATCTTAACTCCTCCCCCACTCTTTTTATTTCTATTTGTTGTACAGAGAAGTGTACTTGAAACATA